>NW_008824032.1:4687568-4709677 GCF_000699105.1 Pygoscelis adeliae | reverse complement strand
AGCTGCCTAGCTATACCCAGAGGAGCATACTTAACCTGCTACAAGTATTTGATGGAAGAATAATTGTCCTGGGAGGAATAAAGGTCTTACAGCTATGAAGAATAGGGTGAAATTAAAAGGGTGGAGATTTAGCCTCTGATGGGCACACTCGATAATGGAGATGCTGACCTGTCTCCCAGAGGAAAGCCTGTTGCTTCACTCATGCGGAGCTGTCTGGGAGATAATCATTCTCTGGTACGGCAGTGGACACTGGAGGTTTTTCCAGCCCTATTTACTTGGTTTCTGTGGACTAACAGAGGTTTCCCATCTCAATACCCTGTCAGTAGGGGTCAGGTACGTTTTTGTTTCATAAATTCTGATGACAGCTAAGGGATACCTGGCAAATCTTTATCACTGGAGAGTCTAACCAAGCATCCTCCTCCAAAAACAGAAAGCTACAGTAATAACATACAATGCCTCCAGCCCTTCGCTCTAGAGGAAGAGGCAGTTATTCTTGTCAGAAAACTGAGGGACTGAAATCTAGCATTTATTATCATTAAGGAAATATTGCAGATGGTTGGTTGCTGTAAAATGTCGTGATGGCAGAGCTCAGAGTAATGCTGTCTGAAAGCAGGAAAAAATATAGCAGTTGTGAGAAGAGGGCATTGCAGTGTATAAAGGAGGCTTCACTATACAGAGCTGGTGAGCGTAGGTTTAGCCCACTCCAATACCTTGCAAATCACCATCTACTGCTGAATGCAGTGAAACCAAATGGTCTGGGCTTGGCGCATAAGGGAACCAAGCACACTGCATTCACCTACCTCAGGCAGTGGAAGAAGGCACATTCTTTGAACGTTCATTGATTTATTCAGTAAGGATGCAGAGCATTGGACGAAAATTGCTTGTCTAAAATGTGAAATTAAGTATCTGTATGGAAGAGGCAGAGAGCAGAGGTCAAAGGCCTTGCTGAGACCAACTTTGTGCAGGGCTTTCTTCACAGATCTCCAGACCTCAGAGTATCTTGCGCCCCACACTTGCAGGATGGGGGTCTGTATCTTTTCCCATCTCCCCAAACCCAGAGTACTTTCTGCATACACTGGCAAGGGTTGTCATTATAACCTGCTGTCTCCTCTGAAGTGCTCGCTGTATCCTACTGGGAGAAGTTACTTTTCCACCTGTTTCTAACCTTCAGTCTCCTCTGCCTAACACCAAGACAAAGGAACACAATGGTTTTGGGAGAGAGTTGCCCATTTTCTACACCTACTTTCCTCTCCTTTTGGGCTTTTTCTCATACTCAGGGGAAATCTACTCTAAGGCCATATCTGTTATTCATTTGCTTTAACTAAAGTATTCTGACCTGAAGTGCCTGCACACTGCTTGTTGAGGCTGACTTCACCGGGGGGGGCGGGGGGTGGCTCCATGTTCACTCCCGTTAACCTTCGAGCATTTTAAGGGAATATGCCATGGTACAAGATTCTGCTTTGCCCTGCTCTACACTCCTTGGTCTAATATGTACCGAGATTCATATTGGATAACACAAGACATGTGGGGCTGGAGCTGGTATTGAACTAACAAACTCCAGTTTTCATCTCCTATGACATCATGAATGCTTCCAGCAACATTTTCAAAATATTGTCTGATAAAATAAGACGCCACACAGATAGATGCTGCGATCAGAAGAGGCAAAATATGGCTCTAATGGCACACAAGTATGAGAAACCATGAAGTGGGAAGATTTGGATTTAGGGTTTCATTAGGCTTTCAATACCACAGCAGTATGAACGAGAAGCAGAACTTACCACTTACTTCCACCAGACACTAATTGGAATCGGCTTTTTTTGGCAGAACACTGCTTCTCATCTGAAATAATTGTGACTACAGCAATAAGGCAGCTCTACAGGACAGGGATGACCAGCCCTGTCTCTTCAGGATACCAGTGGAAATTTCCCTTCAGAGCTCCCTGTGGGAAGAACTGCAACATATCTAACCTAGGCTGTTGATAGCTTTGCACAGAAGATGTTCCCAGACTGTGTGGAGACAGCCTAATGGTTCTCTGTCTTTATTTTCTGTCCCTCACACATCAGGCAAAAACATTATTGGACTTATTTACGATAATATAAGGCCTCATAGCTCTCTCTGTGTGGGTTTGGTGGCACATCCACAGCCACAAATATCAGGGTTTGATGCCACGTCCTCTTCCAGCTGCAGCCGAGAAGACATTATTGCTTGGTCAGACCTGCTGACCAAGATGTTCCTGTGGCCAATCTCTTCCCCATTTCAGGCAGAAGGAGCTGGCTTAGCTTTAATAACAGGTCATTGCTAACCTAGTTCAGATGGCTAAAACAAGTTGTGGGGTCCTGACAGAAAAAACACCTCAGGAGGCAAGTATGAAAAGAAGCTTACCTCAGGCAGAGAGGCCATGCCAGAAAGCTGGAGTCAGTACGTCCTTCGCCTGGTACAGCAGCAGTCAGGAAAGGGTGTGTGATCTGCGCCTCAACTTGACAAGGTCTGGAAATCGAGGCTCATGATTTCAGGAACGTTGGGAACAGGGACTGGTCTGCCGTATGTTTGCTTCATCAAACTGCTTGCTTTCTTCCTTCCTTCCTTTACAATTCTTCCTTCAAGTGCAGGAAAGCCAGCCCACCTGGTTTGTAGAGCCTGTCACTGGGCCTTTAGACTGGAGGAACAAGCATTTCCTTGTAGAATGTCAGCAGCACATGTTTCTGGGAGACTGAAGGGCAGGTGGTACTGCCTTATAAATCATCTAAACATGCCTGGTGTGATAAATGCCTGCTGTATTTTGCATAACATCTGGGACAGCACGGGAGAGACACTGGGGGTTGGGAGGGAGCAGAAAGTGAACATTTTCTGAACGTTATGAATTGACAAAGACAGAGATGGTGTCACCATATGGTCAAAGAAACAGTCAGAGTTGCCCAGCCCGCCTCCTCTGAGGGGAAAGGCAACGGCTGGGGCATGAATGCACAGCAACCAAAGAGTATTCGTTCTGTTTGATTTTGTCAGGATTTGACAGCATTAAGAATAGTGTGGTCTCTGTGTGGCAGCCTCAAAGGACAGAGGAAGGGTGAAAGAGGAGGAGGGATTGTGTGGCTTTCAGATGAACTGGTGGTTAATTCCTCTGAGGTTAAAAGGAGAAAGATCAGGAACAGCAGAAACCAGCATGGGGAAAAGGACTTCCAGGAATTACCACAACAGTAACAGGGATCAAGACAAAGAAGGTTTAAAGAACAAATCTGAAAAACAGTTTGAAGCCTGAGCATGATTTTAACACCTCAGTTTGACCAAACTGTCTTGAACCATCTCCATCTGTTCCTGAAAAATATACATGATAGGACATTTCTTGTCACAGAGCACATCTCTTGTTTCAACCTTCCTTGCTTCTAGCCCTCCTCCTAACACCTAGCTCCCACCACAACTGGAAGAGGACCCACCTAAGCATATTTTCAACAGACATTGGAGACCATTACTCAGCAAAGCCCAAGGGAGCACTGAATCTTCTTATCACACTTTGTGTGATTGGATCATTCTTCTTGCCTTTGACGCCAGTGCTCCAACCCATGTATGGAGTTGATTGAATCCCAGGCACATCTGGAACCACAAAGAAAAAAGGCATGGGAAACCTCAGGAAACCATCTAGCTCATCCCTTGCTGTGAGATAAGATGAACTAGAACTAAGCCACACCTGGCAAATGGCCACCTAATCTGCTCTTAAAAAGCTTCCCAGTGATGGAGTCTCCACACTCTCCCCAGGCAATCTGTTCTGGTCCTTCACTACCATGGCCATTTTATTTCTAGCCTGAATCTTCCTTTGCTGCAATTTAAGCCCATTATTTCTTGCCCTATCCACCATGGATGAGAAGAACAGTTTATTGCCTTTTTCCTTGCAGCAGCCTTTTATATACTGGAAGACTGTTACCACCTTCCCCCTTCAGCCTTCTTTTCTGTAGGCTAATTAACCCAAATTCACTCAATCTTTTTTCATGGATCATATTTTTCAGAACACCGATTACTCTCATTACTGTCCTCTGGACTCTCTGTTCAGGCTCCTGCTTTCTTTAAGAGTAGTGCTGGGGAAAAAAAAATTAAAAAGGCATGCCCACATACTTCTGCAAATGGGTGTTTGGGTTCACTGCCTTTCTACCTATCCTAAGTCAGCACCATGTTTTCACTGGATTTTTTTCTCTTGATTTCTCTTCTATTACTCTTTCATTGCTTCCCAAAGACATTCACAATAATTCTTGCCTCTTCACAATGCAATAGCATGTACTGCCTGCGTAGGCCCTGCTCCTTGTAGCACAAAGGTGGACTTCCCCATGACTTTACAGTGCCACACACTGGACAGTAGATGAAATAAGGGTTTGCCAGCCCAAGCTTAAACAGTGGCAAAGCAGCCCTAAACGATTGCACTGTCTGAATGTGTGTCCTATTATTCAGAAATTTGTTTTGTCACCAGGTAAGATTTAAGGATGAAAGAATACATTCACTTAAAACATAGATTTGCAATAATGAAAGTGAGTCGTAAAAAGATAGAAAAATGTTATTAAGATCATAATTAACCTAAGAATTGTCCATTGTGGCTTCAGGGGTTTTTTCTCCAGTTCCTATCCCTCTAGATGAGTCAGAATTGGAAGCAAAATGTTTGCAAGATGGACAGTTCCAGGAAAGTTGCTTTGCTATGCATTGTTTATACCAAAATAGAGTACTATCATTACTGTAAGTTCTCTTTTTTTGACATCTGAAACATGCCGCAAAATTAATAGAATTCAACAGTAATTGTTCTAAGGTCAAATGCCTTGTAATACTTTAAAATCTTTATGCATTTGGAAATGTTTTCATAGTCCAATCTGGGACATTTATTTCCTGAAATATCAACATTACTAAAAGCAAAGATGAAGAAGAGTATGAGCCAATGTACCGTTGCTCTTGCTGTCTCTGTTTCTATTTCTGCTGCTACCATAAACAAATCTGTTAGCAACACACTGGATTAGTTAACCCCCCAGGAGGCAGCTGGAGCAGGCCACGGAGGAGATGTGGCAAGTGGGCCACAGTGGGTAGATGAAGGGGTGGAAGAGTGAGCAGGGAGCAGTAACTGAACTGGGACATGGAGACAACTATTGCCAGTAATTGTAAGGGAAGGAAGGTTGAGATCCTTCTTTGGCAATATTGTGAGAAACACAGGACCAGCACAAACCAGTATCCATACAATGCAGTTTACTCCCCGTAGACACTTGTAATGAAATGCCACACCATATTTGTTATTAATCTCCATCACATTCACAGGCAAGCTGCTCCTATAACTTTCCTTCCCACAATGGCTGTGTGCAGCATGTATCTCCTCCCAGCTGGACTCAGCTTAGAAGCTTTTAGTGCATTTGGAGGAAAAGAGCAAAAGCAGGATGGGCTTTGCAAAAAGCTCTTCACTGCACCACTTGAGAATGCTTGCAGAAGTGCTGTCCAGGGTTTCCAACACAGAACAGGAACATTTTCAGTTTCATTCTGGGTCATCATTTTCTGAGTTACCTTGGATTCAGTGTTGGGTCCTTTCCTTGGATTTAGTGTTGGCCAAGCTTCAGAAGTCAGCTCCACTTCCAGCTTTGCCAAAGTGAAACCAGTTCCTGCTGCTGCAAAGGAGTGGCAGTTTCTGTTGCCTGTGTCATGTAGAAGCATTGAGCTGGTCCCACTCCATACTACTTGCCAGGGAAAAGAGGCGCTCAAGGCTGCTCGTAAGCATTTGGATATATGGGTAGGAGCCAGCCAAAGGGACCCTGCAGTACGAGAGGGCGTACACAGAAGGGGCAATCTGGTCTTAAAATGGGGCAATGCAGTGTGGAACAGCATCTAGATGACCACCAAAGAGAGGATAGTTAGGAACATCTCCACATGAACCTGAAAGCATATTCACTCAAGGTGTAGTTACTGTTCTCCCAGGAGGACTTGTTAGTATTAGCACCATGTAAAATGCTATGGAATAGAGGCATAAAGGCATGCTGTGCCTAGCTGTGAGGCACTTCCAGGCAGATGAACATTTAGCGCCTCGAATATATAAATACCCTTGTTATATAACAAGGTTTGAGTTATGTTTCTTACAGCCTTGGTGAAAATCGATCACAGCTCAGTCTCTCAGTGATATTCGGAAGAATATTTGCAGAAGCAAAATGACTCTCTCAAATGGCTGCCAAACCTTCCCATGCATAAGCTCTAGTATTCACCCTTTTTGTCCTCAGTTACTGCAGTCAGCAAGAAGGGCTGATTTCAAGCCTTAACTTCTGCTCTGAAGAGCCCAGGAGCACTGCTAGAATCCAACAGTCCTTTCCCAAGCACAAGTCCTTTACCAGGCTCCCTCTGCGGCAGGTGACATTAACACTTCTCCATATAGTTGTTCAGAAAGGAATGTTTTTTCACAGACTATTCATTGACATATAGCTCCCACAGCTAATTCTAAAGTGCTTTCTAACACCATAAACTATACACATTATAGAGATTAGAGCTGAACAAATATTTCACTATAAATCATTTATTCAATAAGTTTCATATGGTTTTTTTCCTATTTGTGAACTGTCTGCAAACTGAAAGCCAAATTCCCAAATTCATTCATTAGTCAAAATTGCCTATGAATTTCTCCTGCAGATAGTTTTTGCCCTGCAGGCCATTCATGGACAGTTTGTTATGAATAGCCTCAATTCAATGCTTGGTTGGTTTAGCTGCAGCAGTCATGTGGACGTGCCTCCGTTCTGAATGAAAATTCACTTTCAAATATGAACCAATATTCACAGTGAATTTCTCCTTCTGTTCACTCAGCCCTGGTAGGAATCAGCCTATTCAATCTAACTGGGTGGGTTAAGCTGTCCACATCAGCACAACGGGCTGGAAAAGGAACAGAGCAATGCCCAGTTGAAATTGTTCTGTATAAAGGCAGGATGGGAATACTCCGCTGGACGGTTGTGAAGTGTCAGAGTTGATGTCCTCACTCTTCCCTGAAGGGTGACCACCAGACATAATTGGGAAGATGACTACATCTACATCTACAGTGCAGCATCTCCTTGTGTAGCACAAGGATATCTGTTCTACTGTTACCCAAGAAAGATGGATGCTTTCTCCTTACTCAATATTCTCATAATGAAGTAATATGGGTGAGTTTTGAGCCACAGCCAGACCTAGGTCCCTCTTGCCAACCTGCTTTCCAGCAGGTTAATCCATTCAGCATGTTCCCAGGGTGTTTGTAAGCATCCTTTGCCTCTCTAGAGAAGAAAGTAGATGAAGTAGAACATAATGTGTTGTAAACACTAGTTTGAAGTTTGAGTTACCATTCAACAAGCCCGCAGTCTCCTCTCGTCCTGTTATCTGTCTCCAGCAGATGTTCTTCACATCAGATCACTGTGTCACAGTCCCTGCTGCTGCCAGTACTGCCAAATCCATCTGCTACTCACACGGGGGCTCTGAACAGCCACCGAGATGCACCTGCTGGTCCTGCTTCTCCACCAGCAGCACATCAGGGCAGCAACACCCTGAAAATCTCAGGCAGGTAACAACAGGGGCTGTGTGTGTCTCTCAGCACCACTGGTGTGCCCTTAGGAAGAGATTTCACAGGCTGATGCAACATTGCTAATTGTAAGGCTTCTTTTCTTATTTCTGAGGATGGAATTGCTCTGTGTAGCTATTTCATGACAAAGAAGCAAATCCAAAGGCCTTCTCAGTTGAGATTTCAGCTAAATACATTGGCAGCTAGGAAAGAATAGTAAATGTCCCCAGCTGGAGAGAATGTTGACTTTATGTTGAGAAACCCAAAGCCAGAAGAAACCAAACAAGGTGGTGGGGAGAGGGAGGAAAAAGAAAAAAATACCCAAATCCAGTAAAGAACTGCCAAACGTGAAAGCTTTTCATTTTGTGATGAAAAATATTTCTATTCCTTCCCATGAAAAGCAGACATTTGCTGTGAAAATATTTCATGGAAATTTCATATGAACTTTTTACGATCTTTCTTTTTTTGCCAGATAGTTTTGAAGGAGGTCTAGTACAGGCTGAATAATAGTTCTACATGTCTCCAAGATGCCATTTGAAAGGTATTTGTATTCTTTGTACAAGAAAAGCCCCATTACAGAGCCTTCAGAGTGTATATAAGATAACAAAACCTTCTCTAGACCTGTATTACCTTCAGCTTTGACCATGAAACACATTAAGCCTCAGTCTATTCAAGGCTTCTGCCATTACCCTCTCCAACATCTTTTTCCCAAAACACCTCCAAGCCTTTCTTCACCAGTTCTTTCCCCTTTGCAGTCCATTTGAAGCGTTTTGCTCTCATCTTGACAACTCACCTTCCACACACTTCTCTGCACCTGTTTCTTCACTCAGCTTTCTAGTAGCACCTTTGCTGAAGCCTCTTGAGTAGTCACTCTCTCACCTCTTCCAAAAGGGTCCCATGACCAAAGTTGCATCCCTGATCCTTTCTGTGAAGCTGTTTTTGCCATTCTTCAAATCTCTCCCTCCATGAGATTTGGTTTTCCAAGGTCTTCTCTCAAACGCCTCTGAGCAAATCCAGCATTCCACTGCTCCTCCAAACACACATACATTACTGAACAGGAACCTACAAAGGCACACATGAAATGGGCCCGCTCATTCATCTTACTGTCAGTCTACTTGCATCCTTCAGGAGAGCAGACTCCAAACTCCTTGGAACAACTGCCATGACCTTTTCTATCTTTAAAATTTCCTACCACTTTTATCATGATAAGAAACAAACAAACAAAAAAACCCAACAAATAAAAAAAATAAGCAGTACTTCACCTAGGATGGAGATGAAACCCCCTTTTGGTTTGCAGCAGCAGCTGTTAAACAGTGAACAGCAAAGCTGCATCACAGCAGGGAAGAATAAGAGGGAAAATCCTGTAGTTGGTTAAAACTACTTTAGTAGGAATTTATGGAGGTGAAATAATTTACCTTTCTAACTGTAAAATTTAATCAAATTTCATGCTTTTTACTTGCCGGGACACCTTGAGGGGGGGGGTCATAGCTGTGAGTCTTGTCAAAAAAACCAAACCAAACTAATCTGCAAACAAAACACATGTCATTTTATAATAACTTGGAAGAAATTGTGCACTCATCAAAATCACAGTGCCTCCCTCTGTGTATTGCCTGCTGCCACCTCAGCCTTGTAGTGGCTCAGAACAGCCCCTCACCCAGGCAGGCCTTTCTCCCTACGAAAGCGGGAGGGTGATGGACCCCAGCTAAAAGCACATCTGCCACTCAGTCTCCTTCAGCCCTTCCCAGGAAACACAGAGGATTTTTCCTCTCTGACAATGGCCATGGAAGACGTGAAAGTTGCACCCAAGGTTATACGAATGAAGGGTGCCAGGTCCTTCCTACGCAGCAACTGAATGATTACAAAGCTATTGTACGAGAAGGGGAGGGAAAAAAAGTGCATTGCTGGCAACTCTCTTACTCGATTTTGTTTTTCCCCTCCCACCCTCTCCTTTGGAGCTATGTAAAACAATAAGAGTAGGGAGAGATTTAGCTTAAATTAGGTTTACAAATAGCCCAGTGAATAGGGAAATGAGATGCATATGCTGCATGTTAAAGTGTCACCGCCACGCAGCCGGATGCGACTGGGATTTGGAAAGAAGCCGGGTCCTGAAGATTAGGTGCAAAAGACTGTCAGGAGCATGCTGGAAGGTTTCTTGGAGCGCAGCTTCCGAAGCGCTTGATGCTGCTGCCCCCCGACGGTCCCTCCTAGCAAGCTGCCCGCATGCCGCCCCGGCTCCGGCGGCTCAAAGCGGGCTGGCGCTCCGTGCTGCGGGGCTGCGGCGGGGCTCCAGCCCCGGCGCTGGTGGCCGAGTGTCACAGCAGTCAGGCCAGGGGAACCGGGGGCGTGCAGAGGTGACCCTGAAAGAAATCGTCATTTTCGAAGGTTTTAAGTGCAGTCATGGTCCGGAGGAAAAAAAGTCTATTAAAAATGACGACTCGGTGCTCTCTATTTATTCCCTGTCACTGAGATTTATTTTCCAGCCAAAGTTTTTCTTTTTTCTTTTTTTTTTTTTCCCCCCAAACTGCAGGCTCCATCTGGCAGCTGAATATCAAGCTCTGGTTTTGATACTTTGCAATAAGGGTACGTGTTGATAGTTGAAGCTGCTGCCTTGGCAGCCCTGGAGACCAAAGCCCTCTGTCCACAAGGTATCCATGCAGTATAGTCTGTCCACATAGTGTCACAGCTAGCTTCGTCCAAACACTGGCTCCCGCCAGCTCAGCTCACACTCTTTGTCTAGCAACAGCACTCTGTACCAGCTCACAAGGGCAACTAGTCTCCATGGCCCGCTTGACCTCCTTGCTAAGCCTGCTGGCAGGGGAGGTCAGGAACAGGGCTGGCTGTTTTCATTACTCCTTTTATATACTATCCTTGATGAATGACAGGTGACATGAAGGCTGTTTGTATCTCCATTTACATCTCTCTAGAGGAGGCGTGGGAAAATTTGGACGTAGATTCTCTCATCATCTGGGACACCAGGGGTTGTTATCAGCATTGATACAGAACCCCTGCACCTTGGACGCAGGCTAAATGCCAAGAGATAAGCAGCTGCCTGTTACACGGGCACCATTTTCACTATGAGGTGTGCTGCCATCACCACTGATTTACAGAGGGGTGGACAAGACTAAGTTGTTCTCTTAAGAGATGGTAGAACAAAGTCATTGGGTGCTGGTGAAATCATTGGACTCACCATCTTTACAACCTACCAGACAGCCTCCTGACTTCTCTCAGAGACTCACACTGGGGCTAACTAAGCCTCACCACAAAACTGGGAAAATCGGGAGAGGTGGAGGTAATTGGGAGGAGGCAGAAGATGGATGAGGAAGGAAGGGTGAGAGAAAGCCCACAGAGTTGAAAGCCAGAGAGTGAGGAAAAGGAAACTGGATGAAAGGCTTCAGCCTCATGGACTGGGGGGGACAGGACTGAAGAGGGTAGAGGACAGGGAAAAGAAAGGGGGGGGGACTGGAAGAGAAGGAATGGCAGAGTCCACAGGGAGGGAACAGACTTGTCAGCAGTAGGAGAGGCAAAGCAGAGGCAGGGGACAAGAGAAAAGTCCTCTCTGAGGCAAGCACCAAGGGAGGAAATAGTTTGGAGAGGATATATGGATGGAAGAAGGGAAGAGATGGAAAAAGCCAGAGAGGCCTAGGTCTGAAAGCACGAGGCTTAGGGAGTAGGACACTGTGCCTTTGGGACTTGGCTTGAAAAGACAGCTGCCTTGGGGATGAGGCATATGAGGAGGGACAGCACAGAGGAATATGCAGCTGCCCCTGTCTGTGCTGTGGCTGCCACTGTGCAAAGGAACTGCATTCACTGTGAAGGCTCTCAACAACTTCTCAACAAACAGCTGTTTTCACCAGCTCACCTCTGAGCACACTCCCTGATCGCAAGTAACAGACATGCTGCAAAGCTGTTAGTGCTGCAGCCGTCCTGTCAGGAGCAGCCCAGGCAACAGAGCTGATGCTTCTACCTGGTATCCTGAAAGAAAGCTGAACCACCACACAGTGCAGCATTGACAAGGTCCTGAAACCAGTTCGCCGAGAAGACTGGCTTTTGCACCACTCCATAGAGCAGCAACGCTCCTCCAGTCAGCAGGGCAAGTCTTAAAACCCACCTGCTGCTTCCCAAACCCAGTGGATGGTCCATATTTCAAGGCCACACAACACGGCAGCCAAAGCCCTCCATTTCCTACAAGAAGCACCAGAAACATGAAAACCATAGCTGCCTCTTTTTCTCCAGTTAGCAAAAAAGGTTTGTCTTTCCATCCAGGTCTGAGGAGGGCTCTGGGGTTAGCTGGGAGTGATAAGACTGCTGGCCAGGTGTACGCTAACCACAGCTCTGCCTGTGGAGGTAATACACAGTTCTCCTGTGCTTAGGGAACACCCCTGGGACTGAGTTTGCTTGATGCTAGATAAAACCAGCCCCCCATGGCTTTCCCGTCCACTGGACAAAGCTACCAGGTTTGCCAAAGGTGACTGGAATGGAATTAAATCCCTTCTTGCATCTCTTAAGAGCTAGTTTGAGCGTGGCTGGTCACCTGCTTTGAAGAGCTGCAACCCTGACAGAGAGGAGTGAAGGAACTAGGCAGTCTTGAAAGCACAGGTTGGCACTAGGGAAAATCTAGTCTCTGGTTACAAGTAAATTAATGAGAAGTACAGAGATCTGTATATTCCTAGCATACCCTCTCTGCAGCATCTGGCAAAGTTAACACCCAGGGCTGGCAATGTGCATATGAAGAAATATGTAGATTATCCTTAAAAAATAAAACTCTTATAAGGCAGTCAGTCAGAACCAATATTGGAAGCATTCCCTTTTATCCCTGTGCCTAGTAAGACTGCGGGCTCTCTGAGCAGAGATCTTTAAGAGCGAGTTAACTGTCTTTCAGCAAGGGAATAAATATAGTTGAACCTCTTAGGTTGGACCCTGTGGGGGTTGTGTGCGCACGGGCACACATGCATGTGCGTGTAGATTAGGTGATGATTTTTTTTTAAGTCATTCTCAAGCTTTGTTCTTTATGATTATATCAATTTTCCAGGTGGGGAACAAAAGTTTCAGAGAGACTAAAGGCAACATTTTCACCCTCAGGCTCCTATGTTCAGATTAACCAACAGGTCTGTCTCTGACATGCACTCCAAGCGTCCAGCTGTGGCCTCCTAGGATGGGTGTCTGCATCCCTACTTACCTCAGGTCATGCAGCAAGTCAATGACAAACTGAGAGCGAAACCCAGGTGTGACTAGTACCCGAGCAGCACATTTGCTGGATCACAAGTGCCCAATGTATTTGTCTTCATTTAATGTACTTTTTTTCTATCCCCTTGAGTAGTTTCCTTCCCTTAAAGGATATAAATCACATACCTACAAAGTAAAGAATTATTTAAAGAACATTTATATTTAAGCTCAAAAAGGAGTTTGACTTTAACTCCCTAGTGGCTGAGATGTGACTGGCTGGTGAATATAACTTGGCTTCACTATATGAAGATATTTTATGGCTTCAATACCAGCTGGCCTGCAAACCAGTGTTCATTTCCAGCTGGCCTGCAAACCAGTGTTCAGTACACTGGGGTGCTACTGTGGGTGAATACCCTTGCTGCAAGTTAACTTAATACTGCCTTTATTCATTTCACTTAAATTGAACTACACGGCTCTCAGCCCCAAATGCACACACGCGTGCGCGCACACACACACACACACAGAACAGGCTTTGCCCCAAGTTAACTCAATCAGTTTAACAGCTCCATTTCATTGCATGCTACTCTCAGGTGGAGACAAGGTAACAGAGGTTTCTCTTTACTTCTCTGTGTCACACCACAATTTCATTTTGTTCCTGATCCTATTGCTGATAACGGCTGGGGGGCAAATGCGGGAGTGGAGCCATTCCCAGTGACTTCAATAGCATTGACAGTAGCAAGTGTTAAAGGTAATCTGTTAGTATGAAAAGGGATACTCTTCCTGTTTATTAAGTATAGCTTAGCAGCAGAAACACCACCAGAAGCTTTAAATGAACAATGAAAAGGACCTAAAAGAAATTAATACATTGGGAAGAATCATCGTGACCATGTTCTAAGCAACCTAGCACCTAGTACCTGCTCTCTCCCACTACTACCTTGTGTAGCAGTTGCATTTGTGTGAGGGCTGTTCCCTCTGTGCTTCACTCTAACAAGCAATGGATTTGCCACAGCTCTGAATAACACAAGTCTAATGCTGAGACTTAAGTTTATGAGAATTGAAATATGATGCAAAGATACATGGCCATTACATCTACAAGACAGACAGTCACTGATAACTTCCAAAAACAGTTGTAAAAGAAAATAAAAACCTACAGCTCAAGAATCCTTTGTGGCCAATGAAAATCATTTAAAACTGGCAGAGACTGATTTGATCAATTTCAATGCAGACCTTGAACTCCATGCTCAGAAATATGACACAGCCGTCAGGCACTGCAGCTCCCTCCCAGCCAGTGGACAAGGAACTTCGTGTCAGTTGAAAGAAACGTTAGACCTACTGTGTATCTGGTGTGTGCTGGGGAAAGATGGGGGGACAGTGTTTATATTAAAGCCCAGCTGAAAGGCTACCAGAAAAGCCCCATTGGCTGTATGTTCTTGACTTGACCAACAAGAATAGAAATGAGGGCATGACATGGAAATCCTGATTAGAAGCTGCATTTCAAAGGCAAACAGTATTTGTGAAGTAGCTGGGCTTAGAACTGTGGTTTGGACCATTTCATAGACCAGCTTTTGGTAAACACAGATCTGGAACCAAGCTCTGATTTCTAATAACCCAGGAGCCCGCTGCCTGGGGCTGGAGATGGCTCTGTGTAAAGTGAAAAGCTTTGGAATCTTGGTCCCATCCAAAATCTGTTAGGGTCATGTTTCCTATTTCCCATCTGCACATAGCTGAAAAGAAAATCAAACTTGGGAAGTTTGCATATAATCACCTTGCCTTTTGAACCAAACCCTCACCAGACTTGCCTGAGCAAGTACTTCGCTCTCATATCTGAACCCAAACTCTAGATGTCCTTGATGTTGCAACTAATCTGGGCCCATTACTGAGCCTGGACATGGGCGCTGGTTTCACAAGGTCACTGAAGCCTTGGATCCCCAGAGCTGGCTGGCAGGCAGGCAGGCACGTAAGACTTAGTTTGCAGTGGCTCTTCTGCTGGGTGCTCTTCTAAGCTCTGAAGCATTGCTCCGGTGTGGAGGAGCTAGAAAACTCAGCCAGGCAGCTCCTCTCAACCTCAACAGCAGGGCAGAAGGACAAATTTAAGTCAGTTGTGAGCCCATAAGAAGTCAGTTGCACTGCTGGATACAGTTAAATAAGGAAGCAGCAGCTCTTTAGAGTAACTATTTGTGTCCCATCTGTTCCCTAGCATGCCTTTGAATCACAGACCCTCATAACAAGAGGAAGAGCTGGGAAGGTAAAGGCAGGCCACGGTGAAAACCATTTGCTTCTGGGACACAGACAAAGCACTCAAGCCTCCCCACCACAGCAGAGCAGACACCACAGTACTGAGGGCAGATCCTAAGTAACATCACGGAAGAAAAAAAAAGGAAGAGGTGTTTATACTCAAGGCACAGAGCACTTTATTCTTTGCAGGACCACAAGGAAAAGAAACCAACCTACGAGCTAGTAAGGAGGTGAAGCCTAGTGCAGGCAAGCTGAACAAGTGAACATGAGCCGATGTAGTTCTTCATCCCTCCAGAGGATGTCACCGTAGAGCCACCAAAAAAGGCGAGCTTCGTGACCCAAATCCGGAGAGAGCCTAGTGTTCAGCCGCTATTCGGACAATAGCCCCGAACTTCCCTATTTACTTTTCCAGAAATAACCAACTTTCCCTAGGCTAGCGTGCAACTTGTGGAAGGACAGGAGAAGCAGCAAAACCCGTTGTGATTTGAGAAATGTGCAACAGGTTAGCCTGAAAAACAAATGGGATGCGTGCTCCAGGTGGCTGGGCTGAGCAAAGGCATGGGGGCTTTACAGTCAATGCCTGCTTTCAACCTTCTTTGGTGTCCCTGAGCATGGGTGGGTGTGTGGAGAACGCATTCACACACAAGGAAGTTGAGCAAAGAAAACTGTGAACATGGAGATTGTGTTCAAGGATAGCAGGAACAGACTGTGTTCTGCAGCCACTGAGCAAGTGCACCCAGGAAAGAGCTGGGGGGGGTGGTGGTGGTGATCTGTGTACTCGTTCACCCATTTCTGTGGTTTGTGTCACAAAAAGGTAGTCTTTGGATTTGTGCGTATTTGTCCCAGCAGCAAGCCACAGCCAAAAGGAAGAAGCACTAATGATGTTCACGGCACACTTCTGTAACTATTTCTAGCGCTAATGATGCATCTTAATTTTGGGAGTCTAATGCCACACTGGCTTCTCTACTGAGCTAATTCTAGCCTCTGCTGCCTTTGGTCCTTCATGTGGGAAACAGGGGCATACATGCCTTCGCCACAAGCCTCAGTCTAAGAAGGCAGGAGAGGATCACGAGTGGAAATGCTGTATCAGTGATGCAGAGCACTAAAAAAGCATCTCTAGGCTACTGTGCAATCTTAGAAACTGCCACACCTTAAAGTACTGCTGCTGCAACCCAAATCACACACCTTTTCCCCGTCTCAGATGTCCACATCAACAATGACCTGGTGATTGCTATACTCAGCTTGCCAAAGCCCTTCAAGAAAAATAACTACCTGAGAGAAATTCTGCAGTTATTGATAGTATCCGTAAGGCAGGCTGTGTAGCTCAGCCCCTGTACCAAACACAGTGGGTTTAAATACAAGTGAGCTAAACAACAGAGCCTCTGGGCTTTCCTGTATCAGGCCCCTTAGGCAACGTTTCTCTCTGCGCATGCGCCACACCAGTTTTCCCATTAGAGTGTATCAACTGGAAGAAAGTCATCATCCCTTCCCAAGTATGATTTAGTAAGTCCAAATCCAGGACATGACCCAGACTACATCCAGTGCTAAAGAATCACTTGCCAGCTAGCCATGCAAGCTGTGTCTTAATCTCCTCTCTTCTTTGCTGCTACTTATTTCGGGGGTTTGGTTTTTTGGGTTGTTTTTTTTTACACAGATAGATTCAATTTCCTGCCAACCCACTTTCTCATTCAAACATGTTACAGAGGAAGTGGGGGGAAGGAGGAAATCAGGAACAAACAACCAGCAGAAAATGGCATTAGAAGGCTTAGTAAGAGTCTGATCCTTAGCCATGCACACTGTCCCATTCCTACACATCAACAGTGCTCTCTAAAGCAAGGGAGCCTCGACCACAGGGAAAGGAAAAGTGTAGATGACCTAACGAAACCTTTCTCTGTGCTTTCCACCAACTGGCAACAAGAGCTCTGGGCTAGTGCCAGGCTCAGGAAATGTCTTGCGTGTGCCCCCCCTTGCTTAGGAGATCACAGAGCTGGTAATTCTCAGCAACATCCTCCCAGCACTTGCAACGCACAGAGGCAGACATTGAAGAAAGCAGGCTGAAAAATGAGCCATAGCTTTTCATTCTCCCTGTTTTCAAGGATTCCTTTGTCCCTTTGTCTGTCCCCACCTGAGGAGAGACATAGCTGAGCGACACTGAGTTCCCTTTCTCAACACCCATATTCCCGATCCTCATCAGCACGTCTTGCCTTACTTGCAAAAGCAGAGCTGTAACGAGGGCATGGTGGGGGAACCCCTGCTCAGCTGGCATCAGGACAGCAAGCTGCAGGCAGGATGGCCAGCAGCACTCGGAAAAGCACAGGGAGAAGGGCAACTCAGTCATCAAGATACCTCACAACAGCTCTGCTCCAGGCCTCCCTTTAACAGAGGCCGTATGAGTTAATAGGAGGGCTTATTGGGTTTGCGCTGAAGTCAACATGTGAAAGGGGTCTGCTTCCTCAGTTTTCCCTGCCCTGTCTTAGAAATGTTCAAGACCCTCTTGACAGAATCTGCTGAAACATTCTGGGTGCACTTGGTGTTGGCACACATATGCACAGACTCATCCACTTGCTCACAAACCAGCAGCGCTGTGGCTCAGAAGATCCCAATTAGAGTGCAGACACAGAAAGGCGTTTACGTGCCTAAAGTAGATGAAGCTGGGATGCAAAATGTTGCTTCCAGGAGAAATCCAGTAACCTGCAAAAACTTACCTATGTGTTTGATGAAACAAGAAATTTATCATGAAAATTCCCCCAATATCTTTCCTTTGGGGGGGTGTGTGTGTGTGTGTGTGTGTGTGTGTGTGTAAAAAAATTTCAGTTTGATTTCCTCTGCCCAGTACCAAATCGATCACCCGGTTACCTCGGTCCTGGATGTCATCTGAGGCTACCCCGATTTGAGGTACCCTTCATGAGGACCTAAACCATGACATAAGGAGGATTGATCTCCTGAGCATCCCAGGTCCTCATGAGGAAGCCAGGCAGTCTTGGACAGGACACCATCTGGTAGACTGACTTCCGCTGGAAACTCATCTGTGTTCTGTCAAGAGTTTGTTGAAATGCATGCATCTGGGTAATTTTATTTTTTTTAGTTCAGATGAATCAGCAGATCCAAGTCCAAAAGCTGTGTAAGTTAAAAAAAACTTCTGGCAGTCTACAGACCAGATTTTCCAAATGTTTTAAATTGAGCTCTCATCTACACCAACCTCTAAAAAGATGTCCACTTCTAAAGTGTAAAGCATCCTCTCATGGTTATTTGAGTTAGCACTCAAATGTACAGTTAATCCTTGTGCTAGAACAAGTTTCCTTCTGATATTCTTTGGTGGAAGGTGATATAACCGATAGGTACTGACATTTAAAGTAACAGCCGTGGCACCCACTGTGGTGGACAATCCCTACTATACAGCTGGGGTTGACGGCTGTCAGCAAACTCAAGCATTTCAGTAGTGACTTCCACTTACAACTATAATAGCTTGAACCTTTGTTTGCTTTTTAATGATAAATAGTGACTCTGGAGCACTATCAAAACCTCTAACTGGTATTATTTTTGGCTAGATATTTGTATTGCAGCAATGCCTCACTAGGTACAATTTACAGACTAAAATGCCAGCATACTAGGTGCTGCACAAGCCTAGTAAACTATCCTGTATCTTAGGAAATTCTACTCTAGATCAATAGACAGAGACATGCAGAAGAATGACATAAGGGGCAAGCCAGTGGCAAAGAATGGATACTAAAGCAGAATACTCACAGGGCTATCATGGGAATAAAATGCAAAGATGCTATTAATGTCACATCAAGGTTGCACAATCAAAAGATGAAAAATGCAAACACTAAGATTCCTACGGCAACTTTCCAAAAATGGCAATGCAGTGATCTCATTTACTGTAAGGCCTATAGCTGAAAACACATTTACAGGAGTATTTTAAACTAGGTGTTGAAAAATACCATGGAATGAGAACGCGATGCATGTGCAGCAGGGCTGAATAACCACTGCTGTTGGATCTGTAGGTTTCTGGTTTTAATCATCATTCTCAGAATATCTGGGGGATTTTAGAGAAGAAACAGGGAAAATGAAACACGGACAGAAAAATGCAAGATCTTTGGCAAAACATCAGGTTGCCCTAACTAATAATAACCGTCTGCTAGCAGCTGTTGATACGGACTAAGAAGTGTGTGCTTCCCAGTCCCCTTACGCCCTGGAAGTGTGAATGCTCAGACACTGAAATTTCCCATACTCTGTCTATGGGGATCAGCATTTTGTTAACTTCCTGACAGTTTCCCCCATCAAACTTATTCAGACGCCCAAGAAAGTCAGTGAGGACCTTCCTGGTGACTGCCTTAGATTTGGGATATGGGTTGAACATGCCATGTTTCAGATTGGAAAACCAACACATGAGCAAAGTTAGGCAATTTTAAAAAACATTTTCCCACATCACTCAAAGCAGCAAAGGATCTCCCATGCCAAACGACAGAAAATGTAACTCACCTTTGTCTAGAGAAGTAGAGACCTTGTAAGCCTGGGAAATCGTACCTTCAAGGGCAATGTGTCAGACTACTATGAATGAGAAAAACAAGGCTATAGTACCAGGGTTCACTATCAAACTGGCTGGCCTAATAACATGCAGGTCTTGGTTGCACAGTCGCTGCTTACTGCCAGTCATATCAAGGATGAGTATTAACAGCCATATTCATTGTAGTTACAGAATTAGGGGAGGGAGGAAAGCAGCAGCAGCCAGTAAGAAGTCCTTTTTTTATATGAATAAAGTTTTATTGAATTTTAGACAATTAGAAAGAACAAAGAAAGAGGAGCAAACAGTCTCATGGAGGGTAGGAACCAGAAGAGCTTTCCCAGTAGAGGAGTGGACCTGCTGAGGGCAGTGTTCCTGTAAATGTTGCACAGGGGTTGTTATAAAAGCAGAGAGAATGTCTGGGCTTTTCTTTGTTTCCCCCCTCCCACATTAGGGTTTCTAAAGCCACTCTTCTTCCCTCGTCACTCCTACCACCCAGCAGCAAAGTGAGCAGACAGGCAGGAAAGAGGACTGCTCTGGTGAAACGTGTTGTACACGCACACAGAGCAACCGCCTGCCTGCACCGCCGTGGGGGTTTTCACCCATTCTGGATGGACTTGTTGTAGGAGGGGGAAGGAAGGGAGGTTGGATTTTTTTTCTCCTTTTTCTTTTCTTTTTTATTTTAAGCAAAGAAGGCACAAAATCTCAGCCAAGCTTCAAACCTAGTGCTGCCTGGGAGCCCCCAACCTCCCAAAAAGCCCGTGTGTCCATGTTGGAACCCAGCCCTCACCTCTCCCCCCTCTTCCTCAGAGTCTGTATTTGTATTTGAAAGGTACCGCTCAGGCAAAAGGCCCCACCCAAGGTTTGTGCACTGCTAGAGAAAGTAAAGCTGTGCCGGGACAAGGAAAGTGGGGATGAGGAAGAGTCTGTTGGCTTAAACAGACCCTTTCTCCAATGTGAGAGCTACGGAAAGTCACCTGTGACTCCCCCCATTGCTCTTCCAAGAGCAGACCTGGGAGGGTTCTGGTGCTTTTGGAGGTGACCACTGCCTTTACATGTGCAAGGGTTGGTGTTATGCAGGAGGGCCAAGACACCCATCCAAGCATGGCCCCTTTGAGCCAGTGCTCTCTAGGAGGGTAAGTCCCAGCCCTCAGTCCAGTCCTCCAAATGCCACCAGGTTCCTTCAGCGGTTTCGACTCTTAGCTTTGATTAAGGCTATTTAGTTGCAATAGAAAAAGGATAGGTGCCAGCCATAACCACCTCCCTGGCTGCGAGGAGATGGCAGAGCCCCTAGCAGATGCCACCAGTACCTGGCCCCAGGACATTGCCAGAAGTAGGGGAGGCAGAGAGATAGCATATGGGCTTCCACAAGGTTACCCCCTCCATTAAGCCCCTGCTTTCACTCTTTCTAAGGAAAGAGATTTGGAAATGAATCCTGCCAACCTCAGCGTCTGGGAAGTCTGTGCGTGTGGGAGAGCGAGAATGAAAACTGTGATGCCTCTGTGTGAGGGCCCCAAGCACAACACGTGCCCTGCCATGCCGGCCAGCCCTGGATAGCCCTATAAGGAAAACCCACCATGCAAATACCAAAGCTGTGGGGTTTGAAGCCACTTGCCTGCCACTCTGCCACACCACCCTGCTCCCTCTCTGCCCAGAAACCCCCAAAAAAAAAAAAAAGACACGAGCCCTACAGCAGCAGTGGCGACGCACCCTTGCCGTGCCTGGAGGCTGCGTCCTCCACAGCCATGAACAGGCCTCTGGTGGCACCCCGAGCTAGTGCAGAAAAAAATACCTGGTCTGAGGAGGACCTGTGTGTGTCTGTGTGCGTGTGGGGGTGGGGGAAGAACTGCAACAAATAAAGACAAATGCTCCCTGGTTCGCGCCCTCGCCCAGCCATCCCCCTGGCCAGGCTGGTGGCTGTGCCTCCGTCTCATCCCTCCAGTCTGGCCTGTGCCTCCTCACACCCAGCCCCGGCGCACTGCCCTCCCTTGTCCGCAGCGGGGCCAGGGCCACTGAGGGCTGCCATGTTGAGGCATCCCCCGCCTCAGCACCCCTCCCCGCTTGGCCCTCCCTGCCCCGATGCAGGCTGTCGTCCTCTTGGAAATAAAACATCAACCACAACGGAAAAAAAATAATATATATATATCTCCCCAAGCCTCCCTGAAAGACCCAAATGGATGGAATCGACCTTCAACAAAACCAATGGGAAACAAAAGCAAAAGTCCCCCCCGAGGTCAGGGCCAGGCGCACATCCCGGCTGGGGCCCAGCAGCCAGGAGTGCATCCCAGCCTCCCTGCTCCCCCGGCCTTGGCACATCTGCGGCGTCCACCGGCGTGAGGAACCCCGACAGCCAGGGGGGGATGCGGCATGGCCAGGGCTGTCCCACCAGCCAGCAGTGGCCTTGGAAGGGGAGGGCAGGGGGCAGAGGCGTGTGTGTGTCCCCCCACTGCCTCGCTGCCTTTCAGGAAGGAGTAGGGTCTCTTTGCCCCACCGGGTACAAGAGGCCCCTTGCTCGGCTCTTGGCTGCTGGCATGGCCCTACACAAGGGAGCCAGCCCGGCTCTGGGCGGGCACCATGACGGGGACAGCCCCAATCCGCTCCAGCGTGGCCTGGCTGATGGCGTAGGAGCGGGTGTGCGGCAGCCGTGGCTTTCCGCCGGGCTGGGCCTTGGCTCCGGGCCCCCCCCGG
>NW_008824032.1:4674848-4687247 GCF_000699105.1 Pygoscelis adeliae | reverse complement strand
CATTCCAGTAGCGGCTGTTGTAGGTGTTGGAGGAGGTGAGGGTGTCATTCTCCGACGAGGATGCGTCGGCATGGAATGTCTTTGCAGCGGAAGAGCATTTGGGTGGCAGGTCGTCCTCCCTGGGAAGGAGAGGGCATGAGGGCACATGGAGGATGCTGCCCCACTTGCCCAACACCGCCCCTCCCCCCCGCCACACCCTGCTGGAGGCAACACCATCAATTCAAGGTGAAGGACAGCACCAATATGAACCAGCATTGCTCCTTGGCCCATTTGCTCATCCCTCTTTGCAGGATGCACCTCTGTGCACATTAATTGCTTCATGTGCCTACCGCTGAGGCAAACAACCCATGCTCATGTGTCTAGGGGAGCAAAACCAGTGGTTGTCACAGTCACTGGTACTACACAGGCAGTCAGTATGACTGTACCTGTACAACCAATGAAGCTGATCCAGGAAGCTACCAGAGGGAAACACTGTGTCTGTAACACCAGAGAAGATTACAGTTGTATGTCTAGAGCTTTTCAGCTATCACTGTCCAGTATTGTGGATCAGGATCCCCACCACGTGCAGAGTCACTCTCCTACGGAGCTAACAATGTCAAACCAAAGCTCTCAATAAAGGCAATACTGAAAACAAAATCTGTCATTACCATTCTTCATTTGCTCCCTACTTTTTCTGGACAGATATGGATCCCTGACCCAGAGGAACACACTCAGGATTAGCAAGAGTGAGATTTCTGATTGCCTTCCTACCAGCTGCTACTTTTGCTGGGTGATCAGAGGTCCCCTGCCACCAGCTTTCCCTGGCCCTTACCTTATCTCATTGGGAATCTCCTCCTCTTCTTCTTCTTTGTGTTTATTTTTCCAGTAAAACAGTGCCACGGCCACCAACACAATGCAAACAACGAGCACAACGGCGCCTGTGGCCACTGCTCCTGCAATCAGGCCAATGCTCCGGGGGTGGGCTGTGGGGATGATTGAACAGAGAATGGAGAAGAAATCAGGGCTGGGCTGTGGCCATCCATGAGCATTTGAAGCTACCGTGGCTTGGGAGGGGAGAAAAGCAACGTCCCTATTCCAGGGCACAATGATCTTCCAATATGAGAGGCACATGGTGGCTCACAGCAAACATGGTTACACACTTTACTGTCACAAGACAGAAGCAGGTGGCCAAGCCTCTCTTGGCAAAATACTTACGTGCAATGACTTGCAGGTCCAGAAGGCAAGTGCTGGTTCCAATGGCATTTGAAGCCACACATTGGTAAAGACCTGAGGACACAGTGCTGATATTTCGGAGAGTGACAGTGCCCTGGACTTGGTCTAGTCAGAGAGAAAAGAAGGTTTTAAATCCCTCCCCCCCTTGAGGAAAACCATGAAAAGGCAAAGCCAGCAAATAGAGAAATTTGGTGTGAGACTCTTAAGAGAGAAATAAATTAGGAAATAACCTTGAGATGGAAGCATTGTGCACACACACACACACAAAAGATTAGGTCTTAAGGAGCTTACACTATATGTTTCTTTTTCTTCTTATAGATGTATTTCTGCAAATGAAAGCTTGGGACTCTCAGTGTTGTGTGAGAAAAGGGAGGAAAGAAGAGATGTGCAATTACCTATACCCAGTTCTACCTGCTAAATTCAATCCGGCCCTGCAGAACCCCTGCTCTCCCATCCCTGGACTCCCCACCCCCTGCTCTGCCAATTTGCCTCATTCCTGAATTATGTAAAACTTAAATGCTTGCGTATTATTAAAATACAGCAAGATAAAGGGCAAAAGTACAGCTATCAATGCTTGGTCAGGACACCTAGGCTAAGAAATCTTATGGATGGGACTTGGAGATGGGCAATACCCAGTCTGATCAGAGCCTTGCTTTTACAGACATCTGAAAGGCAGCTCTGGCAGTAACTTATTGGAGAACAGTGTGAGAAGCTGGCGGTATTTTCCCGGCATGATTCTGCCTCCATTCTCCCAGTTTCCAACCTATCAGCCTTTCATTTGGTTTAAAATGGTGGTGAGTTGGCAGCCGAAATGTCCAGCCACATGCCAACATCTGGCAACCATGTTCTCTCTCTCTCCCATTTGACCAGACCCTTGTTCTTCAATGGGGAACATGTTTCTGTACCAAAAAAAACATGAAAACTGAAGTGGCCACTGGAGGGTACCTAGTCCGCCATGGGCTCTAGGAATCTTTGTTCCAATAAAGTGACCATGCAAGTGATAGCAGACACTCAATGAGCCATGCCACCTCTGGTGGCTCAGACAAAGGAAAGCCCAGGCTGTCACCTGGGAAATAAGAGGATAATCAACAGAACAAGCACCTTGTGTGGCAGTTGGGGGCAACTTGGGAACATTGTCCAGTTTCTCCCAGAGGTATGTTGGCCGGGGGATGCCTTCTTCCGAGCTGCAGGTCAGTGTGATATCGCTGCCCACGTCCAGGGACCCCTGGATTCTGCAAAGTGGGGCAGAAGGAGGAACTGCGAGAGAAGAGGGGAAAGTGACAGCAGATCAGGAAATATGACCAAACAGTGGAGTGCAGGCTCTTTCTGGAACACGCTGCTGGAAAGCAAGGACATGGGCATGAGCTGACAAGGGGACAAGAGGGAGGCAGCAGACAAAAACCCATTAAGGTTTGGGGGGGTGACAATTCACAAAGATTCCTGACCCACCAGCCCATGAAGGTTACAGACTACTGCTGACTTTCACAGGACCCAGTACTCTTAGATCCCTCCCTAGAGAAAAAGGTGAACTTTTCTGTGTTTGAGACAGCAAGGGTGGTGAAAGCTGACAGAGCTGCAGACAGAATTTGCTGTGGTTGGGTTTTGCTTTCGTGTCCCTATAATGGCACACACTCTGGAGTATTTAACATCCTAGGGAGCATCCAGTACTAATTGCTTTCATGAAAAGGAAACAAAGATCTAAAGTCATTCTCTTCTCCTGTTGCTATGCACAAAACTCTTATGGTTCCTTCAGCTCTCCAGGATGCCCTCATACTTTATTCATGCTTCTTTGCAACTCAACATCACAAGGCTGCCACAAAATCTTTCTCTCCACCATATTTTAAAACTCCATTATATGCTACCTGAATATGAAGGCTATGTGTCCTACAAACTCCCACAATACCCACAAGGCAGCCCATCCCTCACCTCAGGATGTCCATGGGCTCCAATGCATACACTACCACATTGCTCTGCTATGATGCACTATCATGCACAGAGGATCCCCTTGACCCTGTTCCTCCCCTCTCCCCCATAATCCAAATAAACACACCCAAGACAGTAAGTCCAATGACTCCAATATTCCTGACGCCTCGGTCGGGAAGATTGTTGACCAAACACTGGTATGTGCCAGTATCCGATAGCTGAGTGTTGTTGATGAAGATGGAGGCACTGGTGGTTGGCATTGTCACAGCAAACCCCACTCGCCCATAGAACTGGGGTGCGCCACCAAAGATCTGACCCCCTTGGTAGAGAATAACCTGGAAAAGAAAGGAAGGCTCAAGCAACACTCTTCAGGAGCTGAGCAAGGAGGAAGAACAGCAAGCAAAACATGGGCTTCCAAAGCCAAAAGGACGCATTCCTAAAGCATCTCTAAATAACCAGACCTCAATATACAGTAGTCCCAGGCAGACCCATCCTAGCAGCGGTGTTTTCTCTACAAGAGGAACACACTCTGCAGCCTGTTTTATGTCAATAAAAATGTGCAGAGAGGTAACAGACCAGATAGATACCCAAGTCTTCTGGCATAGCTGGATTGGCAATACCAGCCTGCTTCATATAATAGTCATTACCCACCTGGACAGGATCAATGTAGAGAGGCAGAGACTCTCTGCAGGTCAGTGAGTACTTTGATGGAAAGCATCCGCCCATTGGACAGTATCATTTTGAGTCTCAGACAGTAAGATCCTGCTATGATTTGACACTGCTTACTGAAGATCATTAGATGAACTGAATGACAGGCAAGGCAACCCTTGAATCTGCACAGCCTCTACCAGTCAGATGGCTTATATAGCAGTCTGTACTCAGACCAAGTCCCTGAGGAGCAAGTACTCTTCAGTGCAGGTTCTCATAACTGAATACCAAATGTGATGGGGCAGTGTGACCCAAGACAGATGCATTTCAGAGCAATGGCATTCTTCTGCTGTCAGAGTATGTGGGCAAAAACCAGGCCAGCGGATCTCAGGTTATGATTCTTGTGCCCACCACAATGGACTCTCATTTGCTAGTGTTCATAAGAATGGACTTGCATAAGCAACAGACAGTGAAAAAGTAAGAGGGGAAGTAAAAGGGGAGATGAGTCTATGAGAAGCCATGTGTTCTGGCACATTTTGCATGGATTTCACAGATTTAAGACTGCAGCTGCTCCCAGATCCTCCAAATCCCATATCCAGCACACCAAAACCTGGACTACATCTCCTGTGCTCTTTTGAACACACAAACCACCAGAGATCCAGGGCAGCCATACAGTATCACATACACCTGCCCCAATTGCACATCCAGCCAAGGCAGCCAAGGACACAATGTGCATCAGTTAACAAAGCGTTAAAGAAATCAGATTCATGTAAGATCCAGAGAGCATGTTCAGCGATGGAGGGAATGTTCTGGGACAAGAGACTCAGCATTGTAAAGGGACTACATCCAGATTGGTGTGAAAAGGGTGAAAAGGAAAGCCCCAAAGAAATGCATACTCCAGTAAGAAAGGACCTACCTGTTGAGGCTGGTTGGCGTTAGAAAGAGGAATGACCATCCAGATGACATTAAGGTTAGTGAGAGCAGCGTTAGTGGTGAAGGTGCAGGGCAATACTGCTGTCTGGCCTCGGGCAACCTGGATACTCCCTGAACTGACTGACACCTCCAGAGGACACACCAGACCTGGAAAGAGAAGGACACCCAGTTCAAGCATTTCAGGAGAAGGACACCCAGTTCAAACATTGAAGGTGGACCCATACACATGCAGGTCATGACAACATCATCCTGTTGTTACACAACTATCCCTTACCAATTACTTCAGGCTAAAAAGAATTATATTCCTCCCTCAACAGATCAGGCTGCTCTCATGTGGACATTTTTCACAGGCAAATGCAGATAGGCGGCCCTTTTAAGTGAGAGCACTCTAGTTTCAGAGCCTCTGGAAACAACAGGTTTTGTTTTGGCGACAGAGGAAGAGCCGGAAAAGCAGCCAAGCTGTGTGTAAGAGATAATGAAATATGTTTTCAAACCCATCAATCTTAATGATACCCAACATCACTGAAACAGAAAAGGAAACTGCATTCTAAAAGTCTTCACCAAGGGGTAAGAAGAGAGAATGTGCATCATTAAAGAAGAAACACAGCCCTCCCCCCACTTCTAACCCTCATAAAGTCCAGCACGAGCAGACACATTTTAGTGCTATTTTTAATTTAAAGGGTTAAAAATCTAAATCTTTTCTAGTCCAGGTATTTCTATCTATCTGGTGAAAAATGACTACTGATAATGGAGGATCTCATCAAATCTCATTTATTTTCCAGCATTTCCACCATTCACTTCTTTGCATTCCACACAGGCCGGACAGGGCTCAAAGCCTGATAAGCCCCAGCTTCCCAGCGCAGCAGCTCAAGGCTGCAGTTTTTAGACTGCAAGTCACACAGGGAAATATCTCCATTCCTACTGGCAAAACCTTGTCAAGTGAAACTAACCAAGCAGTCACCACCACCATTTTGAGTAGTACTAAAATTCTTTAAACCATTTTTCCCCACAAAATCAAAATATTGACTAGAAAAAACATCTCTCTACATGACGGCTCACGATCTTCTTGTTCAAAGCATGTGGGAGGCTGCTGGAGGAGAAGGCAAGGAGTTTTCAAGATCCAAGGCAATATCAGAATATTGCTAGCACCCAGGTATAGTCTGTGGACCGCCCTATTCTCTTGCTGACTCCAGGAAGGGCTGCCAGCAAAGTTTCTATTTTCTGCCAAGAGACACTGGTTTGCTGAAGGTGAAATGCTCCATGAGAATAGGTTTCTATCTGAACTGCAAAGAAATCAAACAGGCTAATTTCTGATAAAGGTGAGGGGTCTCCCACACGCTTGTCTGCTGGGATCCTTCCCAGCCTACCTAATGGAGAGATGGGGTCCTCAGAGCCTGGAAGTGCTGAGCTTCAGATGCTATAGATCCAAAGTTTCTAGCACCTGAACAGCCTATGATGAGTTCCTGGGTTTGTACTGACTGCTCTGGAGCTGCGACACCCCAGCTTGCAAATCCTCAGCAACCTCCTCTGGACTTCCGTTCCCTCCTCCGTATCTCCCACCTCCAAAGCCCCAGGTAGTTCAGGGAGGCTCAGAAGTGTTTCAGAACAGAGTCAGACAAAATGCCATTTTAATCTCTCCAAGTGAAATTCACGAGTTTCTTACTTTGAAAAAAACCCAATCAAGTCTGACTTTCCTCACAGGCTTGGAACACATTTAAAAATATGGAACATTTTGGAAATTCCTAGGGAAACAGTTCATCTCTGGTGCTAACATCTCAGAGAATTAGGTGCCTGGATGAGGAACAGCTGGTGAAAGCTTAATCCATCAATCCCCTATGCAGGGCTGCCAGCAGCAAGTGGAAGTAAATAATTTGAAGAGCCGGTAATAAGTATCACCTTTATCACAGGGTATCTGCCTTCTAGTTGCATCTGTGGTCAACAGACTGGGAATGGCTTTGGACTCCTCATTTGCTTATGGCTGACCAGACAGTGGCAGTAGCCTAAAAACCAGAAGTGATCCAGGTCAACTTTGGAGATGTCTGTTACTGAATATGACCCTGACAAGGGATCATCTTTTCTGCAGGCCTAAATTTGAAGGCTACCTTGCCATGACTACTCATCCAGGCTAGCATCATCCATGTGCTAAACAGTGTGCAGGTGGTCACAGTAATTTTGACATTTATTGGATTAATCTCTCTCCAACATGGTGCAGAAAGCTCTTCTGCCATGTTCAGCATAGATTTAATGAGATGCTCTCCATGAGAGGAAAACCAACTACTCATCTGATTTGGAATAGCAACGTGTGTTCTTCAGCCCCATCCCTTTTCACCTCCACTTTCACCTCCAAGAAAAACCCACACATTCAAATTCTTGTCATTCAGGAAAAATAATACTTAAGTGTGAGTATTCACTAATAGCAAATGTACTGGAAAAGTCAGAGTTTACATTTTGCATTGCAGGGTTAGTTACATCAATCACTCAGTCATCAAGCTGACGTGATTTTCATACCTAACCACCCTCTTGCTACTCCTAATGTTTACTATTAGTTGACTGTAAACATCCTGCAGAATAATAAAAACACTAAAATAGAACATGCATAATTTCTTCACTGTAAAAATAATTTTCAATACATTTGAGAATTTCCCAACTGACTTATGAACAATTTAAAAAAGGAAAGAAAACACATAAAACACATCCCTTTGCTCTGCCAGTGCCCCACTCTCACCCTGCAGCACCTCACAGCCCCCATAATCTCTTCCCCCTTTCAAGGCACCACAGCATCCCTTTTAATTTGAATGCCATGGAGTGGTTTCTGTGAGGGGGGGGACTAAGGAAGAGCTGAGGTCCCCGTCCATTTCTCTTGCCAAGGGGAGCTGCTTTGAACCTGGGCATGCAAGATGAGCACCCCTCCACCACCATGCTGCCCTGTCTCTGTCTTGTTAAACCACCGGGCAAGCCAGCTCCTCAGACTTGCTTTTGCCTCATGCATCCCAGGGCCTGTCAGCTGCTCTTTGGCCCGGGATGCATACAAGGCAGGCGGCACTTAAAGACAAGGACTCATTTTGTTAAGCTAAGTGGCACCTGCAGGGCTACAGCTGGGGAAAACACACACAACCGCTTCTGACAAGTAAGTTTAAACAAGACGACAGGGGAGTCAGGAGACCAAATGTAGGCAAAGTCCTCTTCCACCAGCATAAACAGGGAGGTAGGCTGGTGTGTTAACACAGCACCGGGAGGGCATTACTACAGTGTGACTCCTCTCCTAGGGAGACAGCTGAAAGAGCAAAGATCAAATCCTCTTCAGAAGCTACAGCATCTTTCTTTATATCTCAGACTACTAGAAAACGTAACAGACTTACACATGCCTTTGCCTATCTACACAAGGATCTATGTGACTGCATCCTTCCACACCAATACTCATGGCCCAAAACACGGATGGATGCACACAAAGACACATACACTTATAAACCTGTATGCCCAGGAAGACACCTAGTAGGAAAATTCAACCAAATGTTACATGTTTAAACATTTCAAAATTAGGAGTTGCAAAATGTGGCTTTGCATTAATGCAAAAGGAGGGAGACAGGGGAGAGAGAGAGAGGAAGAGATTTCAAATTTAGCATATCTATTGGGATAAGGATTTTTCAATGCAGCCTAAGGAATGAGGACTTGAATTCCCTTGGGTAGGTATAAATGCAAATATAGATATACGCATATACATACAGCCCAGTCTACTAAGTCAAATTACACATAAGCGGTTGGAAATATCAAGCAAAGGATGTTGTAAAGGGTCTCCTTTTGCAAAGGTACACAATCCAGATCTTTTCTAAGCATTCAGAGAAGTTTACTGACTTGTGAGAGACAACAAGAATCGATTACCACCTAATCATCTCTTAGAACTGGATTACAATGGCCATTACACCGTCTCTTGTATGTGCAGTCTCCTCCTTACTTAGTAATTAAGCATCCCTGTAAGCAGCATTCCTGGAGGAAGAGCAGGGTACACCACTGTCAGCAGAAAGAGGAATGGGCCCTTCCTGTACGTAGGACACTTTGATCTTAGCTTGATTCTGCAAAGAAGCTTTCTCCTTTGATCCCGATGTAGCGGGCTCCCATCACTAATTAGAACAGATGCTCCATTTTTTTGTCCCCTATCAGGGAACCAGCCAGCAGAACAATGTTTTGGCTACAGAGGGTCTTTTAGAGTTTCTTCATATTTCCAGGACCAAGTAATTATTCTGGCAACAGATCACTCTGATTTAATTTTTGATGGGTCACTACTGCTTTTCCAAGTAGCACACTCAGCTTCCTCCCCTGCATCCAGGGAGGAGTCCATGTAGGTAGTTCATACAGCATGACACAAGCATGTAGGTCCCAGCCCCGCAACCAGCATTTGCCTCCCTGCTGGGTATGAGGAGGAGGCAGATGCTGCCGCATGTTTGCTAGCTGCCCTACAAGGGTTGCAAGCCTGAGAGGCTTCAGAATATACCAGATGCAGTAAAGCTGAAAGACACAGGCACATCTTAGCACTTTGACTCATACTAAGTTGACTGAAAACGTTCCCAGCTCCCACCCACTGCCACACCTCTCTGCCAGAGATCACCAGCAAGACCAGCAAATCACCTCGGCTGACAGCCCTGTGCGGGAAATGAGGACTTCCACCACCATCACTCCACATCAATAGGCCAGATTGGAACATGAACAGCTGATGCACAATCACCAGTCCATATTACCGTGATGGCAGATGGTCACAGACCACAAGGGCCTCAGAGGCTGCAGAGGCTGTGCCTTCAGGAAGCACTGTGGTCACGCTGTGGAAGTTGTGCTAAGGGCATGTCCTCCTCTACTGCTGGATCATCCCCAGCACCTGGTTTTCAGAGGCAACCATGCTCAGCAAGATATCTGGGTATCACTGGCTGGGTTGCAGTATAGTGCACAGAGAGGGTCTTCCCCCACTGTCTTTAGCTGAGGAGTGTTGATCTCCCAGGACCACAGAAAAATAGAAGTTTCTTTGGAGGGTCATTCATACCATGAAAGTCAAGCTCCTGCCCTGCCTCACCTTCTGGAGGACACTCTACTTTGCAAGTACCCCCAAGAACTGTTGGCAAGTCAGCAGCATTTGGCACCTGCTAGCAGCAACCTCCTGATACTCAATGGCGTGGGAGGCTGGGCTAGCATGACTTTGCATACGCAGAGGCCAGGGTACAGGTTCACTCTGCAGTGCTGGCAAGCTAGGGAAGCAAATGGCCAGGGGAGAAAGGAGGGAGGGAGGTGTGAAAGGGATTAAAAAAAACTCAGCTGCGTGCATTCTGCATCTCCAGACCTCCAGGGAAAACATGTAGAAATGTGTGTGGCTGGGGGGAAAATGAGAATAAAGCTTCAAGCTGTATCAGCTTGCATCCGAGACCCAGGGAATGGCTCCCCCTGTCCCAGTGCAATTAGCAATCCTATTGCCATGTGCTGGGGAAGATGCCTTTGGCAGTATGACATTTTGGGTCCCTTGTTGGAGAGGCAAATATGAGGTCACTCAAAAGTTTCAAGAACAGGGCAGGAACACAATGTTCGATCTAGCAACTGCAGGCAACAGAGGGAGAAACTGCAGAGCAGACTTTTTCCTGAGATGAAAGGAAAACACAAGATGCTGTGCCTTTGGTCTGCCTCGCATGTCTGAGTCTGGGACCAAAGCTGCCTTCGGTGCTAAAGAAGAGAAACGCCTCCCACCCTAAATGAGCTGAGGTACATTGCCGACTCAACACACTGAGCAGTAGCAAAACCTACAGCCCAGGAAGGAGTGACTCACAGCTGGAGGAGACAGTAACAGATGCAGGGAGTACTTCTGCCACAGGACCTACTAGTGCAGCAACCATTCAAAAGTCCCTGAAGGAGCCTGACTTGCAGTTGCAAGCACTGATAACATTTAAGTTATATTATTATTAAGCATGATATGACAGCATCCAAAAAGGCTGCTCAATAAGCTGTCTGAATACTGGTTTTGCCCATTCTCACCAGGGACTGAGTATCCTCCTGTCATTCTAGATGTGCTACACTTGCTAGTTCAGAATCTGTCTAACCAAAAGCAGTATTTGCCCAGCCTGGTGTCTGGAGGTAGCTTGCAGTAGACTCCACCCTGCTTGCGGAACCAGCATCACCAAGCACTCCAGTGGAGCACAGATCTGAGTTAATGCCCAGCTAGGCTGAATTATTTCCAGTTCACGAAGGAAATTCTACCATGGAAAAAATTCCAGCCTCCAAAGCCATTCTGCAGAGCAGGCATCTGGGACAGATGCACACTGTCATAGTAGACTGTACCCCGGGGCCAATGTGCCCTAGCACAAACTTTCCTGGGGAGGATGCTTGGTAGAGACCTCCTTGGAACAATTATACTGGGAGCTGGGAGCAATGGTGTGAGGAAGGGAGGACTCTACCACACTGTAGCCCTTCTGCCAGCTCACAGCAAGAAGGCAAACTTTGGTCCAGAGACATCCGCAGGGTGATTGCCTCCATGCCCCAGTATGTGGGCACATGTTATACAGGTGCTACAGGGAGCCTTCCCAGAGAGCCTGTGGGGCATGCTGAGGACATCCAAGAAAATATCATGCTTCTATCAGAAAAGAGGGACAGAGACTTTCTAGCATAGCTCCTCCTCAAGACACAATCAACACTGCCTAAGCCACTTCCAACGGAAGTCTGTCTAATTTAGTCTTTAAAGCCCCCCAGACAATGTCTGTACTGTACAGCACAGCTTAGCAGTCTGGTCCAGCATTCAGCAGCCCCTGCTTTCTTGTAATTCCCAGAGCTCTCATCAGTGGTGCCTCTGGGCCCCTGCCCTTCCCGCTCTGCAACCCAGCCATGCAAGTCACACTTGCCAACCTTGTCCCTTCCCCTTGCCCTGTCCAGCTCTTTCTGCACTATCCCCATCACAATGATGGGCAAGTACATAGCTCAGAGCTAAAAAGAGAAGATGCAATTGGACAGAGTTTGGCCATTTTGTTCTCTGAAACAGCTGCGTCAAACTTTGAATATCTCAGATGCTAGACTGAGAATTTATTGGGATTAAGCCTGTTCCCTGTATTTGAACAGGGACAATATCACAAAATAAGGGTCATGCTGGCTCTTTCTGGCTCACAGGTCTAGCAAGTGTATAAGGCAAAATAATTTCCAACTCTTTCCTTCCTATCTTTGCTGGCTCTGCAGGACAGACTGGAACAAACAGCAGGAAAACTATCACATCTAGCATGGTTTTAGAGCAAGATCTCTGTAACACAGGTGTTAAACTTACACTGATGCTAACTTTTCCTCTGAGCTGTGTATACAGTGCTACTCTCTCTGTTAAATGCAGGTCAAAGGCCAAGTTAACCTCTAAGCACCTTTATCCCTGCAGAAATCATCAGACACAACTAGTGGTATCTGGTCATCCCACCAGCATGGAGCCTCCCAAGTAAATAGATCCATTTTACCACCGTAAGAGCAATCTCAGGATTGCTGCCCACCTTGTAGGATATGTGGGCCAGCAGACACTAATCCAGGGAGAAAACACAATGTCAGGGTCTTGAACTCGAGCCCTGCAGTGTTTCTTGCCAAGAACTAGACCAGCTGATCTGTAACTAGACATTGGCTATCTGTAAATCTGTGCTGATCACACCGACCCTTCTCCCTTACCATTTATAACCTCAGCTGAACTAG
>NW_008824032.1:4663138-4674775 GCF_000699105.1 Pygoscelis adeliae | reverse complement strand
CTGGTTTGGCCTCAGCTGTTGGCCTGGTAGCGGTCACTACCACCCCTGCCATCCTCCTTTTTAGAAATAGGTCTTTGTCTGCAGGCCAGCTGGGAGGAGGATTTCAAACAACTGTCTGATTGAGATGACATGGAGCACATCTCCCTGCCCCTGACCTCCCCAACCTGCAGCTGTAGGGGGGATGAAAACTGGACTCTAAGACCAAAAAAAAGGCAGGAAAGCTTTCAGCTATACATACTTCAAGAATGGTATCAGTTCCCTCCCATGTCAATTTCAGAGGAGCTGGACTAGCTCTTACAGGGGTAGAAAAGGGGCTCTATAACACACTGAGGAATTTGATTCCCTCCCCATTTCTGGCACAGACTCCCTGGGTCCTTCTGAGCAAGTCAGTCAGCTCCAGGTATCCTCAGAGGGTCCCTATTAGTGTGAGATCCTCATTTGCTCAGGTTTAGACCTCAAGGGTTTGATTTGCTGAACTGCTGAGCATTCAACCTACTAGGGAAATCGAAAGCGACTGTGCTCTCCATGTAGCAGGGAACACGTTATGTTAAGCTCTCTGTGTAACCTGAACAGTGCTCTTCCAACAGATCTTAATGCTTGTGTTTAATTAGTCACAGTCTTGAAATGCAAAAGAGGTTTTTGAACTGTGAGAAGAGCATAATGTTAGTGCAGCTTGTTAACATGTACAAATTGGGAACAAGAACCCAAATCTGGTTTACAGATGCCCTGGTGATAGCAGGGTCAGGGGCCCAATGACCCAAATGGTCCTTTCCAATTCTGGACTCCTGTTGTGCTCCCAGTACTGGCTTCTCTTCTGTGTCTTTAACCAGCCTGGCTGGAACTGCGAGGAGAGCTGCCTTCTTCACAGCTCCTGCTAGCTGGGATGGTTGCCTTGCATCTCTGCTGCCTTGGATGCAGTATGCATGCAAGTTAGAGATAAAAAAACAACTGCATTATATTATAGCAAGATTATAAAAATAGGAAGGGACATTGATAGGAACGAAAATAGCATCTACAATGACATTAGCTAGGATAAAACTAATCAATCACTGTGCTCTGGGGCATGTGTTAATTCCCTCTCCATAGTATAGTGTTGCACAATTAGGTACATTATGGAAAGTTTAACACTTCCCTCCGATGCATGCAGCGTTGGCTGGAAACAGAGACTGCTGCGATCTGAGCTGGCAGTCCTTGAATTCACAGCATTTGCAGAGGACTCAAGGAGCAGCTGCACTACTGAGGCTGGGGAATTTTTTGCTTTAGCAGATGAGCAAGACCAGAGGGGACCCAGAGGGGATCGGGAACTCACTCAAGTGCTCACTCATTGCTCCCCTGAATTGAAAGAGGGGAGGGGTGAGTAAGCCTAATTAAGCCCACTCTGTGGGACCATTTGGTGTCAACTTTGCCTATTCCTGGCTGTGCCCAGCATTGGAGTTGTGAAAGACTCATCCCCCCAGGACTCAGGTGGGCAAATCAGGAGCATGCAATCTGTCTACAGAAGATGGCTGAAGGCCACAATGAGGCAGCATACTCAAGGTACAAACAGCGTGGTGTGTCCTTGCAACAGGGTGACAGTCATTTCTTTCTCTCCTAAGGTCCTCCAGAGATGCTTGAAGCACCATTTTCCAAATCACAGGCACAGGCACAGGCACAGGCAAGGAGGAAAGTGAAAGTTTAGCCGGGCACAGAAAGGTGTCTCCCTATTCTTTGTCTTCTACAAAGCTGAGACTGGCAAACACAGTCCCTCCTCCTTCACCCCTAGTCCTGCGATAGATCAGCTCTGGGGAATCCTGCTGCAGTAACTTAAGATGTCATCCTCTGCTGTTTACCTTGTTGCTCAGCACAAGGTTATTGCCCCAAAACCAGAAAAGCAAGAAGGAAGCTGTGCCTCCATCTCGCAGCCAGGCATTAATTAGCATAACCTGCTGAGGAAGGCTAACTTGCTTTGCTGTGAAAGGGGAAAGCTGCATTGCAGACGCACTGTCCTGTTCTGCTCACTGCTACAGTGGAGGCATCATCCAACAGTAATGAATGTCTAGGGGTGGGAACATTTTAAATGACCATGGCTAGTTACTTTAGCTGAAGTGTCTTAGGCATGAAAGCTTATCAAATGTTCATGCAAGTACATTTAAGGTGGAAAGCTCAGCTTGAGTTTGCAAAGAGCCTGCAACAACAGCTCAGAGCTGCAGACTTTCCCATTCATCTAGCTCAGATGCCAACATAAACCTCCCACATCCCTCCTCTTAATTATCTCACTGCTTGTCACAGCACCTCAGAAAGGAAAATGCACCTTTTACAGCAAAGATTTGTATCTATGTTTCCTAAAAGAGGGAAAAGGTACAGAGCTGACTGAGAGTAGCAAAGGCATACGTTGGCTTTGTTTTCCTGAAGCAGGTTGCAAAACCTCGCAGGGGCCAGATCTTAACGTTTGGGAAACACCACTATGGCCAGCCACTGTCTCTGAAAGCATCCTCAAGCATCCCCATGGGTACCTGTAACCACACCTGAGGCCAGCTGAGCCCACAACATGCAAAGTACAGGATGAGGCTGCATGGGATGAGATGAGATGAGATGAGAGCTGCATGTAACTTGCTTACCCCAGAGCAGGAGTCTAATTAGAGCTCTTCCCAGGATCTAAAAGCAAAAATAGCTTCAAGTTCCCCCCCCACCCATCCCATTTCTTTGCTAGTATTCTCCCAGCACAGCCCAGTCAGCAGAGATGTGTCGCGCTGCGGATCAGTGCCAAGTGCTGGCAACAGCACATGACATTGCTGAAAAAGCAAAGTTGCCTCCTTCGGGAGAAGGTATCCACTAGTGCCTCTGCAAGAGAAATGTATCTGCTCCCAAGACTGGGGAACAGAAAGTCAGGGTTAGGAAGCTGAAATCAAAACAGGTCGGCAAAGTTCTACTAAGACACCCACTCCTATTTTCTGTTTGCTGAGCCATAAAAAATACATTAACGGCCCAGCAGCTTTGTAAATGATTTATGGTCAAAATAATAAATTTCTTCCTTCTCTCCTGGTTAAAAAAAAAAAAGTGCAACATAATGATAAACTGCTTAATAAGGGAAAACAACTCGAGGTTTAAATATGTTCAATGGTATATTGAGTGGGAAGGACAGAGCCCATAAGGAATAAGATTACAGCCCAGTAAGGGGAGCTGGCACAGGGGAAGGCAGGATGAATGGGTGGGCAGGCTGGAATATACGACTTGTGTGTGGTGGGGAGAGGCAGGAGCGCAGGGTGCAGCTGCATGGGAAGAGAGGTGGGGATGGGGGAGGGACAACCGGCTCATCAGTGACTTAACTCTTTAACACAGAATGCATAGAGAGATATGTGTTCTGCATATCCACCTCCTGCCCCCATTACAGGAAAAATGCCATTGAAACACAGACTGCAAACTCACACCTGAGTGGTTTTTTCACCTACCCTGACACAACCATCTTTAGGTCTAACTCCAGTGCAAACAGTCCCAACCTACAGTCCAACTACGGTTCAACTACTTTTACCCAAAGCACCAAGAGCCGTGTCCATCCTCCCCCAAAAGCAGAAAAAGCAGAGGGTGATGGACAGAAAAGGGACAGTGCTTGCCCTATTAGGCACAGGCTGTGTGAAGATGCAGGGACATGCTGCTGCATGGCTCCCTCCCTGCAGACACCACTGACATCCTCTGGAAGTCCTCCAGGAACCTCAGGTGGCCACTTGAAACCCAGGCCTTGTTGGTGCTGCTGCATCTTCCAGAAATGACGAGGCAGCAAGATAACAGGAACACAATGCATCTACCCACCGAGACGTTGATGGGCTCCACCACAAACAGGAGTGCACCCAAGCATGCAGGGGTGCACATATGACACAAAGCCACTGAGGCCATGGCAGGGCTTGGGTCAGCAATGAGGATTCCAAGGAGCTGGGACTTCCTATGTGAGAAAGCTTCCCTGCAAGGGCGAGAGCGAAGGCTTGGCCAGGCTGGGCCAGACCTAGATCAGGCTGGAGAGGGGCTGAGGGCAGCCCCAGGAAGGAGAGGTTGGGGGAGAGGAATGTGGGGCTGCGGTAGCAGCGTGGGAGCTGGGATTGGGATTAAGGAAGTGCAGGGGACCATGAACAGTGGTGCCTGGAGGTAGGAAATAACTCCCCAAGAAATGGCCCCGCATCTCCAAGCCAAATGCAGGGGAGCTCCCCCAATGCTTCCTGGGGTACCTACCTTACCTGCCTTCCCCCATTACCAGTATATTCCAGCACCATCATCACCCCATGGTTGGTTATGATGGCCTATGGGGGGCTATGATGGGCTGGTCCCTCAACAAAGGGGTGCCTAAGACAAAACAAAATAAAATTAAATAATTTAAAATAAAAGCAACCCCTGAGGAGACAGAAACCAGCAATTTTTGAGAAGAAAAGTTTTCATTTACAGACTGATCCCATTTCCCTTGAAGTCAGGAAGGACTGTCACCAGGACGAGTATCAGATTCTTAAAGGATCTGGTCCCACAACTTTTGGCTGAGGCAATGCCAACAAGTTGGCTATCTGCTTTCCACCCCAGTTCTGTGTCTCATGTATGAAATGCTCTCATCCTATGGAGTACACAAGCTTTGCAAGTGAGAGGATATTTGGCAGATGTTCAGTGTTCACCACGCCTTTGAGCTCCCCTAAAAATTTTCCTGCTCTCTGACTCGGCTGTGCGTCCCACTTCACCTGTGCTGCCGCCTGCATGGCCAGCGAATGCCCACAGTTGCTCGGCCAGACCCTGATGCCTGGGCTGATTTGCTATGTCCTAGCAATTCCACTAAAGGTGGTCAAGTCACAGGAAATACACTCGATGCTTAAAGATTAAGCACATGTTTAAGTATCTTGCCAAATCGGTGCTTAAAGGTCTAATCACATTTGCATCCATTTTGATAACAAAACTCCTGTGGCCCGCTGGTATGAGAGCGAGCCTTTAAGTGAGAATATGCACAATCACGGTGAAACTTCCCTGTCTCATACCTGATGCTCAAAACAAGCCTGATAAAAGCATAAAAGCATAATTTTCAGTCTCCAAAAGCAGTCAGATTGAAACTAGCTTTCATGGGGATGTTCAAAGACATTAAGCTTCCATTTCTTGAACTTTGTTAATCCCAAACTACTTTGGATGTAAAATTATTAAAGTTATTACAAACAGACAAACAGAAAGGAAACAAAAAAGGCAGGCTCTTTTTCATTTAAATTGAAAAGAAAGGAAAACCCAAATTTGTCTTCTGATCTGGCAAATGTCAGGTCAGTAATTGAATGTTTCAGATTATGAGTTGAGCTGTCTGAAAGAGGTTGTAAAAGGACAATTTTCCACTGGGAAAAAAAGAGTTTTCATTAAAATCAAAATAGGTTGTAAGAATATCAACTTTGATGACATTTTCAGCGAGGGAAGTCAAAATGAATTGCTTTGACTTTCCCATTTAATTATGGTAATATTGGCACACTTCAGTTCAATAAGGTAAAAACACTTTATTTCAATCCGTTTAAACTTTTGCCATATATTTAGATATTACATAAATTTGACTTAATATAATTGTATTCAGTAACAGTACAGTGCTATACACACACACATACTTAACACTCTATGGCCTTTCAACATCATGTGAACAGTATCTTTTCCCAATGGAAATTCCCCCTGAGTTTTGTTCTATCCACTAAAAAATCTGGACTCTCACTGTGATGTGAAACGAAACAGAGAGGACGCATTAAGAATTACCTGGAATAGGTTGCAAGTTCCTTACCAGCTTTAGCTATGAACAACTCCAGCCCAACCTTCACATGGAAACACCCATAGTTCAGGAGCTGTCGGTGTTTCCATGTGAAGTTTGGTCCTGATGTCGCTCAAGTGGCCAGTGTCAGGCACAGACACTTCCACACATGAGCCACAGGAACACATCTATTTAAGCACTTTGCTGTCCTTTCCCTGAATGAGACTTGCTCCCTGCTCCCCGTCCTCAGAGAGCTCCATCTTCCCCACCTCCCCGCCCTGAAACCCAAAGCTTTGCTGCGAACGTTGCTGACTACAAATCAATTGCTCGCTCTCCAGCCATTTGGACTAATCACTCCCACGTTGCATGATGGAACCAGGACCAATACATAAAAAGTGCCCAGCGAGATTAATGCAAATCTGCTGTCCGTCTGCTGTGTGCCTTTCTGACACGCGGGTACGTGCCAGCACAGGGTGCAAAGGGAAACAAGTCCTAATTCTGGGAGGTTCTCCCTGCTCACAGTGTACCCAGGGTTGAGGCATCTGCAGCTATAAGCGTCCAAGCTGAGATCACTGGGCCTGACTTGTCACAAATGCTGAGCATCCTCATCACCAGCCAGTCCCAGCCCTCCTGCTCTCTAGTCGAGTACCCAGCATCATGCTGGAAAAGCTCAAGTGCAGAAAGTTGCACCGATAGCTCTAAAATATGCTAGCAGGTAAGGCGCTGGGGCAATGCAGAGTCTCCATTTTGCAGTGAGAAAAACCAAGATGGAGAGAGGGTATAAACTCACCTAAACACCATGCAGCAGGTCAATGGTGAGACAAGAATAGGACTTCGGCACCTGACTCATGGGCCTTGCTCTGCCTATTAATCACGCTCTCCACCACTGTGCCAAGTATTAGTATTGATTTCAAATTAACACACACATTTCTTATCAAGGAGAAAAAAAATAACCAAGAAGGTTCACTATGTTCAGCTCTGTTGGAGGCCAACATGATTGTAAGAGCAAATGCTTTCTGCAAGAGGCCCTGCTCCAAAGTGCCCCAGGCTGGGAGGCACAAAGCACTACCCTCAAGGAAGTGTCAGATGCTCACAAAATGCTCCAAACCTCTTAAGGAGGTTTTCAAAAAACATAGAGTATCATCATAACATGCTTGAAACGCAGGAAAGAGGCTTTGTGAACCACAGCTGCTGCTGTTACTGTACATGAGAATGTGCCTCCCTCCTTATCACCTTCTTTTCTGATGCCAAGTCCTGAGAGTTAACTCTGGGTGACCAAGCCTCATGGTTCTGTCTGATTTTATGCTTACCCCCTGTTCTTCTGTTCCCCTGATGTCCTAAATTCCTTTTTACAAGAGCTGCTAACTTTTGCAAACATAAAGCTGCTACAGGCTTCCCTTGTCTTTTAGAGTTAGAGTTTCAGGAAAACACTTTGCAAATTTTCCCTCCATAACAGATGCAAGAAGCTGCTTATGCCCAAGCAGCAAAGTACACAACTGCTCTGAACTAAGAAAGACTTTTTTTCTGCACAGCTGGCTCAGTTTTTCACACAGATGTTGTCGCTCCTGCCAAGTGTAAAAGCACACAGAGCAGCATTAATATGAAAGAGCCCAATTGGACACTGGTTTAACAACAAGTTGAAAATTCCCCAAGCACAGCCTTGATGCTGGGTTTTCCTTTTCCTTTGTTTTTTGCTTTAATGCACCCGGGTGTGTGGGGGGGGAGTAAAATAGAACAAAATCAGAAGAAGCCACTGAAGGAAGTCAGCCTTTCAGGGGTAAATTCCCTTTGTGAAATTCAAAACACACGTGTTAATCTTTAATGTTAAATCCTGGATTAAAAATTCATTCAAAAATCTCACAGTTTGGAACGCTTACAAGTCCATTGCATTATTAAAAGCTCGGATCAGTGCTACTCTGCATAAAGAAGTCTCTCCAAACTCTTTCCTTTCTCTTGAAGCCAAGAGCAAGTACTCACTGCTCTCCCCATTTATCCTTTAAGCTCAGAGAAGCCTTCTTGTGGTTCCCAAGAGTTGGCAAAGGCTCACTCTGGGGGTCTCCGGGTCCCATTTCAGAGTACTGCCACTCACTCTGTGGTCCTGGGGAGCAAACCCGGAGCCAGCGGGAACAAGTGTCACACTTCCAAACAGCACTCCCCTCTTTAGCAGGGGTTAGCAGTGGTGCAAGGTCATGGCTTGACACAACCTGGCCAGTTATGCCTTTTTGAAACCAGATCCTATCCACGGGCATCAAAAACATCACTGGCCTCAACCTTTGTCCGAGTACCTTGGCAATGCTGGGGAGGACCTGCACCAAATTCTGCAGGTCAGCCCCAGAGTTGAGCTTGCTGGTGCCTGCAAACACCCTCAGTTTTAACAAAGTGATGTGGGATGCACAGCCCCAAGGAAAGAACCGTCTGTGCCTGATGTGGTGCGGGCTGCCACAACTCACTGTGGCAGAGGACCTTTTTCAGAGGACTCACCGAAATATTTTGCATCATGGAAGGAAGAATTGTTCCCAAACTGCCCTGTGCCACCTTGCTACAAAGGTTCTTGGTTAGAAACACAGAGTACGAGGCTGAGCCCTCAATTTTACTTACTTTTTTGTGCTCCTTTTGTGTTTGCCTGGGGAGCGGGGACCGAGGGACCAGGCAGCATGTGCAGAGGTGTTGCAGTTTTTACAAGTATTTTTGGAGCCATTTGCTCTCTTACCAGCTGCAGTCTTACAACGCTGCAGTAGGCTGAGCAGGAGGTTTGCATCTCTAGAGTCTGTGGTACCACGTCATTTACCATAAGGGGTAAAACTTTTTTTTTAAGCATCAATGTTTTTAACAGCCACCTCAGCACAGATGCACTAGTGGTTACCATCATGAAGCAGCCTCTCTCCTACCCCCTTTCCTGCACTCACAGGCTTGTTTCCTTCCAAATGCTCCACCTGAGACCATCTCCAGGAGGCTGCCCTCACCTGCAGCCAGCTGGGTCTGTGCCAGATGAACCACCGCGCCAGCAGAGGCAAGCCCTGCCCACGCACCTCCCAGGCGAGGAAGGTGCACCGGCAGCAAGCACAACTCTGGGAGGGGGTGTCCCCCTCGGGGACATGCTGATGCCTGTCTGACCCTCCAGATGCCATCGGAGGAGAGGACCTCTCATCTGCAGTCAAGACTGCTGCCTGCTGCACGAAAGGTACTGGGTGATACCAAGTACGCTGCACTGCACACCACAATGGGCAACCCCGATGTCACCAGACTCCGGGCAAAAAGGATGCAATCTGTCCCTAGCTTTAAAGTGGTACTTGTCATCAGGGAGGAAAAAAAAGAAAAGAAAAAACACACAGAAGAGATTAAACACGTACAAATCGCACTTAGCTCTCCCTTGTTTATCATAACTCTTCCTGCCATATTTTCTAATGACAATAATAATAATCTCTGTAGTAGAATCATGCTTTGGCTTCTTTCCCAGATTCTCCTCTTGTTCACGAGGCAGTAAAGTCATTGTATTACCAAAACTTCACAGAGACCTGGCTTTGCAGGAGGGGCCCCACCAGGAAAGGTTTAGACAGCCTCCCACAGAAGCTGAGAAAACAGAAGAGGGGTGGAGGAGAGCCCTTGTCTCAGGGACAGGAGAGTGATAGGCAGGAGGGAAAAAAGGTGGCAAATCTCCACTGTATTTGCCAAGAGTAAAAAGTAAGGAAAGCAACAATTATGAATGAACACGCAATCCAGCACACAAACAGTCCTGCTCAGGATGCAGATGTGTTCCCCCAGCAGGATCTGAGCACGTCTGGGACCCAGGGGAGGCAAGGAGCAATAAGCCCAGGTGACTCGTCCATGCTTGTGCAGAGCTAGACATGAGCCCTCACTCTCCAGAGCCCAGCTTGGTAGTTCATCTCCCAGATATTCTCTCCTTCCATAAATTCAGTCTTCTACTTTTAAACTCATATGCCCATCAAGTCAGATTACAATTAAGACTCTGCAAGTATGGCAAAACATATTCATGAACAGCTGTTTGAATAATGAGCCTGAATTTGCTTCGACAGTATTCACCCGACCTGGTTTCCTTGCCTTCTGCAATTGCTCACACCAGCTCTCCCCTGTTCAAAGACGATGACATGAGGGAGAGGCTGCTGCACACACTCATGTAAACATGAAGACTGTTTCAGCTGGTAGAGGACGGGTTTCCAGCCTCTGGTGCACAGACCTTTTAGGGGTTGCAGGCTACTTCTTGGACTCCATAAAAAACAGCTAAGATCAAAAAGCCTGAAGTCAGAAGGCTAACATTTATTGCACCAAGGCCTGATCTACCACTGAGAAATCTGTATGTGGGTTTGAATCCTCTGCAGTTTGAACTTGCTGGGAGAAGAGGGATAGTCGCTTATGCTGAGGCCAGACCTGCTTCTCTGGGTGGGTGCTCCCAGGGGTGCAGGTAAGCATCCCTCCTGCTCCTCATCCCACCCTCTCTCCCTCAGATCTGCCGGCATAAGTGCTGGTGTAATAGCTCTCCCACACAGCTCTGGTAAAAAGATCCTCATTAGTGGGTAAGAGCAAATTCTTTTCTACCGTAGGTCACGCTGAGAGGATCAGGTTAAAGAGCAAGAATGCAGGCAGCCATGCTAGCAACCTGAACTGACGGTAACCTCTGGCAGGGCAAGGGGAGCAGGGACAGCCTCTGACCTCTCCATTCACCTCAGCGGCAGTCAGGGCAGTACATCTGACTGCAGCCTTGCTCTCTGCCTCCATTTGCCTGGCTGTGAACTGGGGCAGTGTCCCCTCACCCCACCAGCGCTTTGTGCTGCTTGGGCACGTGGTATTGAGGGAAGGCAGGTAAACAAGCAGAGAGACTGATGGAAGGAGCAGAAACCATACCCCGAGGTCTACATGCAGGTTGAAAGTAATAAATACTTAAAGCAATAGATTGCAAGCTAGAATATGACCCCGGGAAAAACATTTCTTGAAAAGCAGAGCGGAATAAACTCAACTGTATACACTTGATGGCCAGCCTGAGAGAGATCGTGGAGTTAAATCGGCATGGCTTAAAACACACACCCCACAGAGACAGATGGAAAGGCTGCCCACTGGATGCCTCTGCAAGAGCCCCATATCTCCACAGATATTCTGGCTATCTCTAAGCAGGATGTGGAGTGGCTAAAGAACAATACAGCAGGACAAGAGTCTCTGAGCGGGAGGAACCAAGAGTTTGAGAAAGACCAGCACTACACTGGATAAATCCTAGAACAACAGAAGCTCAGAAGGAATTGTCTTTTGAGGCTGCCACAGGGATGCTATTTATCTTCACAGTAAACACAGGCCACAGGGAAGGAATTCAGCTCTAATGACAAGGTGGTATTGTGGGAAGCTGTGCTGTACTGAGACTGGCACAAGTCTGTTGCCCATCCAGGGACAACTTTCATCAAAGGAACAGTTTTTTATAACTGCTTGCCTAGCTCTCATTATCGTAGGACCTACTGATATGTATTTCTACACTCATGTCACAAAATGTTAAAGTCTTTTCCAAGCTCTAGGAAGCAGAAAGATTCAGCAATGGAGGAAAGCACTTCTGCTAGGCTGGAAGACAGCATTGCTTCAGACAGCACATGCAGCAACAATCCATAACCACAGAGGACAGATGAAAAAAATGCAGCTACCTTTAGAGAGTGGAAGTCTAACAAATGAAAACAAGCTTCCATTAAGCCTTTTGGCATGAACATCCCTGGCTGAAAGTAATTAAATGGGTTCGGTTCATACTTTTTCTTTTAATTGATCAAGAGGAATGGTGTTGCTGCCTCTACACCACCATTACATCTAAAATGATGTCTAGCAGCTCAGCACTTCCCTAGCAGAGAGAAAAGAGCCTTGGGCATCTGCTCACCTACCCTTTCCTGCAGCCCTGTCAGTGACCCTCACAAATCTCTCCAACACCAATATTG
>NW_008824032.1:4653955-4663083 GCF_000699105.1 Pygoscelis adeliae | reverse complement strand
AACCATGCATCCCCCCCCCCCCCCCCCAGTGAGACCCAAGAGGACATGGTTTGAAGCAGTGTGGTTGTGCCCACCACTGCAACAGAGCAGCTGGCTGTGGCTCTGAGAACCACAGGAAGGGGCTGAGGGAAAAAATCATGCCTCCAAGTTGAAGGGCATCATATGGATCCTTACTCCCCAGGACCTGCGCTCACTTTGCAGGCCATACCTCCAGCTCTAAGCCAGCGAGACAGCAAACATGGGGGTGTGGGATGGGGGGTGGCAGCACGCAAGCTCCCTGCCATGACAGCACCTTTCTCCCCAGGGCAATGGAGTCAGGGTGCTCACTGGAGCTGACAAGGTCATGTAGCACCGATTTGGTGTTTTGCATCCTCCAAGAAGCGAAAAACAGGAGGTGGCAGGGTGGTTTTCCCCCTGCTTTCTGGATGCTTGGGTTTCTGACAGATTTCTCTGCGAGGGGCTACCCAAAAGCTCCATGGAGCTGGAGTGTCAAACATTAACACTCAGCACTTAATTTGTGGTCCAAATCCTGTCAAACCCGATTGCGTCTCTTTGCCCCTCCAAGGCATCCTAGGCCCTCTCGACTTCTGCAGGGGGCTGAGGCTTTAAGGAATGACCAACTGTTAAAGCAAGCCTGTGAACAGGCAGGATGCACAGCGTATGCTCCAGCGCCAGGCATGCCCTCTCCTCCCCTCCGCCGGCTCCATGTACGTACACAGAGTGGTCAGCAGGGAATACCCCCCAGGAGGCTTAATTAATGAACATATTTGAAAGCTGCAGGCATCATCACGCTAGAAGAAAAGAGTGATAACATTAGCATCTGAGCACGAGCTGTTTGGGTTAAGAGAGGAGGGAGATGGGGCTGGAGGCGCTGGCTGGCTGGCTGGCTGGCTGGGAAGCATCCCAAAATCACAGGACCCTCTGCAGTGATCTGCCATACTCATCTGTACAAGACACAAAGGTACCAGAGGGGAAGGAGCCTTCTAACAATGGGGGGTCAGGCAGGATTAAGTGGGAACCCATAAAACACGGCAGACGCTTCTTTCTGCCCCCTGTGAAAGGAGAAAGTAATCATCGTGGAGGAAGGAAGGTAGGAAATGAAATAGAGATAGGGAGATACATCAAAGGGACAGAAAAGAAACAGAAGAAAAATAGATAGAAAAATGCTAAAAGATAAATGTAGTATGTTTTTAATTTGCATGAGAAAAATAGTTCTCTTTTCCCCACCGATCATCTTTATTAACAACAAAATTTGCAGTGAGATCTCAGACTAGCTATCTAGCTATGACAACAGCAAAGCTCTGAAACAAACTGTTCCGAGAAGGCTGTGAAAACTCCACCTCAGGCAGCTTTTAAAGGCAGGTTGTAGGGCTGACTGAGACTTAACCAGGTACTTTGTCTGAGCAGCACACAGACCAGATCAGTGGTGCCTGAACATTTGGCCCACTATCCACTATGTGATTTTTGGAGAGCATCTGCATGAAACCACTGAGTTTGTAAAAGCTACTATTTAATACAGTTTACCTACATAGTGCTCACCTCAGTTTTGCAGACCACAGTCCACATATCACTGGCCTAGAAAGATGCCCCAAGATCTTCTCAAGCTTCTGCAGCTCTACCTTTGTACATGCGTCAACTGCAGGCACAGGCTCCAGGAGAGGTGAAGGAGGCCACAGAAAAAAAGGGATGTGTAGGAAGCCCACTTCGCCCCAGGGACCTACAGCGTGCTTGGCAATAGTGCATGTGTTGTATGTAGCCACACTGGGAGGTGCAATCTCCCTGGTGCTTCCAACCCCGCTTCTCAGTCCAGCGACCCACTATCCACCATCCACACCAACTTACAGCACGGAGGCTGGAGGTGGAGAACATCAGGCTGAACTGTGTCATTTTAGATCTTGGCTACGAGCAAGGAAGCCAGTGGCAACACCCTGGGCAGGGGAAGAGGTTGGTGGCAAGCAACTCTTCCTTCATCTCTCTCTTCATGACACTCCAGGGAGGAGGTACATGGGAAAAGATGCCTCCTTGAACAGCTTCTTTCTCTGAGTATCTGCTGCAATCCCAATTTCAACCAGTAGCCCAGTTATGGGGCTAGATGGTTGAAAGACCCAGCAAAGCCACTGCTATTAAGATAATGGAAAAAGCAGTGGCTAATCTCTGGCAAAGAACAACCATAGATAAAAAACCTCCTTCCAGGAGCACTGGAGCATGACAAGAGGTCTAAAATCTCCCTGCCTGGCACCATTGCCATTTAAAACCCTCCTCAATTCTTAAGCCAGGAGACTTGATAGGAGAAGACCACCTTCCTCCACATGCAGGGAGGAAAAGAAGGGGGAAAATCTCCTGCTTCTTCCAGGAGAGGAAGGGCAGCTCTGCTTGTTCAAGCTTGCCCGGTTACATGAAGGCGTGAGCAGCTGGGGGGGTGATGCTCACTCCGGCTTTGGCTTACCAAGCTGACACCAGCACAAAGCCCATCCACCACCTCTTGGCTCAGCAGCTTGCCAGACTGGTGACCAACTTGAGAGCTCAAGAAGAGGTCACCAGGTTAGCTTGCAGGGCTGATACCAAGCACATTTCTACCTGAGTCACTGTGTTTTCCTGCAAGTTTCCTTTCCAACCTTCCATGCAAATATCAGCACTTGTGGCTTTCTATGTTCTTTGGAAGGTGACTGCCTGGGACAAGGGAAACTATGAGAAAGGAACATAAGAAATAAAGGGATGAAGAGGAAAATGGTAGGTAAGAGTTTTCCAGCACCAAACTTAGATGAAAAAGCAACAAAAGAGGCTTCCTTTTCTTTCCTCCCTTGACTTCTTTCCAGTCCTCTTTTCCCTCCCTTTTCCTCTCAGTGGAAATTGAAAGCTGTGTCAGAAAAAATTAAAACCACCTGTCCCACTTCCTCCTCCTACCCTGGCCATTTTCCGTAGAAAAAAATGAAATGAAGACAGGAATGTAAATGGAAGCTTCTGTGAAAAACAGTCTTTGATTAAAAAAGCCATTTTTAATCAACAGATACAGCTGAAGGGAAAAACTGGACCAGCTCCAAACAACATTTTGGAGATAGAGGCTAGCCCCAAACCCACAAGTATTTGTCCTCAGCAAAAGGAAAACTCAGTCACAGCATGAGTACATGTGTCTATACTAGGTTTAATCCAGCTAGCATGCTAAAACCAGCAGGGACGCCATGCTGGAAAGGACATTGTGTACTTTCCTGATAGCAGCTCACAGCGAGATCTGTGCTACCACATCCTCCCTCTCACTCTTACTCATGCTGAATGGCATGGATGCAGCCATGCCACCACACCCTCCTTTGTCCAGGCAGACAAAATCGCTAAATGCTCTGATTCAGTGCTATAACCTCGTCTAGCAGGTATCAAGAGCCCTAGCTCCGGGCCAGGAGCAACAGAGCAGTTCACGTACATGGGGCTGCTGTCAAAGGCACACATCTCTGTGAGGTTTATTGGCTCTCTACCCCCCACTTGCTGGGAGGAAGCCAAGATGCAGGAATTTGTGAACTTGCTAACTCAGGATTTCTGCCTTGCTGGCACAATGTCTGGACGCGGCCTTCTGGAAAGTCTTATGACCACTTGTTGGTTGCAGGGCCAATGCTCAAGCCCAGGTCTTTTGAAGCTGTTGCCCCAGAACAGCAAGGCTTTACGCTATAGTACGGGTCACGAGATCAGCACTACAAATTCGTTAGGGAAAGGAGGCCTGCAAAGGACCTGCAGGGCACAGGCAGGAGGCAACACTGCCCACCCTGGCAGCCACACTTAGACACTGGGCAGCTGGGTCACAGCACACCAAAGTGGCTGGGGGAATACAGGAGGCATGCCAAGCAGAGATGGGGTGCACCAACATTAAAGGGGTCCACTTGTCCTCAAATAGCTGAGTGCATCTGCTCATGTATATGCATAAACAGGGGAACAGCGCTGTTTCCTCTGGATCTTCCTCTAAAGCAGATTGAAGAGAACTAGACGTGGGTTCTCACTTTTTCTTCAGTGCAGTGGTCCAGCAGGAGGGAGCAGAGGAGGTAAACTGGCACAAGGACACATCTTCCTGTGGAAGGGAAGATGCACTGACGACTCTCCAGCCAAAGTACACTGTTGTTCCCATTTGCGGCAAGTATTGCTGCACCCTTAGGCAGCAGCCTTGAATTCTCCTCATGCCTCCTGTTCCCCCACAAAAAAAAAAATTCCTCCTGTAAAAACGTTTACCCCCCTCAATTTCTTTCTTAGCCAGCCTTTACTTCACCCATGAAAACACAAAAAGAAGCTGAACTCTGATATACCGCTGCATCCTCCCTTTTATCCCCATCCTTTTCTCAGCACAATTTGAAGAGTAATGACCTGAACCAACCCCAGCTTAAGACAATGGGTGTCTGTGTATTGACTTCAATGGAATTTGGATTAACACGGGATTGCAAAATCTCGAAAATTAATGCAACTGTAATGCTGTTAAAACAATGGCTCAAAGATCAGGAGATCCCTGAAGTTACAGGTTTCCCTTGAAATTAAGTAAGCCACACTGCACATCCTGCATTGCCTATGATTATACCTTCATAACGGAGAATGAAACCAAGTGCTGCACATCTGAGAACAAAACCCAGGAATATAAAACACCGTGCGTGCAAAGCAAACATTAAGAGCATAAAGCAGTATCTATCTACCTCTTTCTTTATCCCCCAGTTGGTACTGATATCTTGTTCACTGCAATGCTTTTTGTTCTTGTGCTTTTCTTGAAAAATTAATAAAACAAAAATGTTAGAAGACAGCGCATGTAGAACAAATACTCCTCTGACAACAGCTATGGTACAACAACAGAGCTCAAAGAGCAGCAAACTCGGCTTCAACCTCAGCTCCATGTAGCCACAGGATGCCACCTTTGAGCCCCCTTTCCATTTCACCAGCGGCCAGGGCGGAATGCAACAAGATGTTGAGGAATATGCCACTAGTAGTGACACCTTCTTTCAGAGTTTCTCTCCCCATACAGGTAATGTCCTCGGGTGTATTATCATCCCAACTGCACAAAAGAGAAACTGAACTGCTGGGCTCCAGTTTTAATCAGAGCACCCGCTAAACTGTGACTGCTGACAATCCCCCGGCCCACAGGTCCGCTCGGCTGGCCAGGGAAGGACCAATGCGCTTTTCTGCTTGGCTTTCGGCTTAGGATGTGTCTCCTCACGCTGGAGGCTGCGGAGGCTGCTGCCAGCAGCGTGGTTGTGGGGATGAAGGTGAATATGGATGGGGAGATGGGGGTGGGGGGGGGGGGGGGGGGGGGGAGGGGGGGGGGGGGGGGGGGGGGAAAGCAGGCAGCCACTATGTCCACTATTTGCTCATCTTTTGGGAGCTGCCCATTTTCCCCAGAACTTTTCAGGGAAATCCTGGCTATGTTCAGTTTGGCCGGGGTACAAGGCTATTTTTAGGGAAGCAAATAAACAGCCGAAGATCCATTTTTAATTTTCATTTAGATCAAGGATTTGTATTTTATTTGTTAATTTTGCTTTCATCTCCTTGTCCTTCATTACTCCCTGACTTTCACAGCAGGGGAGAGGAGGGACACATGGAGGAGGGTGAGGGGTAGGACCCAGTGATGAGGAAGGTACTGAAAGAGGGAGTACAGGGAGGGTTATTGTTGACAGCATCTGATCCTCCGATTAATGTATTTCTAAGCAGATTAACCAAATCCCAACTGCTCTGTGCCAGGTTTCTCCTCTAAGCTTCTCTCTCCCCCATGTAAACAAAAAGACATTTCCTCTGAACAAACATCCAACGTACTGACCAGAGCTCTGGTGGACTCCCTGCCCTCATGTAGCACAACGCTATAGGGCACAGACGAAGGGAGGAAGTATGGGTCTGTGGAGGTAACCTCTATTTTTAAGCATATTTTGCGCTCTTTCTTTCACCTCCTCAGGAATTTGCATGACTCCTGAACTTGTCCGTCTTCAAGAAGTGTGGAAGGATGCCACGAGTGATGTGGGAAGATGAAGAAGCAATGGCTGGTACTATTCTGAGAACTCGTGACCTTGTTACGCTTTGCTTATCCCTAGCTGTTCTCCATGGCACCATACAGGGAGGAAGAGAGGGAGAAAGGTGGGTAAGAGCATCCTCAAAAGAGGTGGTGGAACTTCTTCCTGCCCTGCCCCACGGAAACCTTCACACTGACTCTCAAGGGATGCTTTAGTTATTGCTGAGCAGTGCTTACACAGAGTCAAGGCCTTTTCTGCTTCTCACGCCACCCCACCAGTGAGCAGGCTGGGGGTGCACAAGAAGTTGGGAGCGGACACAGCCAGGACAGCTGACCCCAGCTGACCAAAGGGATATCCCACACCATATGACGTCATGCTTAGCATATAAAACTGGGGGAAGAAGGAGGAAGGGGGGGACGTTCCAAGTGATGGCATTTGTCTTCCCAAGTTACCGGTACGTGTGGTGGAGCCCTGCTTTCCTGGAGGTGGCCGAACACCTGCCTGCCGATGGGAAGTGGTGAATTAATTCCTTGTTTTGCTTTGCTTGCATGTGTGGCTTTTGCTTTACCTATTAAACTGTCTTTATCTCAATCCATGAGTTCTCTTACTTTTACCCTTCCAATTCCCTCCCCCATCCCGCCATGGGGGATGTAAGTGAGCGGCTGTGTGGTGCTTAGTTGCCGGCTGGGGTTAAACCACGACAATTTCCAGATCTTGTGAAGCAACCACTCCGCCAGTCAGTCTCCAGCCTTGCTCCCCAAGGGCAGGTTTGCCATTTCTGCTAGCAACAGCCACAGTGGTCATGGGACATTTCTGCCTGCCTAACAAGCTGATAGAGCTCAAAGACCATGCCTGTCTTCAAGCGGGGCAGTGTTGCCAACCCATCTTGAAGGGAAGCCTGGAAGGATGGAAAGACCTCCTTTCCCCTCTCCCCTCTTACAGCTGCTCATTTTGTCAGTCCAGGTTTCCTCTTCTGCCTTCACCGGAGCAACAAGTGGCTGAAACACTCACAGACCCCCACCACCCTCTTCAGGTTAAAAGAACTCCCCTTAAAAAGGGAGGTTTTTCTATATCTCCTACCAGGGAAGGAGAGCAGCTCTTGTAATGAATAGCCAACACAACATACTTGATGAAACCACTCAGAAAGAAGAGGAATTCCCATTTGCTCAGCTGCCCATCTTGCCCTGCTCAAGTCACAGTGAGAACTTCAAAAATTAAGCCAAAGACACGCTAAAACTAAAATGCTGGCTTTGCCACACAGTGACTGTTCCTAACAAAAATTATCCCTGAGAAGGCTCCACCACACACAACTTTTAAATGAAACACTTCAGATCTTATTGCACTGTACAACATGGTGTTTTCTTACTGATGCCTTTTCATTAAGAAAATCACAAGAGAAGTCCTGCGCTGCAAATGGAAGTGGAGATTGTGACTAAACAAGAGTATACAGAGTCAGTTAAGGCTTGTCATATGAATAGAGTGAAAAGGAGGGGCAAGGGGAAAAAAGCAAATGAATTTATGTTGCCTAAGGCACTGAAGGGAATAAGAAGGGATTTACAAATTCATCAGGAGAAGTACCACCAGAAAGAAGGTAGGTTCATTAACAAATGAGGATGAGGATGAAATTAATGGTTCAGAAATGGCTGAGCAGCTTTTTTAAATCTGTAATTAGCCAGAAGAATAAAGAGAGGAAGTTTGGACTAAAAAGGAGGAAAAAAAACAAGTTTAAAAAAAGCAGAAGCAAAAAGAACTTGAAGAATGATATGTCCACAAACCAAATAAAGTAAACGACATCCTAGAACTTAATCCAGAAAAGACAGAGACATTTTTTAAAAGTATTTTTCACTTCAACAGAATTAATACAGGGCTGAACGTTAAGCAATCTATACATATAAGCACCTGCATAAATGTATGCAGGATCAGGAGCCTAATTTGTTATGGCAAGGCATTGACAAACGTATTATCCCAGTGACAAATAATCTGACAATTTACATTGAGCTAGGAAGGCTCCACAAAACCAAGAAGAAAGAAAACATAATAAAGATTTTCAATAAGGAATAGAGCTGGCAATGTTTAATTCCAAGTCGATATCTATCCCTAGTGAAATAATGAAACAAATATGAAGGGTCATTAAGAATCTAAAGAATAAAATCACATGCAATACACAAGTGAAAGTCTTTTGCTTTTTAATACATGTGCACAACTAGCACCCAGAGGAAAGGCAGTAAAGGAAATTTGAAGCTTTAGGAATTTGAAGGATTTGACATTACCCCACTGCGTCAGTTTGACCAGAATCAACAGTGGTACCACTGGCCAGAGGTACCAAAAGAAAATACACTTTGTTGGACTTGGAAATGACAAATGATGTGCCAAAGGGTTTGCGTCCGTGTTGGTCTTATTAAACCAGTGTCACAGGAAACCAACACTAACTGTCCATGAAATTTGCAGCTGACGCCCTACAGAGAAATTGCAAATATAATGGAAGACAAAGAAACAGGCCCTAGACGAACACAGAGCTCCATAAAATTAAGCATGTGTGGGCAATGGTCCGAAAGTTAAAGCAGAGAGTAGCATGAGTGGGACAGAGGATGATTGGATCTAGACTCATCAAAGCCACAAACTGAACCCAACAAAATAGAAAAATGCAGGTAATGTCCTTAGAGAGCAATAATCCAAAAGATGGATACTCAGCAGGAGGGAGAAAGCGCAGAACCTGTTTTGTTCTCTGAGACTTGAGGTTACAGAAAATAGCAAATAAAAAATCTTGATGTGCTATATTAGCAAAACAGGCTCTTGCAGTTTTGGGTGGTGAACAGAGGGGCATCCCATCACGGCAGAGGGAGGGAGGAAAGAATTTCTGCACCATTTCAATGCAACCAGCCCAAAGATCCAATTTTGTTCATTCCATCAGTTTTTCCTCATCAGCAATAAATGACCAGCAAACTAGAAAAGAGACAATTGATAAACAGACCTGGAAGAATTTATGAAGAAGACTAAGAAGGGTTAAATGTGTACAGCTTATTAAGGAACAACCCCAGGGAAGTAAACTGTAAAATATACTTGATGCATGTGAATACTGCAGAGTGGGAGGAGGTAATAACTAGGAGTTATGGAATTAAACTAGAAAGAGGAGAGGAGAGGAGAGGAGAGGAGAGGAGAGGAGAGAGG
>NW_008824032.1:4641487-4653818 GCF_000699105.1 Pygoscelis adeliae | reverse complement strand
GAGAGGAGAGGAGAGGAGAGTTTTTGAGAGGAGAGGAGAGGGAAAGACCTTACATCAGGAAATAAGTTGGCCTGGTTCTGCTTCTGCATCAGTGAAAATTAGAAGTAACTCAACAGAAAGGAAAGAAAGGGCACAGGAAACAGGTACTGTGAGCGCATCCAGAGAGAGCATTTTGGAGATCCTTTCCCTCTCTCCCAATCTTTGCATTGTCTGAGATCTCAGCAACATTCTTGGTTGCATTGATTTGTTCCTTCCTTTTAGGAAAAGCAGACACTTTACCCAGTATACGAGCACTGGGCAGGATTCAAACCACTGCTGCAGCAAAACAGCATTGCGGGGTGTTTCAGCAGCTCTGGCTAATCTTACGCTCATTAGCAACATGCGTAGTTACGTAAAAGAGATACTAAGGCTCTAATTCCACTATTCATTACCATTATTAATACAGTGACATACAAATACATAATGAAGACCTCCTGTCCCTAGGGAGGTCATGTTTCCAGATGCCTGCTGACCACAAGAAGGGCTGGGAGAGGGGCACAGTTTCTGAATTCCTCTAAGCACTACCAGGCTGCATAAAGAGACCTGACCTCTTCTCCTGGACAATGACGAAAATTAACATTCTTATCTCTCATTGAAATTTAAGTCAGCCCAAACTGCAGGTACACCCACAGAGCACTAAATCCAGGGAGGAACATCCTCGGGGTCCTACATATTTTCAGAAAGACAAATCCAACCCCCCAGTCAGGAGATGTCCATGTCTGTTACTTAAAAGCCAATGAAGGAGAAAAAAAGAGTAATAGTGCTCAGCAGCCCTGAGGACTTTCATCTAAGCTGCTGCAAAAGGTCTGCGCTACTGCAGGCACAGGGAAGGACAGAGCACATTGGAGAGAAAAGTACTGGAAAGCGCCGCTGCTTGGTGGTAACTCATGTGACAAATTTGACACCCATTAGGCCTACTACTGCAGGATGAAGGAGTGCTGTGATAGGGGCTTTCGGAGTCTTTGTCCACTTACTGAAATAAATAGGCATTGCCTGCCTGAGAGGTGTCTTCTGGAGGTTAATACACTTAATATCCTTATTATATTCATTCCTCATTTTCTGACGGCTAAATCCTGGCTTGCCCTCGCCTTCATATGCTGTAGACTCAAGCAGATGGGATGCATACGTGCATTCCCCACCACGTATTTTGGGCAGGGGCAGATGCAGCACAGCGTTAAGTACTCCCAGGTCACCCAGTGGCAACAATACTCACTTGCACCCCATAGACCCAGAGAAGAAAGCTCAGCTGTTTGGGGGCTACGTCTGGAGACCTACCTTCCTCTTAATGTCTGTCAAGCACTTCAGCAACTGCAATGCTTTTATCCAGCAAGCACAAAAACTTCTATACAGCTCACTTGCCCCACCCAGAGGCATTTTGCTCTGCATCGTGCAAATACTGAAGTTCTGCAGCCTCTAAGGTCCACAGGAGAGGGGACAGATAACAGCCGTATCACTGAATTAAATCCAAGAGGCAGCAATGACGGTAGTGAGGGAATCCTACAGACCTTGACAATTATCAAGTTCAGGCCCTCTGGAGCCTTTCTTCAGTCTCTCAGAGTTGTGGAATTGATATGGAAACCTCTTTATTAATGTTCTTTCTTTTCCTCCCCTTCTCCCCAAGCAGCATCATCATTTATTAATTTATGATTAAATGAATTATTGATTCTCACTGCACCTGCAGTATTTGCCATTGTCCTTCTCCCCCAGAGGCATCTTTGACTGATGTGAGAACAGCAAGATGTCAGAGAGACAAAAAGAGGGAGAGAAGAAACTCACTGCTTACGGGACCTCAGACAAGCGTGCTCCCCACTGAAATGCCGAGCTGCAGATGGTGAACGCAATGTACCAGGGCACAGCAATGGTGCCACCTTCTCAGATGGCAATGAAAAAAAAAAAGAAAGTGCAAAGCCAGATTTGATAAGGAGGGAATGACTAGCAGAGCTATTCATAGGCATTCAGCATGTGGGGATGTACTAAAAAAAAAAAAAGTCTGACCCAAAGAAGCAGCTTTTGTTTTTATTCAGAAAAGTCAAGCGGCAGTTCTTTGAATACATCACTGAAAAAACCTTCCAGGCTTTTGGCTTTTGCCTTGCAATTACAATCAACAGATGGTGATTATTTCACAGGCTGGGGCATCTGGTCAGCTCCTAGCCAAACATAAATAAAAGACTTTTGCGTGATTTTATCGGGCATTCTGGTCCAGAAACAAAAACAAGGTTGGGAGCAAAAGAAAAAAGGTAAAAGAGAAGAAGTGTTCGAAGTTCCCTGGTTTTGGAGATACTTCCTTTCCAAGAGAAAAGGCTTGGGGGGTTGGGGAATAAATACAGTATCTTTACTGAAATGTGCCCCTTGCACAGATGATCAGAGCTCAGCACTCATGAAACTGATGGAAATTTCTGAGCCAGAATCTCCCTGTCATGAATTAAACCTAAACCTTGACCCTTTATCTGGGCTTTACAGGCCAGATAAACCTTCACCCTTTTTTATAGCATCTTTCACCCAAGCACTGCAATGTGCCTCCCCTAAAAAGCCAGGCAAGTTTTACTCCATCTGAGAATGGGAGGAATGCATCAAGGTACTGCTCCTGCTTTTCATCAGGGAAAAAGGATAACCAAGCCACTGCAAGGAAACATCCTCTCCCCACGCATCTTTCCTGGCCAGAAGAACCGCAATATTCTCCTTGAACTAACCACACGGAAAACGCGCCTCCCGATTTTTGTCCTTCCTGCAGCCCTCACCTCCCCGTGAATCACTGCTCGGCTCAACACCAAGTGCTGCACGCTGGCTCTGTGTGCCTGACCACTGCCCACCGAGGGGCTGAACCCACAACAGCGAGGGAAGACCTAATTGCAGCAGACGAATTACCCTCTTAGGTGGGAGGTGCGGGGCTGTGCTTCAGGGAAACGTATTCCCGGATGACAGAGGCTTTGGGCATGCATGTGTACAAACAACCCCAGAAGAAATGCAGTGACCACATCTGTTGTTCCCGCACCCCGATTTTGTTACGCTCTGTTAGCCCACAACTCTGTTTCATCCCAAGCATATGTGAAAGGATCGCAGGTTTTACCTCCGAGCAACACAGGCACTACAAACCTCGGGGAGGTAAGAGGAGGTTATCACTTATTACCTGCATCTCACCCACCACCCCAACAGATTTCCCCACTGCTTTGCTGCATATGAAAGCAGCTTTTTACTACCTCCCTGCTCTACCCTATGCTATTCGAGGCACTGCAGGCCTGCCTCGCCTGATCTGCAGAGAAGCTTCAGAGCCCTCATTGCTATTTTGTACTAGAGGACGATGGCTGAAAATCTGGAAGGCGCTCGGCCAGAGAGCAATTTTGTTAGGAAAACAAGGCAAACACTTTCTGTTCCTGCCTTATACATGCCTCTGGGTTACTCAGCCATTATCTGCTAAATTAAGGCCAGCACGGCTGGCCTTAAGAGCCCATCCTGTACCAAAGTCACAGCCAACTGTGACTTCCTAGCCATCGCCGTGGGGCACACGTGGCTGTCTTGAACTCTCCGGCAGCTCGTGCAGAATCCCCCCCCGCCGCTCGTGAACATGCAAGCCCTGCTCCCATGGGCAGTGCGAGGAAAGAGATGAGGATCTCCTCCAGGTTCCCCACCATCACAGCTCATGTTATGACATACTGCTGAACGGTTTCGGACTCCCTCCCGGGGAGAATCGGCAGAATTTGGCCATTTCATTACGTGCTCGGCAGGGCTACAGGCGAGAGTGGAATTAGATGCCTGCTCTCTAGCTGAGGAGGAGTGAGAGGGACACCCTCTGGCCCAATTTATACAGCGGCATCGGAAGGCAATGGCAAAACAGGACCCGAGGTGGGGCAGGGGGCATTGACGGGTAATATAGGAGTGAAATCTCTGCAGAGAACACACGTACATCGTGGGATGAAGGAAGGAAATTACATTACACTCTACACATACAGGGAACAAGCTTGGCTCTGAAATGAGCAGCACGCTACCCCACTGCCTCCTATTAAATTGATGGACTACATGGCTGTGCCCAGGGCTTCTCAAGATAAAAAGGTTCATTTCCTTAGAAAGCAAGGTTTTGACCTTCACGACCTTACTGGGACTGTGCGCGTTTACCCATTTTAATTTCAGATTAGCATCTCGCATTTTCAGTACCTAGGGGATTACTGTTTTCGCCTGTGCAGCAACCGCAGTTCATAAAAGTATTGGTTACCCTCCCCCTTGTTCACAAAATCAAGGCAGATCTGACCAGATGGCACATGCTCCTGCGCTCTGTGTCAGGCTGCATTAATTCAGGGGAAATGAACTCTCCTCCAAAACTATATTTATTTCAGACACCGCCATGCCCAGTTGCTGGGCTGTCCTCAGGAAAACCTAGAGACAGATCTTTTCCATGAGCTTAGCAGGGGAAAAAGGATGGCAAAGGCCTTGCTGGAAGTCTCAGATGCCAGGAATGAGGAGTACCCGCAGGCTCCCAGGTGGCTGGGAGTATTTCAGTGCCCCTTCCCCAGGGCTTTGAGGCAGTAGCTGTTTCCCTAATGCTCAAAGCATCACAAAGCAGAAGGTGCTCCCACACCTTGCTGGACCAGCCCAGTAACATCTTCAGACAGTGCTACTGAAACAGCTCAGCCTTTTTGGGAAGGTTGCATTACACTGCCATGCTAGGATCCGGAATGGGATTCCTCCAAGCAACAGAGAAAGGCAAAAGCTGTTCTGGAATGGTGGAGGGTGTGCAACTTGAGTTACTGTCTAGATCCAGCTCTTCAACAGGCCCACTTCTGCGGGGTTTAGGCAAGACATTTCACCTATTTACAGCTCTGGCCACGCTGCCCATTGATGGCCCATTTCCTCCACCTTCTGCTGAAATAACTCTCCCCATTGCTGGAGACAGTATAGTGTGAGTGCTGGAAAGAGAGTCTGATTGGGTAAGAAATGCTCTTTGTTCCTTCCTGTAAAATGTTATTTACCATCTTATATAGCACATATAACAACACCTAAGTGCTATACTATAATTAGTAAAATCATGCAGAGAAACTGTTCATGTGGATAATGATACTTTGCGTCCTCCCATGTGGGTAGTTTAAGGTTGAATTAATTCATGTTTGCCCAGCTTTGCAAGGTCTATGGAAGAAAGGCTATTGTTATGCAAATAATTATTAATAATGACTCTTCCTGTGCTGCTCCCCATTAAATGTGCTCAATTATAAGTCAAAAGGTGTTTTCTCCTTGCTGCAAGACAAACTGGGTTCCATGAGTGGAAATGTTGGTGCCAGTGTACCTGGCAAGGGAGGACAGCTCTGTGGTGAGGTTGCTTTTCTGAGATTGAAGGCTCGGCTTCTGGATCCTCCTTTCTATGCTACAAGCAATACATGTGACCCTGGAAGTCACTTGGAAGAGCAGTCACACTGCCTACTCAAGGCATCAAACTCAGGCACAGTTCAGCAGATCTCAACACAGATACAAGCCCATGCAGAGGGAAATTCAGACTACCAAATACTATATAATTTGCCCACAGGTGAATAATTATCTTCATTTTACAGACTGAAGCACGAACACCTATGACAATAAAGCAGCTCTTAGAGGTATGGTGAGTATAAATGCACCATACATACAATGCTCAAATCCTACACTGAATAAGGACAAGTGTCTAACAAAGACAATTTTTAAGACCACCAGGGTCTCAGTACAATGTGGGCATGAGGGGTTTGGTATCAGAGCCACAGTCCTTTGGAACAGATGTGCAAAATTGCTCCACAGCTGGCTGTCGAGGTCCCTGAGAGGTCTCCCACTGTGGATGAAGACAGGACCACACAGAGTAAGTAGATAAGTAATTTCATATTAGACAAGGCTTCTCCCAGGTTGCAAGGTATATTATGAGCCACACAGGGGTCACACCAACACAATTCCCATAGGACTGCTGCATGACTGGGTGCCCTTCAACAAGTTCTCTTTTTTTATCCAGGAAAACCGTGAGGCAGAAAAAGAGAAATTTAGGTATTGCCATAGTCTTTTTAGACCTTCATCAGCCCTGTACAAGAATAGTCTGACAGCTTATAAAAAAGAACAATTTTGTCCCCATGCTGTGCAAGGCTGCTTGCAGCTAGGACACATCAGCTTTACTGTGCTATTTCCACACAGGAAACAGCCATCGGTGCAGCAGGTCTGATGTATCCCAAGCCCTCACACACACTTGCTTTGGTGAGGGATTTCTCAAACAGAAACACAGAGAAGGAAGAATTAAGTTACACCTTTGGCTCCCAAGGCAGCAGCTTGTGTGCACAGGGCTCCTGGACGGGGTAGGCTCTGACAGACGTTAACAGGGCCCCTGCAAGTGGTCACCCTCCATCACTGACCATCATTTTTGCAGGGCTCCCACTGCACTGAAGTTCACAGAGGCCTAAGGCAAGACACAAGGTAGTAAGGTTTGAGATGGATATCTTCCTGCATCTTCAGCAGCTGCGGACGCTAGAGAGTCTGCAGTCAGAACCTAGCTAAAGCGGGGTTTGAGGACCACAAGAGACAGAAATGATGCCTGCTCAACTCCCTGTAGTTCTGCAGATGCAATCCAGCTAAGCGTCAAGAAAAACTGATTTGTGCCACATGAATGAGCAGGTATGAGGCGAAGGCACTCCTGGAACCGATGTGGTAGAAAGAAGGCCCTTCTTCTCCATTTTATTTATCTGCTACCCTGTTTTCACAGTAGCTGTGATAAATAGATACTAATCATTGCCACACATGGTTCAGCGTTCAGATGTGTGCCCTTCCCTGAGGCCCCTGGAAGAATGCATATTGTGTGTGTTTTCACGAGAAATACAGCCAGCCCCACTGCTTGCATAGGTCTGAAGATTTGCTCATTCAGTCATCAGTCCAAGGCACAAACACTTGCAGTCCACCCGCAATTACCCAAAATCTTCAAGAAACAGACCAAGGTGGTGTAGTGTACGGATGCTGGTGTAGCTGCCAGCAAGAGAAGTGCATGCCCTAAGCCCTGCAGAACAGTGTGTCTAGGATCTGATGTTTAAGGGATTCCCTAGCGATTTCAGCAAGCTGATAAGAAACATCCTAGAACAAGTCTGATTTGAACTGTAGCAAATTTAACCTAAGAAAGCTCTTCCTCACTGTCTTGTTTTCAGCTGAGGGAAAGTCAGATCTCTGGGCAACGTTTCCAGCCACCAGGAGTGATGACTTCATGTTCTGAAACACGTGAATCCCTTCAATGTTAACTCCACAACCAGCAGTAAGCAGGGTGGGCAGTAAGGACATATATTGCTGACATTTTAGATAGGCCTCAGTAGTTCAATCACATATGGATTTTTATTGCAGCCCTAACAGATTTTCCTTAGGCTGTTTCCCACAAACAGGTTCATGTCACTGGGGTCTGCTGTAGTAGCCCACTTTGGCTAGGATAAGACATCTTTGATTACGGAGGACTTCTGTAAATGAAATTCTCTAAAGACTGGAATCGGTCTTTAAAACATCACACCTGGTCTTCCCTATAGAAAGTAGAGCTCATAGGGCACTTTCTGTGGGCTGACGAGTGTCCTAGGACTGGATGAGGAATCCAGATAATAATCTTAAAAGATCCAAAACCATTATATGTGTGAGTATTCTGTTACCTACACAGCCACAAGTCTTTAGCTAGACACTTGTGTCTCTCAGGGGCTTTGAGGACTTTTAGGCCTTTTTGTCAAGAAGAAAATGTGAGACTGGCACAGGAGAGAACACAATGGTGGTAAGTCCAGGCAGCTGACAAAGATGAGGGCTTCGCTTCCCCCCCGCCCCTGCCTTGCACCCACTTGTCTAGAGCAAAGAGAATATTCACAGGCAAGAAATATACTTGATTTTTTGAAACGGCAGCAAAGATGCCAAAACTCGGGTGCAATTAGCCTACAGGTAAAGCTCAAGGTTTTCAGTTTAGCATCCCAGGTAAGGATGCTATTAATGATCATGCATTGTGCTGGTAAATCGCAGAAACAATGCAATTGCCAGGGTCACAACAGGACAGCTACTGCCTCAGCACTCTGGTTAAACTTAATTCTTTCAAAGAGGAACAAAAAGCTGCTTGAGCAGCAGAATATCCGAAGCCTGATTTCCTACAACTGTTTGGTATGCGGCTTCTCAGGTGTCCAGTAACCCATCTGAGTTCCCACCGCAGCCATTGCAGAACTGAATAGCACCTTCCCACCCATCCCCAACAACGAGTTCCCTGTCTTTCTTCAACAAGTTACTCATGAATGACTGATCCTCGGTGACTTTTTGGTTAGCTTTCGCTCTCCCTGTAGAAAGCGTCTCTTCTGCAGAGGCCTGTTTTGCCACTGGAGAATACTTGCTACCTGGATCCTGTGCACAGGCCCGAACAGAAGCATTCAAGAAACAGAGCAGCAGGCTCTTTCTTGGATGCGGTTAGCTGTCTGATTGCTCTCTTGTAAGACTGGCCCTGGGGGATAGTTGTGACATATGACTGCAGTGCAAACACTGCAGGTCTTCCCTAAGCTGGGGGTTACTCAGGATCTAGTACAACTTTCATGTTACTGGTAACATATGAGCAGCATCAGGAGAAGAAACACTAGATGACTTATGTGCCCTGAAAAGAGCAGGCAAGAGGTGAAACAAAAGACTCCCTTCCAGACCTGGAGCCTAGTCACTGACCGTTGAACTCGCATCAGTCTTGGCAGTCATGTCTATCAACTCCGCTATCAGCTCTGCACGATGCAGCTTGAGACTCACGATGAACCGCTTCATGTAATGGACACCCCCAGCACAGGTGAAGGCCAAAAATTTCCCATACCATGTCTGCCAGGTCATGAGAAATGCCAATATATTGTGCTGTAGCAGAGGCACAGCCAAGAGGAGGAAACCAGTTTCCAGATTTCACAGTTCAGCAATCCCCTAGACCTGCTGAGGAAGAACATCTCTGCTCTCTGCAAGTTTTAATGGAAAAGGAGAAGGACCTAAAATATCCCCTGCTAGTCCGTCCGTGGAGGAGATCCCACCACAGCACGGTTACAGCGCACATCAGAAATGCAGGTCTTAGATGTATGGCAAGATGCTTTTCCAAGTGAGGAATGTGCAGTTTCACTTATTTACAGCAATGCTCCACACTCCTTTCCTACTCTACCGGCAGCTCAAAAGATGCACAGCCAGCGCGAGACAGCTGTTTCGGCATCGGCCTTTGTCACAGAAAAGATGCTGTGAATAAATCGTACGCTCCTGAGTTACTCTGGCCAATGGGACACCCCAGTATAATTAAACCCCCCGTTTTACAGACTGTTAAATTGAGACACGAAGCATTGACCTGACCTGCCATGATCCCACAGGCAATGAATGACCAAGGCAGGAGCAGCGGCTCTCCCTAGCCTCCCAAGAAGGCACACAGATGAGCAGGAATAAAGAAGGCACGTCTGCTTTCTTGCTGCTCTGCATCGTCTTTTCTAAATCCCTCCTTCTGTCTGCAGGCTTGCGATGCACACTTGGCACTCATGTCAGCCCACCACATACACCACTGATCACGGACCAGGCTTCACGGGACGCTTCCCGCTTGTTTGTTTGCTAATGAATATTATTTTTAAAAAGTAAGGGGGAGGTGGGGGGGGGGAGAAGGACAAGGGAGCCCAGAGTGAAGGCTGCCTCTGTGCTCAGTCTCTATGGAAATAATCCACAATGCTAATACATCCCAAAATGGTAATAAAGCCTGTGTTCTCTTATGTAATCCCATAGTAAGAAAGAGCTCTGTCGGCTTGCCTGACAAATGATATCTCTGTAACCTTGGAGGGGATTATTACTAAAAAACACAGGGTGGAAAAACAAAGCAACACACACACACACAGGCGCATGCAAATCCATCAGATGCAGCAAAAGGACAAACAGCTCCAGCCAGACTCCTGCGCATCGGCCACACAATATTATGTCTCTGCCATCAAATGGGGAAAGGACCTCCTGGCAAAGCAGCAGCCCTGCCCTGGCTCCTCCTCTGCTTGCAGCCCCCCCTCTCTCCCCAGGTACCTCAGCACCAGGAACAGGCAGAGGGCAGGTTTTCCCCTCTTCTGTCCTCCTTTCCTCCCTCACCCAAAATGAACATTCAAAGCCCTGGCAGCTGGCCAAATCCAGTTTGCCTGCGTCACCGATGCACGTGGATTCACATCTGTCCTGCCCAGCGGTGATGGAGCCAGGGCTACGTGCGTCCCCGAGGAGGATTCATGCCCCCAAATCCATCAAGTTGTGTGTCAGCAAGGGGGGAATCGCACTTTTTCCAGGCACAGCTGAACGCCGCTGTAAGGCTACCCAGTTTGTCTTAGACGTATAGGGAGATGAGTTTGGAGGCTGGGGTATGCTCATTTTGGAGCTGTCTCTAAGTTTGGCTGGTGAACCACAAACCAAAGCCAGGCAGCTCTTTGCTCTTGTGCCTCTGGTGCAGAACAGAAACAAAGCACCGCCAGATTAAAACCATGCTTCACAACGTGAACTGCGGCGTATGTCCACACAGGTAGCCCTTTCACCACCTTCCTCTACTCCTCTCTCCCCCCACATACAGTGCCCCTCTGCGAACATGGAAGGGGATCCACCAGGTCAACCAGGAAACCCATCAGAGGCGCAGGTCTAACACAGTAATTGCTTGAGCAAACACTCCTGTCCTCATGTGGACCAGGCAGCCCTGAGCTCCTTCCTCCAAATCATGGCAACCTGGGAGGCTGACCCCAGGAGACAAGTCACATGCAACAATATTAGCACCAAGCTCTTATCTTGGTGCCAGCAAAGGATGGTGACTACTCCAGTATCTCTTTCCCACAGATGAAAGCATGGGAACATTTAGTGAAGCGCCAGAAAACTTTCTTGGGAATGAGAGATGACATCAGGCAAGTTTCCATGCCTGATTGAACATTCACCCTTTCATGATGAGCTGCGTTTAAGAGACTTTTAATGTTTTCTCAGACAGCGGGAGATGAATGAATAGGGAGTCTCAAGTCAGAGAAGATTCCTGAAGGCAGGAGAAAGCCAATTCTGAAGAAAAATCAGTCCTAACACTTAAAAAGACGTTATTATGACATTTAAAAGACACGTTTAAGGGAGCACAGCCTTCACCAGTCAGTGCATGTAGAGAGCTCTAATTCATACTAGATGTATGCAATGTGACTGCCTGGAAAATAAAGGGTTGCAATCATTATTCACAGCAGTCACATTTTTTTAATTAATAACCTTGTAATTGGTATCGACTTAAACCAACTGATGACAGTCTTATGATGAGCCATTCCCAGCCAAGCTTCCTACCCAATTGCCCTCAGGTCAGGAAAACAGTGAACTCCATTATCGGGCAGAAGCTTTCCACCCCACAGCAGTCTCCTTCTTGGGCCACAGAGAGGTCACCCCACGCACAAGACGCAGCAGCCACCCTACCTCCACAGCCTTCCTCCAGCCCTTGCTTGCCAGCACCATGGCTGCACTGAGCCTCTACCATGCTGCAGCCTGGCTTCCACGGGCCAGCGTTTAAAACACCAGCACTTTCTGGTGCAGTGATTTCCCTACGGGGAACTACGATTAAAAAAGGTGATCCCACAGTCAGGGCTGCCAGAGCCCCTTCCCAATGCCACCCTGGCAAAGAAAGCAAAGGCTAATCCACCTCCAGGCATTCATTTCCAGGAAGCAGAAGGAGCAAATCTTGCTCCTCTGTTCAGTCACAGGCTCAAGCAATGGAAGTCCCTCCCCCAAGATCTGCAAGATATGGTAATTTTGGACATCTCTGACATAACTGCAATACGCAGCTTGGACAGGCCTCTCTGAAGCACGGGGAAAGGAAAAAGGGCAGCAGTGACAAAGGGCAGCGTTGTCTCCGCAGCAGCTCAAGCCACGGCCTCACCTAAGACAGCTCACAGCTAAAAAGAAAGCCCTGGGGCAACACTTCTGGCCTGAAGCTCACTTACAGCAAATTTCGGGAGCAGTTTACTTCCAAAAAGAAAAGCACAAGTCACCTGGGTACAGAAGGCACCACAGCAGCCCCTCTGTAAGGCTCTCCCTGGCCGCAGCACCAGGCACACCGAGGGGATGGAGAGGCGAAACTACGGGTCTGGCATCAGGCCTGGGCTCGGGGCGTCCCCCAAAACGGTGCCCTGCTGCCCCCCCCGCCCCCCCCTCCCCGGCGGGACCGAAAAAGCCCGTTTTCTCCCCTAAGCCTCGACAGGGCGCCCACGGGGCTTCCTCCAGCCGGCACCCTGCGGAGGGCTTCCCCCCTCCGCTACCAGGGAGCAGCGTTAGAGGGCAGTGCGCTGCCTCGAAAGCGGGATGCGTGTGTTTGCCCCCCCCCCCC
>NW_008824032.1:4611912-4641468 GCF_000699105.1 Pygoscelis adeliae | reverse complement strand
CCACCAGCGTACCCCCCCACCTCCCCCCCTCCCCGTCCATCCACAAAATCCAGTCCACCCCCCCGGCTCAGGTCCGTCCGTCCGTCCGTCCGTCCGTCCCCGCCCCGGTGGCCGCTGCGGCGAGCCGTGCCCGCCGCCTCCCCCCTCGCAGGCGGCAACCGGGAAATTCTGCAGGGGCCGCGTTTCAATTAGAAAATGCCCGGGTTTAATTAAATAAATGTGAAGCTGGATAATGCAATCAGGAGATTTGCCTGCGCTCTTTTCTTTTGCAATTCAATTTATTTTGTGCTGTCCCCACACTTTTAGTTTTCGTATGCCAAAGACTTTTGCATTGATCACTCGGAGCTGCATTGCAGAATTTGCCAGGGACAAAGCTGGAAGCGCTGGCTGTTGAATAAAGGGCAGTTGGAACTTTTCACAGCTGGGGATGCATCGCAGGCAGCCTGCTTCTGCAGCAGAGGAACTGATTTTTCCAGATTTCTGAGCATCAAAGTTCCCACTGACCGCAAGTGGAGTTCAGCAATGCTCCTGAAAATCAGGTGCAAAAGGATGAGGAAATACGCTGTCCCATCTATATAACTAGGGAGGGCAAGCGAGTAAGCATGCACACGCACGTGCATGCAAGTGAGCACATAAACCGACAGGGTATGTTTGTTCTGCAATCCTGCAAACACTTCATTGGTTTCCTGAGCACACAATTGTTAATTTTAAGGTTCTAGAAACCAAAATTACAAAACAAAAACAAGATTTTTGCTTTCAAAAGCCTGTTCTGGTTGCTAAGTGACTACAATATACCTCTCTATCACATCATTTGAAAAACCCCGCACTAAGAGCAAGGAAATTGCTAGGTTAGGACATCAGGAATGTGCCCTAGCAAGATGATGGATTTTATATATGTATTTGTACTACAGTAGCGCTTAGAGACCCCTGGGAGCCATTGTCTTTGGTAACGTTAAGAGTAAAAGATGGTTCCAAGGAGGTCTTAAATAAGCTAAAATGGGGCACAACAAGTTGGTGTAAGAAACCGTAGCACAGACCTGGAAAAAAAGGAGGGCAAGGAAGCAGTTCTATCAAGACTGAAAAGAAAACCCACCACAAACAGAATAAACTGTAAAGGGAGATATTCTACAGGCAGAACGGGAGGCTGAGGCTGTAATAAACTATGCTTGGACGGAGAGCTGGTGGGGGGCTTGAGGGAAAGAACGCAAAAAGGTAAAAGGATGAATGAGGGGTAAAGTAGGGAAGTTTTAAAACTAAGGACAGAAGTTTGAGAGAACAGGGGACACCAGAGGAGCATCCTGCAGGAAAAAAGCTCATAGTGAGGGTACAGACATAGAGTTATAGGTTAAAATCTGGAGGGAAAAATATGAAAGTTTGATAGACTGCAGGCAAAGATGCAGTAAGAGCTGAACCTATCAGTTGAAGCAGCACAATCAGTAATAGCTGCAAGACAGCAGGCACTAGTTCTGGTTTCTGTAGCAATATATGCAAAAATGCTCAAACCGAGAGAATATGATTCCTCTGTGTTTTATCAAGCATCACATAATGAAAAGTATGAAGCGACTTTACTTCCCTTCCCTAATAGCTCTGGAATTCTTAAAAAGGACTATTGATTTTATTTCCTAAACACTATTTTCCAGAATGCTTGTCCATAAGAATTATTGTCAGTGAATAAATTAATCAGCTGACTATGCCTGTGAACAGTCTTTCTGCTCGCTGATTCTTAGGAATGCTGGCATCACTGTCTGGTATAAAGTCTGCATGTAACTATAATAAACCCCGTTGTTCTGTAAATACCCTTTTATTCATGAAACAGTGCTATGCTTTCCCATACGGCTCTCCTACATCCCTCTCAAACAGGAATTTCACGTGCAGTGCCAAGCAGGGAACAAAGACAAGCAGGCACAGATATTTTGCCACGGACTTCAGAGTATCCAGACACAGGGTATGTGCCTGGGAAATGGGTAGGAGGGGGCTGGCCCATCGGGGCTCTAGCTATGTACAGACATGATGCCTGGGGTCTTCTCCAAGCCAGAGGACCACAGCAGCACTGAGACCTGGGACTCTGGTCCAAGCATAACCGCCCACTAAATATCCACCACAGAGAAGCTCAGAAAAGACCAAGAGAGTTTTCACGGATAATTCAGAAGGAAAAACGGCAAAACTTGATTGGTAATGAAATTAGAGAGGTGGACTTGCTTTTAAGCCAAAAAGCTATGATTGCTGTCTATATATACAACACTTATGTCATTTATTGAGATCACACTGTGAGTTTGTGTGGGTGTACGTCAGTATTTTGTCACCCACGCAGTTTTCAAGCCTGCTGGTCAGAAAATTTAACAAAGCAGTAGACACCTCCAAGATTTAGGTTCCTGTAAGTTTTGTGATATTGAGGGGATGAGTAAACGTGTGTTGTGACAAACTGTTGTAACAACTCAACAGACAGCTGCCTGGTTTCGCCTGCCAGGCAGTCAATCACCACACATAGATCCCAAAGCCAAATACTTGCCAGACCAGTACCTGATCAAGCAAATAGGAAGGAGAGGAGAAAGTAAAGGATATTTCCAAAGGTCACAAGAGATGTAGGAAGGAGTTGAGTGTTACCAGTTGGGTAACACGGGGACGTGGAAATCTTTGGCAGGGCACAGGGTGCCTAAAGATGCGTGGACTCTGCAAATGCTGTGGTGCTTGATCCTGGGGATGTCAGCGGAAGAAGATAGCGTTGCAGGAGTGCTGGGGATGTAGGACAGGAACCTGCAGGCAGCCAAGTTCCCAAATGAGCTTTTCTTTTTGTGTCAGCAGGTGAAAATACCATTTTCTTTAAAGGTCTATAAAAGAGGGGTAAGTACCAGGTACCAGGTAGGTCCATACGCAAATCAGTGTAAGCAAGCTCCTTCTTCTAGGCACGCCCACACCCTGCACAGTGATGTTAGCTACACATGTATGAGCAGCACTGTCCTCATTCACCCAAATGTTGCCAGCAAGCACAGAGAAATCAGAGCAAGCCCAAGCGGAGTCCACTCGCTCCTCACATCCCTGCCTCATGCCCTGTCCCCGAGGTCATGAAGTCTCTTGTCTCTATTTCCAAACTGAGCTTCTGTACCTCTGGGGCTTATAAAGTGTGTTGAACAGCACTTTGCATCTGAATGATGCCTGATCATTATCTGTAGAGATATTCAGAACAACTGAGTATCTAGAAGCAACCTCTGCAACATGCATCACCATCTAGCAGATAAGTTACAGATCTACCAGGCCATCTGTGACTGAGGCTTTGGTCACCCCTGCACCGCAAACCCCCCATGTCCTCAGACAAGTCACTTCACCGTGGCTATCCATGCAAAAACCAGATCTGTATCCTCTCCCTCATTGCCAAGGAGGCACAGTAGCGGGGAGTTCAGGAGGGGGAATAATTTAAGGTTCATAGATGAACTGCTCTATGCTGTTTCAGTGCCACTACTTCCCAATCTTGAACTGACACATTTTATCTCTGTAATCATCTGGGTAAAAAATGGCTCACAAAGACATGCAGGTCCTTGGCCATCCTCTCCTCCTCCAAATCTTGCAGCTCCTGCCCCCCTGCCCCGGTACCACACGGCTCCCTGCCAGGATACCCGAGTGCCTCTGGCATGCCACGGGTTCGGAGCGGTAACCGAACACGGCTCCTCAGAATAGACACACTCCCCCTGTGGCTCCCACCCCCCTGCATCTTCAGTAACCCTACCCCACCGGGGCAGGGGCTGGAGGCAGGAAACCAGGCAGGCTAGCAAAACAGGAGACACTCAAGACTGCAGGGATTAACTCTATCCACCAGGCACAACTGCTGCCGGAGTCCTTATCCCCACCCCGTCACCAAATCTTCATAACAGGTGGAGAAGGAGGGGGTGGCCACCACCCTCCCAAGAATCCCCACATGCATGCCTAAGAGCTGGATATAACCAGGTACGGCCAGAGGCATCCTGGCAGAGGGACTAAGATGGCGAGCCAAATAAAGACATGGAATTCGGCACCCAAGTGGAGATAAAAATACATGGACTTCACCCCTGCCCTGAGCAGAAGGAAGGGCCAAGAGAGCTCGCTGCCAAACCCAGCCAACTTCATTCTGCCCTTCCCAAAAAATTTCAAAAGACACAGCAAATATGGACTCAACTACAACATGCAAGTCAGGCCAAGCACGCCAGGAGCCCTTCAGCAGCGCTCACAGACATTGCTCCACCAATGCAGGCATTGCCCGCTCTGCACCCGTGGGGTGGGTGGCCTGGACCTGCCACAGGGGCTCCTCTCAGGCCCCGGGCCAGCAGAGTCAGCATTACTCCTGGGACACTGCTCCCAAAGGGTAAGACTGGTGTCACACCACAGGTAAAGTGAAACTGGGTGTACAAACTCTGCCAGGTCCGTGGGGGCTCAGAGGCTGGGTATCTGCATGGCATCCCAGGAGCCACTGCCGATAGGGAAGAGCTGTCCGGGGCTCATGGAGGGTGAGGAGGCGAGGGCAGCCCGAGGCCGGCGGATGAACGTGACAAAGCCTGGGAGATGGCCAGGCTTCTCGGACAGGCACAGCTGGAAAAGGAGCCATTGTCCTCGAGCATCCTGCCCCGGACACTGGGTGAAGTCCCATGACCAAGCAGCTGGCGGGTCTGCGTGTAAGCCCAAGGAGAAGCAGGGAGGGAAGCTGTGGGAGAAATGCAGGAGCAAGGGTTAGAGCTCCTGGTTGTGCACGGCTTGAAGTGGGAGGAGTTGCAAGACTGGGGGGACACAGAGGAGGGATGAGTCTCAGAGAAAACTAAAAAGAAGCAACAGCCACTAGACAGAAAACACAGACTCCGTTTTTCTGCACCACTGAACTGAGTCACTTAGTCTTTAATGAGACCAATGACGTACTAGGAAAAAAAGAAACCCACCCTCCACCTGAGCAAACGAGGCATTTCTAGTGCAGAGCACATGAGAACAGGTCAGAGGGCTACCCTACGTGCATCTCTGACAGCACGGCACAGCACCGTGATGAGCAAGGCACACAGCACGGGTAGGATGGTACCACAGTATGCAAGGCAGCAGAGCTACAGCAGTGATGAGACTGATCAAACTGGACACACTGGGGAGGGCTGGTGAAGGGCCCAGTTTGGTGGGCTGGAGCCCTCAATCCAGGAGCCTTGGGGGAGTTCAGTCTCAGATCTGGGCTTCAATGCTTCACCTTTCACAGGGAGCTCTGAGTATGGCGCTATGCCCCATCACGGTTCAGACCAGAATCCCGTGTTTCATCTTCTCCGAGAGAGACAGATCTCACCTGTGGATGCAGCCCTTTTGATCCAGCTGCTCTGCATTACCACGGGACAGACTACTGACACAGAAACCCGATGAGGCCGTGAACAGGGGTGGGCAGAAGCTATAAAGCTATAAGGAGGTAACTCTAGATATAATTTGTGTGTGATGTACCGGACTCAGCAGAGCAATGGATCTGCTCCACTACTCAGCAGCTGGTGCAGGTCTAACGTAACGGAAGGCACTTTCACATGTGTAACAGAGTGATCAAGAAATACGGGGTAACAGGAGAAGGACAAAGCCTGCCAGTAACCTGGAACAGCACAATCAAGGTGTCACTGTGCAGAGCATCTCTGAGACACAGAGAATGAGACATGCATCATTCGGCAGAAGAAGGTATACATTCAGGTAGAACTATTCAGGACAAAAAAACACAACCTTTGCTAATGTGGCAATAAATGCAATCAATACAGATTGCTGGAGCAATCAAGTTGTCTAGAGAAACCGATACCTACAGATATCATGATCAATAATGCAGGATTCTTTAAATACCTCAAGAACAAGAAATTTTAGTGCCTGGATTGAGCACCTTGGTTTGCTGGCACTACCTTACTTTGGAGAAACACAGCCCTTTTCATAGATAGGTTTACTCCAAGCAGGATATGTCTATATTTCACCAGCTGCTCTCCACAGGCAGCTTCCCTCCCCATCCCTAGACGGCTTCAAAGTTTCACCAATCTTATGGCTTAGAGGTGCCAAACTGGATTGGGCAGACCCAGTGTACTCTGCAGCAACTGAGAGCCAGACACTGACATGCTGACAGGGGCAGCAGCCATGTCACCTGTATTCAAGTTTTTAGCAAATTGAATGCAATATGAATCACACGCTCAGGGATGTGGTATCTATGTTAACTGCTTTTACATAAAATGTGCTTTAATTCAGCTCCTTCCTATATGCCTCCCCCCCATAACTATCAACGACTTTACAAGAAGTCTCTGAAGCAGAGGAGCTGTCAGGAGGCTGTAGCAGCTGAGCATGAGGCAACAGGGCTCTTCACACTTCAGCAATACGTTGGAGGCAGTTAAGAGTTGTGGTATTCACACATTTGCTGGATATTATTATTGCTCAGTGATGAAGGAGTTAACTACGCCAGCACTTACGTTTTTGGGTTTAGATCACGCCTCTCTGGACTAACTGGCCTGCTCGCCCCTCCAAGAGCAACCCTTGCAAACACCTTTTGCAACTCATTGCAGAAAACCTGCTGCAGACTTGGGAGCCCCTCACAGCATCCTCAAACATCCAGCTCTGTCTCTGAGGTATGCTTGAAAGGAAGGGGAAAAAACTAACAGAAGCTGAGATTTGTCAGTATTGCCAAAATTCTGCGAGCCTGGCCGCCAGCTAGGGTCATAAGGATGGCAGAAGCACTACAAGAGAGGAGATTTGGTTCAAGTAATGGCCTAATGGAAGGGGAAGAAGGAAGAAGACAGCCGATCTGAGAGGAGATAAAGAGGGGCAAAACAGAGCACAAAGCAGAACATAGTAACAGATCTTGTCTGCAAATATCATCTGCACAGGAGATGGTAATCCCTCACAGAAGGAGACAAAAAAACATGTCCTGGAAAAGGTGTGCAGAAGTGCTGTATTTGGTAAAGGAGTTTCTCCAAATAAAATCATTTCCACCTTCAGCCCACCCTGACCACAGAATAATCACCCAGCTTCAGCAACAAACTGGGGCAGCAACCCAGCTGGGAGGACTGATGATGAGAAATAGATGACATGCACAAATCAACACATACATATATGCACCCACACAAATGTACGGAGGAAATTCCTTGGTAATTTACTGTTGCATATCTTAGGCTGCTCCAAAACCCTCTCCAAGGCAGACGATGAAACCTTTGCCCTCCTGTGTCTATCCTGTGACAGGTAGACAAGTGGGGCTGGCGGTGGAGGCTTCCTACAAAGTATCAGGCACCAACCATTTTGCTGGAGGCAGAATGCCCAACGCTCTCATAAAGGATCACAAGTCCCTGTTTCTACCGAATTCTGACTGTGAACTCTCCCCAGACAGGGAACAGTCATACCCTTCTCTTGGGAATGAAACATTGATAACCTTTGTGCAAAGCAAACAGCCCAAGGATATGACTCCAAGAGGCTGGAATGCAAGAAAGAGACCCTATAAAGGGACAGCAGCACAGGGCAAAGAGCTCTTAGCCGCACCAGCATGCAAGGCTGCATGTTGGACTCCTCAGCTTCCTATTTCAGTGCCCCAGGCTCAGTAGCCTAGCTGCTTAGGCGAGCCCAGTGCTCCTTACCTCCCCCCCAAACATGTACCTTCACTGCAGGCTTATCCTCAGCTCTTCCATGGCTGTTGCCCCTGCTCACACATGCATTTTGGATCTGGCATGTGAGCTCAGTCCTTGCTAGAGGCCCAGGTTAAACCCAAGTGCTGGTTGCACTCCTGCAGATAACCCCACCTATTCAGCAGTGTGGGCAAGGGGTCCTGCTGGTCCTGCCCATAACTCCTCTGAGATGACACCTCGGTGCCTTACGTGGTACGTGATACCTATGCTGTACCTACACACTCCCAACGCAGTGTCTTCCCCAGACCAGCCTTTAAATACCACATTTTGCCATGCTGTCCCCTGCACCAACACTTAATTTCCAGAGCAGCAGGCAAAGGAAGCTGATGGGAAATCATTGACTTCCTCCGCCACCACCACCTTACAACATGCCAGGGCCAGGGACCTGCTAGACCCCCCAGCCTATGGCCAGGAGGACCTTAAGTTCAGAGATTTGCACTCAAATCTGCCACTGTGTAATGACCTTACACAAGGCAGGTTTCCAGCAGGATTTCAGGCCAGGAAAAATTCAAAGCCCTCAAGCTAGGTATCAAAAAGATGAAAGATCATATCCTTCATCCTCAGCATTTACAAAAACGTGTAGCAGACTCAGCAGCAACTTCCAGCTGAGAGACTGACTGATGACCTGCAATGAGGACAAAGGCACTTGAGAAATCACCCAGAGCACGAGCCACAACATGCAGCCATCCCTCAACTGCTGTTGATTCAGGAAAACCATGCTTTGGGGTAAGTAAGCTTCACTTAAGTAAACTTCCCTGTACTATGGGAAATCTCCATAGCAGGACCCCAGCAGGTACTGATTTACACAAGTTTTCGCTGAAGCTTTTTGCAGTGAAATCCTGCTCTGCCATTCAGATCAACTGCCCACGTGGCTTTTCAGGACTATTTACATTGCACTGCGTGTGTAGACAGGACCTGGGAATGTAACCTGTTCTGCTGTTCATACCTCTCCCAGTACAATACACAGCTTCCCTGCTGCCCGCGCTGCTGCACAGACACTGGTAAAACCAGTTGGCTAGCAGTTCTCCAAAACCCAAAGTGCCCAACAGAGCAGCTCTATACCCTGCAGCACAGAGAGGAGTGCAATAAGAAATGCCACGCCAAGGGTGAGGTTATGAGACCACCTAATATAGCTGGGAATAGGCACACATCCCCTTGAAAAGCAGTAGCAGCAAGCTGCAAGATACTTGCAGGGCGAGAACCACGCTTCCGAAATTCAGCCTTCACCAGAGCACCGGTCCCACCGGAGCACAGGGCTGCTGGGTTTGAGTTGCACAGGTGCTTTCCTCTGGCGATGGCTTTGAAGGCTGCCCATTCATCTGATTTGTGAGTTATGTAATCACCAGAGGAAAATAGGGTTTGTTTGTTTGCTTTTTGCTTTAATAGAAGTCATGTAATCACTTTAGGTTTAAGCTCCAGTCCAAATCGGACTATTTTTACATTTCAGGCTTGATCTCTCTGGAAAGAGGATGAGTCCCTTTGCCTGGCTTACACAGACGAGTTGTGATAACACAGTGGCTGCCGGAAGACTACATGGAGAGCAGCGTGTCCCTTCTCATCCTGAGCTGTGGGGTGCACTCACTGGTTGCTCCCCCTGTAGCTCCCAGGTAGAGATCCCTGGGAGATGGTGTTATAACCTGAACCACGTGGCCTGGACAAACCTTGAATACTCTTTCATTTCCCAAGTCTTGCTCTAATTTTCTTGCACCTATACATCCCACTGCCATCTCCCCAGAAGTAATTAGTTCTCTATTTCATCCCAGGTTTTGAGCTCACCACATTGTTCAGCATTTCTGTCTAAAATCCAGCAGCCATTGCTTTCATGATCCTTCCCTTGGCATTAGCTGTCACTGTGCATGCTACCTACCATCTAAACATTGAGGTGCTGAGTTTCAACCAAAGGGCCAAGAAAAGATTTGCACACTTTAACAAATCATACCTTCCGTTACACGGGTGCTACTCTGTGCACAGACCAAGCCTTAACCATCTGGAATAAAACAGGCTTCCCCGCTACACTACGCCTGCTCCCCATTTCTCCACATTTGCAGCAGAGACTGCCTTCTGCTGAAGACAGTCCACACTTTAGAGGTGCTTAGACCTTGGCCCTAGCCATCATAGGAACAAAATCTGTGTATAGACCTTCCTCAAAGCACAGAGTGTTTACAAACTGATTTACTGCCCCAGGCCCCATCAGTGGCTGTTTTTACTCTTTGTCAAACGATTTGGATTTCACTCAACACCTCTTCTCAGGCAGAAACGCCCATCATGTTGGCAGGAGGATTAAAATGGCATGTGAGCCAGCCAGGGTGAAAATGTCCCCATTAATTTTTCATCTTTCCTCAGGCAACTCTGCCTACAGATCTACACAGGTATTAAGACAGCCTTGTCAACTAAAACCGTTAGCTCATCTTCCTCCTGCGGCCCCGGTGCACAGCCAGCAGAGCTGCCGGCTCAGCAGTGGAAGGCAGCGACCCTTTCAGAGTGGCTGTGCCTCTGCCATACCGGGGGGTCTGGGGCACCTGCTGAGGCCGAGGGCAGGTCCCCACGTAGTGAATGCACAACTTCAGCCATCCTCCTTCCACAGCACCCCCAGGGACAGCCGAGCCAACAGTGGCCAGAGAGCGTTTTCCATGGGGAGTCTGATGCCAGGTAGTCCTTTGTGCTGGCTATCACTGGGCAACCATCACTTTGAATCAGAAGTGCTTACACAGCCTAGAGCATCCCTCCACTGCACATCCTCAGCCCTCTTCAGCAGGGCCCACGGAGGTCAGACGACGCTGGGGAATCGCGTCTCTGTGAATGGGCGTCTCGCCAGGAGACACCGAGATGCTGTGACTGAAATCCTCCCGTGCTTTGCCCCAAAGCTTTTAACGACAGCAGCAAGGGTGATCCCACCTCCAAGTTCACAGAGCTTCTTCGCTCCAACCCATACTCAGTCCCTTCTTCTCTGACATCGCGTCTCCCTTCAGCCCTCCCCAAACAGAGAGGCACTGAAAGAGATGTCAAAAGCAATCATCCCTGTAAACACAAGAAACCTGTAGCCACCCTTCCTTAACAGCTCTGACACAGCCAGGCCTCCCACTGGCTCTGCTCCCATACTCACTGAGCCTGAACAGGCAAAAGCCTATAGAAAGCAAGGAGACCTCCACGGGGAAAAATAAAATGCTGCCCAAGGTGGGTTTGCAGCAGGCTGTTCTCTCTGCCGAGCCCAGGCCAGTGGGGCAGCCTCTCCCACAGGAGAGCCATGCTGTTGGAGACCCGGGTTTTCGGGATAGAGGTAAAGCTGAGGACCAGACCATTTCTAACCATTGGAGATCCTGTGGTCCTTTTTTATAAGATTAAAAGCGATAAGCCCAGTGTCATGGCTAAATTCCAGCTCAGGTGATTACATGCTCCCTATTTTAATCCCCCCCCACCCCCTCCACAGGTCTGACTGGATGGAGCAATAGCAAGCCAATACTTGCTCAATAACTTACATTTATTTTACAGAGGAGGCACAGCAAAACCAGCAAGCCAAATTTGGGGAAGTCTCTGTTCAGAAGTATTTGAAACCAAAGAGACTTTGACAAGTGCAGATAAGCAAAAAAGCGTTTTAACTGTCTACCAGGAAGAATGTTTTCTTAAAAAGCTGATGAGGAATTTAGAGATTTGTGTGCATTTGATTGCATGTCTGATCATACATCCTGTTGCTATAGATCCAGCCTTAAAATATTGCTAAAGATGCAGCCTTACAATACGTACTTGATGTGAAGACCATTAACAATGAGAACTACGTAAATACTGGACTTGACCAGATGGCAGAAAGATTTTTGCATTTTCTCATCATACAGTTACCGATGGCCCTGCACCATCATCATAATAGCTTTGTCCTCCAGCTGTATAGTCATAATTGCATTTTATTTTTGTATTTCTTTGCAATTTAGTGCTAAGCATAGCTCTCAAAATGTCTGCTTTTGTTCCATGTGGGACCCTTCCCTCCCTGCGCTGGCTGGCTCTAACTTCTGTTGTGACAATATGTTTATCTTCTCTTATATTTGTTTACCCTTTTTTATTCCATCTATTTTCTTTGACATACATTTTTAATTAGATGCACTCCTCTGCTTTCATTGCCTGCTAACACATACATTTAGAAAGCGCAGTGCTCACTATTGCTGCAAATCTCTGTTGTACGCTTACCAGGACAAAAGGTCAAGTCTATTTCTTGCAATAACTTTTGTCTGGCCAAGTTATCAGTCATACATCACAGATAAGATGATCCCTAACGAGACCGCTTGTATTCAAAATGTATTCAAATCTTTTTTCCTTTGGTGACGAGGATTCATAAACATGAGGGCTAACAGTATCACACCACTACAGTAATAATTATTTTTTACTTCTAGAGAGAATATAACTTTTGCAAGGGACACGTTACACTCTTCCTTTAGACTCATGGTACACCTGAAATCTCTGGAGATTTTGTTCAACACGATACCATTCTTTTTGAGCTGGCACCCGCTGCTGAGCCCCTGAGCCTCCAAGCCTCCTATGGGTAGCAAGTTCGCTTGTCCTCTGTGCATTTCTCTGAAATTTCTCAGAAAACCGGGAAGCACTGGAGCCACCTCATTCAATGCTCCACCAGAGATAATACCTCCCATTTGTTTTCCCCAAGCTGGTGCCTGGGATGAGGTGCAGGAGAGAAAGCGACAGTGCTGAGATGAGCGCTCCTCTTCCAGCCCCATGATGGGACAGGGGACCACAGCGTGGCTGAGGCACTCCAGAGACAGCTTCAGCTTTGCAAAACAAGGCAGGTATCAGGTTTGTGCAGGTAATTGTAAAGCATCTGGGGATACCGGCCACAACAGGCAATACTGGCCACAACAGCAGTTTGTCCTTTTTCCTTCCCCCCAGGATGGTCAGAAGCAGCCCTGGGTGCCTCCACACGGCTGTACTAGGAAGGCAGCGCTTCCGGGCTGAGGAGACCACGCTGAGGCACGGAGAGGTGTCCTGCCTTCACCCAGGTCAGCTGCAGAGTGAGAACCAGGATTTGAGCTGGGAACAGAAATCAAAACAGGCTGAAATCATGCTTTGCTGACGTCCTGACTTTGCCCACACCTCGCCATTGCTTCCTTCATGTCAGTCTCAGCAACTATGCAGCTATCAAACGAGTCAGCTCAGGGGTGCAATTGCAAATGCCACAACAGGGGAGGTGGTGGGAAGTCATGGATGGGCAGGCAAAGGGCTGCAGCATGGTCTCAAAACAGCTTACACCAACCACAGACTCACGCCTTGAGCAGCCCCGACTCTCAACCTCGTGCATTTGTTACCTCCTCAGGTGTACAACAGTTGGACACCTATCTCAAGCCAAGTAACTGAACCACTTCCAAGATAAGCCAGGCTCTCCTCAGCACTGCTTCAGCACTGTAATTAATTCACCAGCCTTTCCCTTTCCCCTCCTGGTGCCAGGTCAGCAAATTCACTGTTATGCCAGTTACTAAAACAGTATCTCGCTCTCTCTGGCAGTTTATCAATTTTATTGGCATGAATACGTCTTCCCCAGACAGTCTTCTGAAGTAAACGTATGGTAGAACAAACAGCTGAAACTGTGCAGGAGAGACAGAGCAAAAAGCTTGCATGATAGATGGGGCAGGAGGCTGGGAGAGCGAGACAGAGCCTGTGCACCAGGTGGAGAAGAAAGCACGCGTGAGTAGAAGAGAGACATCGCCCGTACCCAAAGAAGCTGTGGGACCGCTCCGCTGGGATCAGCAGTGGGCAACGCTGGCGTTGCTTGTGCTCATAGCCATGCAGTGGTTCACAGGACCCAGGGCAAGGTGTGCAGACCAGGGCCAGCTTTCAGGTAGCCCCCGCAATGCCTCTCAAAGCAGTTGCTTTTGCAGCAAAACATTTCTGGTTTCTGGGATACCGCAGGAAGCCTACTGTGAAACACAGCAAAATAAGATGTATCCAGGCTGCCTGGGAGTTATCAGGTACAAGAAGCACTCCTATATGATGGAAAACAAGTTGCTAAAATAAAGATATCAGCTCTCCAGCTGTGTAACCAGGGGTCCACACTGTGAAGGCACATGTATACCAGCCTTCTCCACTTTCAAAACGCTCCTCAGATTTCATTGCCATCTCAAAGCTGATTATATTTACCCTCCAGGTATTGTCTGCATTGTATTTTAATAATCTGCCCACCTGTTATTATCATCTCTCCCAAATCTGTCGCTCTTCAGCAGTGCTGTAATTTAACTCCAGCTGAAGGCTGCTTGGGTTTGGATGACAACGTTTTCTCTATTAGTACCTGCCAGAGACAAAGCTGAAGCCCATCAAATGATAAACCATCATAACCACCTTTCACTCACCAAGATTTATTTAGATCACGACGCAGAGAAAAAAAAAGCTGAAACACATTTGGTCATCACAGCCCCACTGCAGGCAAATGTCGGTCCCCAACCATAACATGACCCACCAGCCAGGGATGCCCGCTGGCCTCAAAGGTTTTCTAATGACAGCTGTAGCACCACCACACATGCCCAGGGTGCTATTTTCTCCCATCTCTTCTCTTCCAGGGGAAGGTGAAAATCAAGACCAGATGCTGTTTTTCTGGCAGTATGGTAAAAGGAGGGGAGAGAGATGGTTACCACATGGTCTACCACATCTCCGTGGCGTCCAGGCTGTATTAACAGAAAGGGCAATGTCCTGCCCTATTACACCAAAGTAAATCTGATCCTGGTGAATATACAACCCGCCTCCACCCCCAATATCAAATGTAAATATACATGGGAGGAGGGGGTAGGAAAAACTCCTTCCTGGACTTTGTGGGTGACCAGCAGAAGCCCCAAAGGACTTGGGCTCCTTTCGCAAAATTAAGAGAACTCTAAAACGGGCTGACTCCAGAAAGCCAAGGCTCTGCTATCATGAAAATGCACATTCAAGCTAGCTCTTCTGTGCAGGCCTCATATTTCCCTTGGCCAGCATCTCTTTCAACTGTGTAACATGACGTTTTACATACCCGGCAATACCAGTCAAGATCTGTAGTGTCTCCTCCCTGAGAGGAAAGCGGGGGAAAAAAAATAATGTATCATTGCACTAAAGTAATTTTGATCTGGCCTAGGGGTATATTCTGATGAGGCTTCGCTCCCTGGTACACTTCCAGACGTTTCCATTTCCTCACTGTCACTTCCTCTCAGATAAGTTTGCCTGCACCGTTTGCACAGCTGTCAAGTCCACTGGACATGCCAGGAGACTGACAGCCGCTCACGCAACTACACCATCCTGCAACACAACTCTCCCGCCCAGCCCCGCACCTCTGCCAGCTCTGCCGCCTCCCTCCAGCACGACACCAGCCACCCATGCAGCAGCCGCCGACCTGCTCCCTGGGTCTGAAGCTGCCTGCAAGAAGGACCCAGCCAAGGAGTTGCCTCATCCCTTGGCAGGGAGCAGGTAGAAAGAAGAGCAGGACCATGCACAGGTTTGTTCCCAGGTGCAGTCAGTCCAGGGTTGCTCCCTGCTGGCACACACATCCTCACCACCGTGCAATCGCCCTGACCGGCCTCACCAAAAAAGGCAGCACATGGCTCCCTGAGTTACCATGGGCTTGGACACAGAGGGAGGAGGACTACTCCTGTTCTGTACCATCTGTCAGCCAACAAGCTGCTGTCTCACACTGTCCCGCAAGGTCTTGTGGGTTTGGGTTGCCTTCAAGGAAGGGTCTTGACCTTTGCCTGAACAAGAATCTTAGACTTCTGTGGGGTGCCAGGGTCTTTTGCTCTTTAGACAACCGTCTGCCTTCTCTCACAGAGACATGATAACCATGACATGATGACAAGCAAGCTGCTTTTCACTAGAACTTGCCAGACAAGAGAGGCAAGACCCTGTAATAAGACCTACCAAAATTTTATCCAGGCCGGTTGATTGAGAGGTTCATCGAGCATTGCTGGAGTCAGGACTAGAAGCTCAATCGCATGTCCTGAAGCAAGCTAAGACCAGTTTGCACCAGAAGTGGGCCACAATGCAGAGAGATGGAGCCGCCCAGCAGGCTAGCTGCAAGTCAGCAAACATTACAGTGTCTAGTCAGTACATATTGGCTGTGGAATAGCCAATACAACTCTACTTGAGAGAAAGATGCCTTAAGTTCTTCAAGACACCAGATCTCAAAACTTGGATGTCTGCGTCAGTGTCATGCTGCAGACCCTGATTTTCTGCATTCTCTCGTAGACTGCAGTTAATCAGAGTTCCCTGCCTGTGGGAAGGAGGTGAAGGATCAACCCTGCAATTGCCGTTGGTTGCATTACCCAGTTCTACGGCCAGTGTCTGTCAGTGGCAGGATTTTCCTCTCTACAGGTGTCTGGAAATTTTCCAGGATGAAAGCTTCTATTGCTTAGCTGGTGCTGTTACCTCCCTGGAAAGACAAGGATGCATCCTTTCGCTGGTGATTTCTGAGTGACAGCAGCTGTCAGACCCTAGCAGAGAAGGTGAACGTAACAGTTGAAAGAACCTTGCTATTAGTCTGTGAGGTAATGTGTCTATGTGGATGCGTCTATGTGGATGCTGAAACATTCCAGGGAAGTGCAGCTTCACTGCTCTCCTATCAGTCTTGTTAGGAGCTCAGTTTATTACGTTTTGTTATTGCTAGGTTGAGTTAATTTTGGGGCCTCTTAATTGCAACACAGTCTGCTTTGGAAATAAAACCTGCAACGGTGTCTGCAAGCACTCACAGAGCAGAAAATTATACTTAAAAAAAACATGCTAGAGGCAAACCTCCAGCTGTAAAGGTCTCCAATTTACGGCCAGGCAGGTTACTGCAGGGGCATTCGAGCTGAGTCACTCTACGTTAGGATGATGAAGATGGGGAGCAGCCGCCTCGGGTAAGAGCCGCGGCAGAGCACAGGCACCACAGCACAGTGTTCGCTGTGCTAGTACCTGGCGCCACGGCCTTCGGACAGCTGGTGCACAAAAGAGGAACACGTTCAGGGGGCATCATGCAGGTTTGGGGAGAAAGGCAGAAAGGAGCAGGAGAACAGATGAGGTACAAGATGAAGAATTTGTGTGCATTACAGATAGGTTCCCACAGGCAGCTGTAAACTTGGTAAATACATTATGTTTTGGAGATTAATGAGGTGAGATGCTTGCAGCGGGAACCCATTCTAGGCAATGCTTTCTGCCAGCAAAAACTCTGCAAGCTCTCAGGAAACCATGCAGGTGGCTGGGGGGGGATGTGTAAGTGTATGGAGAGGATCAACTGTATACAGGGAGCAGTCCCCAGCCGTATATAGGCAGGCTTAATATGGGGGGGGATATGATATTTTTAACCAGTAAGAAGCTGCAAGAGGAGGCTGCAGCACAGCCATCACGAGAAGCACCCAAGTAGATGCTTCATCTGTCTGCCAGGAGAATGACACCGCCTTTTCTGCACAGGCACAATCGTGGGACAACAAAGGACTAACACGTTAGGTGTTGCCACCATGCTCCAGCCATGGTCCCTCTGAGTGCCTCCAAGACCACAGACTGGCTGTAGAAACCCCCTGTAAGAAAACCTGGACTCCTCCTGCCCAAGATAAGGGAGAACCTCACTACACTACAACTGGGGCTCTGCTGTCCAGAAGGACAAGTCTGCAATTTTTAAGCCTTATTGAAAGGCAGATTGCAAGCCCAGCAGCATGATGGGCACACCGATTCGGCAGTGCAAACCAAGCAGCACACACAAAATCAACATAGGCACGTTCTGAGGCTTTTCTACCTCCAAGCAACTTGGCACTGTCAGGGCTCCCCCCGTTTCACCGAGGAGAGCTGCTCTCAGCAGAGTCTAGGGGGGTGTGATACCGCCAACGTCCACCAAATCCTTCCCAGACCTTATCAAAGAGACATGAGGACTGACACCCCACTACAGTTTGACAGCAGACAGATTTAACAGTGACAGTGTGGGGTAAAGTGTTACTGGGAAAATGTAACATTTGCAACAGGTCTCCACTGGAAATCACAAGAAGAGCTGGTCGTGTTTGTTTCTTCATAAAAAAAAGATGCAGAGAGGGGGACAAAACATGTGTGTGGTCTCAGGCAGTCCAGCCCTGGCTGTGCAGAATAATTTACTACTATGGGGTCTCTCTTCCAGCATTTTCCTGTCCGTATATATGTGCCCCAAACAGTGATGTTCTTACCTTTGTCACTCATAAGCCAGACCAAAAAATGTCTATCAGGAGCTTTTCTTGATATTCCACCTACCTTTCTTTCCCTGAGCTTTATCACACCACTCCTACTTACATACCTCCCGCTACCCTTCTGAGCAGCTACTCTCCCTGAAGTTCACACCCTTCAAATTACAGGAAGACAGTTAGGTTTCCCCTTTTAATCACCAATTACCCATGATAAACACACTTAGTTGCTTTAACCTTTCCTCATACCTCGGCTCCCCTCCAGCACCCTAATCATTGTTGCTTTTCTTCGAACTCCTCCTAACTTGCCTGCCTCTGTGACAGTGAGATGTCTGGAGCTGAGCACTGAGGTTTGGGTGGGATCTGACCAAAGCTGCATGCTAATTTCATCATTAGCAAGATTAGGTGTTGCTGGCAGGATGGGGGTGTTTGTTCATTCGCACATCTCATTGCTCGTGGCGCGGCTGTCCTCAAGCCGTCTGCAGATTCCTACTCCCACTGATTTGTTGGTTTTATTTAACCAAGGGATTAAAAGCTTTCAGGACAGTAATTACAATGATCGTTTGAGTGCCGGCTCTGAAGCCTGACGGCACGCCAGACATCCTCTGGTTCTGCATGGCACGTCCCCTGGCATGGGAAGTGCCCGCAGGGATGGGTCAGACAGTGCTCCCACACTCACAGCCTCTGCAAGCTATCTCCACACATGGCAAGCTGAGCCCAGAGCAAATATGCATGGCTCGAATGCCGTGGCCACAGGCAGGAGAGGCTCAGGGGGCATATGCAGGAACTTGGTGCCCTCTGAAACTTAGGACACTGCCTTGCCATCGCCAGCCCTGCCAAGGAAGACTGCCTGTGCACGCATCCGATAGCACTGTCCACAAACACAGACTGAATCTAGGGCAGGAAAGGCAGCTAGGGATGCTCTGAAGTGGCAACCGAAATCTTTTACTGTCAAAGAAAAGGCAGCATAAAAGCCACCCACACGTGGCTGTAAAGTCACATTAGCTCTGGCATACTAAGCCAGAATGAAAAGAGTATCTGGTGATACTTGACCACAGTATTGAACGATAGCCTGTCACTGAACTGCTTGTACCCGGAGCACAGGCTGGGAAGTGTCCTACAGGTGAGTATCACCTACGATAATCTTCTGCATTATGCCCACTGGGCAGAAACACAGGGATGTCATATATTTTCAATTTGACAGCTTTCTGCATATGTTCCAGGAACAAATTTCCATCAAATGGAGCTAGTGAGTCTTGCCTGGTTTGAGCCACAGAGCTGAAAAGCCCTCCACATAAGGAACAGGCAGTATTAATAATATATTAGATTTCTCTACAATACCGTTCTCATAGCTGAGAACATATGTGACCCTGGGCAAGCTTCATCATCTCTCATCTCTGTGCCTTGGGGGCTTCAGGGTAATTTCAAACTTTGAAAGCCTTCCCCTCCCCTTGCTTGTCCTGGTTTTGGCTGGGTTAGAGTTAATTTTCGTCCTAGTAGCTGGTACAGGGCTGTGTTTTGGATTTAGCATGAGAATAATGTTGATAAGACACCGATGTTTTAGTTGTTGCTAAGCAATGTTTATACTAAGTCAAGGACTTTCCAGCTTCCCATGCTCTGCCGGGGGCGGCGATCGCTGCTCAGGGACCGGCTGGGCATCGGTCGGCGGGTGGTGAGCAGTTGCATCACTTACTTTTCCTGGGTTTTGTTCCTCTCTCTCTGTTGTTTGTTTTTTTTTCCCTTTTCATTACAATTCATTATTATCATTTTATTTCAATTATTAAACTGTTCTTATCTCAAACCACGAGTTTTCTTACTTTTGCTCTTCCAGTTCTCACCCCCATCCCACCGGGCGGAGGGGAGGGTGAGCTGTGGGGCTTGGTTGCCAACTGGGGTTAAACCACAACATCGCTTCAGTTTCTGTTGTTCCTAGAGAGCCATCAGATTTCACAACATCACCTGAGCAGTAGATGATAAGTAAAAATTGCCTCAGCCGTAGAGGAGAAATCTAGGTTAATTATGTTGATAACCCCCAGGCTAATCTCTAGTCCATTAAGGTAAGCAGATGGTCAGCTAACTGCAGGGAAGAGGAAGAGAGGATGGAGTAGCAGCTCCCATTCACAACACGCAGGACCATACATGTCCCCAAGAGGCTGGGCATTCCCAGCCTCCTCCCTTCCCCCACGGATGGGTTTTCTTTGCACCCATGGCTGGCAAGGCAATCCGGAAAGGGAAGCACAAAGCCACCAGGAGATAAACAAAAGCCCACACAAGGTGGGTTTTTTTGTGTGATTCAAGTGATCAGTGCACTGGCACAGATTGAAAGCAGGGAGGAATAGGGAATGGGAGGCACTTATGGATGGGTCTTGCAGGCTGGCATACCTGAAACGGAGTGGTTAAACAGTATATCCATAAGAAATAACGGTCAGACACATAGTGTCATTGCATGAATGGAGGAGAAGCATTCACAAAAGTAGTCTCCTGACCAAAGCAGACACTGAAAGCCCCCCCCAGGAGCACTACTGTGTGGGCTATGTCCCTCCCAAGGTGACAGGGAGAGAGGACCCTGTGGTCAGTGCACAGGGCTAGGAATGTGTGTCCCAGCTCCTGTCCCCAATTCTTCCAGTGATGAATGGATCAAGCAAGAGCAAGGCATTTTGTCTCAGTTTCTCCATCTGTAAAGAATTCCTCCTACACCTTGCAGGGGGATTTTGTAAAGCTTAAATGCCTGTAAAGTGCTTTCTGGCCCTCGGACAAAAAAAGGACAGTGACACTTCACATCTCTGTTAGCAGTCCTCCCATTTCTTCCGAAGAGAGACAGGGATGCCAGGAACTGCTCTGCCTGCCTGAGAGCTCCCTGGCTTCCACTGAAATTGCAGAAGAGTCTTCATCTGCTCTCCGCCACAGAAACAGCAAATCCCAGGAGGAGAATAGGATGAATATAGGTCTGTCTGCAAACAACTGCGGTGTACAGAAGGGACTCGCCAAACTACCCATTTTGGGGATCATTTCTCAGGGCAGAACTGCCCCATCTCAACTTAATCCTCACTGTAGCAAGTGACTTCCCAAACACTGGCACTCTGCAGACCACCCGCTAGGACACCAAAGGTGTCCACAGCATGGGAATATTCAACCTTATAGAGAAACAGAAACTGGGAGCTTCACACTAATTATTATTTTTAAAGGTACAGTTCAAGACTAACGGTCATATTGCAACGTTGCATTGTGATATTTGAGATCCCTGTATGACCGCATCACAGGATCAAACCGCAACATAACTGTCGAGTTGCCAAGCTGAGACTAACATGCAACCCTACATTAAACAATTATATCTGAAGGAGATGGCTCTAATGTGCACCAGCTCATCCCATTTTACTTATTTAGGGGACAGCCTGAGCAGCCTTCCCTTAAACATGCACTTGGAGGTGAACTGCACTTTGGGAAAAGCAGGAGTTATAATCAGAATATGGCATCAGTGAAGCCACGGGTACATTTACCTGGTGTACTGCAGGCAGAAGCAAGCCCTGACCATCCTTTGAGCCCATAAAGCTGCATAGCTGTCATTAGTGTGCAGAAATGCAAGGTGCATTAGCTCATACCGAGTGCTGCACTGAAGCAATCTCACGGCTTTCAGACCAGCGCTGCTTTGCATCCACCGGCTCGGAGGGCAGGTCGAGAGAGCTTACTTCTGCCTGCAATATATCATGTAGTCATTGCCCACGTCACCTCCCTGTGAGCCTATAAATCCCCTTCTCCTCATCTTTCCTTTTTTCTCTCTGTTCCCTTTCTGCAGTGCAGGTTCTTTTGGGAGGCAGGAATGGATGACACTGAGTGGCACCTCATCGCTACTAACGCGCACACACACAGAGGGATGGTTCACAAAAGAAACCACCGCTTCCCTGAGGAAACCACACATGGCTTCATCTCCCAGGAACACCCTCCGGGCAGTCATCCTTTCCCCACTGCACCTCACGGGAGCATCAACAAAAGTGCAGCTTCTGTCAGAAAAATGACTGTAACCGAAGGACCTCTTCTCGCTGATGAGACCCGCTCCCTCTGTGCGCGCCCGCACGCCCAGCTCTGCTCACCCAGATACATTTTAATGGCTTCTTATTCCTGCTAGTACTGCACAACCAGCTGAGCTGTTCCTCTTCTGGTTCAAATTTCAACATTAATAAAACACATCCTAAAATAATGCCTCTAACCAGCAGCACCAGCCCCTTATACAATACTGCTGGCTCAGACCCTGGCATGAGGAACCAGGCATCTCCCCAGGTCCTCCAACAGAGATGGCTCACCTCCTCCTTCCCCACCATCCCAGCCAGCACGCCGACTTCTCCAGCACGAGGGATCCTGGGCACATGCCGTGCCCCTTGGCGTGGCAGCACTTCTATAAGTAGGCAAGTGGCATAACCTCAGTGTCACTGACAGGCGCTTAAGCCACAGGTCCCTGAATCCTCTTCCAGACACAAGTGGGAAACGCCAAGGAAAAGCTAGCAGCACTCACCCTGCTCAAATTGGCATTACTAGCTGTGGGGTGAGAGCAGGAAAGATGCCTTATTGCGTCTCAGAGCCCTGCATGAGTTGGTGGCACAAAGGCACTAAGTCTGCTCTGGGGGCTAGGCGACACCAGCAGTGCTGTGCACCAACCGCTCTGCACTGAGCCTTGCCACCCCATTTTGCATCCCCTGCAGAAAGACTGCCATCAGCACTGGAAAAAGGGGGGAGATGTTTTAAGTAGGAAGGAAACACGTGACAATGGTAGGCATGTCAGAGCGATAACATGGATGCTGGAAACAGTGCATGGGAAGGAAGCAATTTGTCTCCCTCCTCAAAATATTTGGTCTTGAAAAAAAGGCACAGGAAAGATCAATTTCTCCTTCGATTCCGGGGAGTCAGACTGATAACGAGCAAGTGCAGGACCCAAAACTTCTCCCACATGCACACCAGCATCGAGCATGTTGTTCAGCAAGCCAAGGCCAGAGGAGAAACAAGCGGTTGTGCTCCCCTCCCTGCACTGGTCCTGCTCAGCCCCCAGGGCCATCCTCTCTACACCTCAACATGGCATGGGAAGAAGTTGCCAAGATGCAAAGCAGAAATCCAGCTCTACCACTCCAGGATGCCCCAAGCTGGCCAGGTGGCGACCCTGTAGGGCCCTGAGGAGGAGCGGGAAGACATCACGTTTCAGGGAGGCTTTCCTCTCCTGAGTCACTCGAAGGGGGAACCCTGCTTCGGATTCAGTGCAGCCCTGCCCAGTGATAATTTCTAATCCAGCGGCTGAAGGATTACAGAAAGTTAGAGGAGACAGATGGTGTTGCAAAGACAGAGAAGTCTTATTGCTTGGCTGCAGCCCGTACTTCCCCAGGTTACAGCCAGGATTTCAGAAAGCTCCACCCTCTGTGTAAGCCGCCACTTGCCCAGGGCCAGACAGCCCAGCCACACCAGCGAGATGCTGGCTCAGTGCGGAAACAGCAGAGGCTGCTGGCAGGAAGGTTTGCAGATGGGCTGCAAGGAAGAGGGATTCTTCCTCTGCACAGCCTCACAGGGCTTTTGGTTTGGGACCGGACGGGGAATAAGGGTATTTTACATCCATCCAGCATTTTGCAGAGGCACGAGCACAACCCCTGTTAACTTGCACACTGCCTCCCCGCACCACAAGCAACTGTCGCCCTTCCCAGTTTTACCTGCTGGAAAGTGAGGCGCTGAAGTTTTGCAGCAAGTCAGTGGCAGAGCCTGGGACAAAGTGATGGGGGCTGCCCTGGCTCCCTGCAGCCTCCTCTGCTCCCCTCCAGGAGCGCCCACACCCGTCTCGCTCTGCCCCTGCCCTCAGCCCAGCCAGGGCACAGCAGTCGCACAGAGAAAGATCATGTGCCAGCTAGCACCAGCCTTGCTCCCAGCGGGGCTGCAAGAGAAGGATGCTTCGGCCTTTGGATTTTTGTTTTTATGAGTTTGCAATAGTCTGGGACTTAGGTGAAAATTTATGTATGGATGGGTTTTTTATGTCTGCTTTTTTAATTCTTTTTAAGGCACATTAGAAATATTAGGTCTAATTTTTGCCAAAGACATCTCCAGTGAGCTAATGAAATAGTCACATCACAAGCAACAGAACTGAAGCCCAAGCCAGGAATCTGGAAGAACCATTGAGAACTCACCGTCTGCTTTATGTTAACGCTTATTTAAACCAGTTGCCTGAAAAACGCTTGTGAGAAAAAACTGTTTTCCTGAAAGCCAATGCAATTTTCAGACAAGGATGAAGAAAATTCATGATACACCTTTCCAATCTTCCCAGAAGCCCTCCAGGAAAACCTGGGAGGCAGCTTCCTGATATTTCTCACATGAATAACAAGTAGAGAAAAGAACCAAAACATATCCCAGGGGATCTCAGACACCCATGGATAACGGCACAGTCATCAGCAGCACTGCAGTAACCTCCACAAACGAGCAATGGATCAGTGAAACATGCAGAAGTCTGACAAAAGAAACATCTCTGCTTCTAATGGCAGTATATTTTTCTTTTTATGGGACACCTTTCAAACAAGGCAAAGCGAACAAACCTGAGTCACGGCACCTGGTTCTGCTCTTGGCTCTCTCCAGGCTGCACGACCCTCAGCAAAACCTCTCCCTTTCCTACCCGCTAGCCTTGCCTGCTGCCAACCAAGGATCTCGGGGACATTTTTGAGGCCTACAGATGAAAATGTATTTTGACAGATCCAGGAGGAATAAGTGGCACCCCCTAATTTTGCACTGGCATGGCTAGGACACAGGTTCTCCTTCCTGCCCACTCGGTGATGTTGCCAGTTATGTCCAGGACAGGGGTGGCACTGGCTTCTTGCACAATTCCAAGCAGTTGCAAACTGAACATGCACCCATGTCCTTGATTTAATAAATAAATAAACCTCTAGAAAGTCCACACAGTGCTCCCCCCCCCGCCTTTCAAAAAAAAAACACCTAAAGCTCAGTGGACCAAAATCCAAGTGGTGAACCTGAGCGTGGTCTGAGGGCAGACAGCGCTTTATACCTCCGTCTTCTGCTTCAGTGGAATGTGCTGAGGTTGTTATTTACAGCAGAGGCATTGTTGCACACTAGTTACTCTTTCTTTGGGAGCTGTGGAGGCTGCAGGAATAATGAGATAGTTATCCCCATTATTCCCAGCAATGGTGGGAATGAGACCGCCTTTGTTCCGTGCTCCAGACTGCACCAGCTCGGGTGGTTTTGTTCTACCAGCAGAGCCACCTTTGTGGAGGCTCCCCGGATGTTTCGGCTGAGGCAACGCCTGGTTGCACATGCGGGGGCACGAGGACCACAAGAGACCCTGGATATCCCCACACGGCAGAAATCCTCCCCCTGGGAAATTTCAGCCTACCGAGAGCCCAACACATCCCCGGTCCCCTCAAAACACACGCCGTGCCCTACTTGGGTGAGGATCGTCGGGAAATGCAGACAGCAGATGGGAGGGAATTAAACTCAGATTGAAGAGAGACTCAGGCCCCCCAGAATGGAGACTTATTCCTGGCAATGCGCAGCTGAAAAGCACTTAGATATCAACGGTCCTTGTTAATTCACCGGAGGGTATTATCCAAGCTTGTTAGAAGATTGATGTTCACTGTGGTACAATCGTTAATAGTTACCCTCGGCACTTGGCCTGGATAAGGGTGCAAAATCTAGTAGCCAGAAGTTGTTTCTCTTCCTCGCTTGATCATTTTGCTGATCCCTTGGTCTGAGCATAATGATCAGATTAGAAGGCTTTTTTCTTTTTTTTCTTTTTTTTTGGCTTCTTAGTCTCTCTAAACTAGATTCGCACTTCTGTGGGCCACTTATCATCACTACCAGAAGCATTAATTAGAGCCAATGAGAACCTGCAGGACCTGCTGTTGCACAAAAATGGCATCATGGAGGAGCAGCGACTCCAGCAGAAGGCTTGAACCAGGAGCTTGACAGAGCAGCCACCCTCCCCTGATGGCCCAACACATGCAATGGCTCCGCACGCATTCAGGCAGTCAAGAGACCACTGGAAAGAGAGAGAAAGGTAATGCAGTCGCCAAGCCTGACAGCAAAAATGCAGCTGAAAGCCCGTAATGCAAAGTTACATGCTGCACTGCTCTGCCTGCGAGTGGGCTAGATGGGCCCTTCCACCCTAATCCTTTTCACCATCCTGTATTTCAGGGAAGACACAGGATTGTAGGCTTCATAGACTGCAAAGCAACTATGGTTAGGTAACACCTTTCCGCAATATTCCTTTTATTTCAGCGTGCGCTGCAAGCATGACAGCTTGCTGCTCTCGTATAGCTGAAAAGCACAGCAGCAGCAGCTACACCTCGCCCTTGGCAACCCTCGCAGCTGCAAGGTTATTTGCAAAGGACTGCCATCCTTTGCCTGTTCTCCACCACCACATCTTCTGGCTTTCGCCAAGCCCCAGCTCAGAGGAGCCCCTGTGGGCCTGATGTCCCCATAGGGGACGAGCACAACGGAGCCGGTCATCGCGGGGCCGCACACAACGGTTGCATTTACGGAGGTGATGCCTGTGACTTGTCGAAGCTATTTCAGTTGGAAAACAAAAAGCCTTTTTCCCCCCCCTCCCTTGTTTTTAAATGGGCGCCAGGCACGTGAGAATGACGCCGGCTTTGCACGCAGCTGTAGCACCCGCGCCCCACGCCACCCGCAGCAGGAAAACCGCTCGCAACGGGACCCACTGCGGTGGGCACTTAGCTACAGAGGCACACACCCCATTTACACCCTCAGCTGCCCAGAAAAGAGCAAATATCCTCGAGGGCACCTGCCTGCTCGCTGGGGAAAGCTGCCGGGCACCAGGGTCCCGCGCCTCCCATTTCTGGGGCAGCAGAGGAAGGGAGGTGAGGAGGGACTTTGCCCAGTAGTGAAGGAGAAGCAGAAGCAAAATATTTTTGGCAAATAGAGAACACAAGCAGAAAAACTGGACAAAGTGTGAAGATGGCGAAAGGGAAATTAATTTAAAAGGAAAAGGCACATCTACTAGCACTGAATTATTCCCTGCAGCACACCCAGGTTTCCCTGTTCCTCTCCTCCAAAATAACTCAGGAAGAAAATGAAATCTGTTCCTTATGATATCCAGGTGGTAATTAGATCATGAAGGAAAGAGGCACAGAGGTTATGGATGCCAGGGACAAAACAGGAGTTGCAACTCAGAGCTTTGTTTCCACTCCACTTTTCCCCTCCTCTTTGCCAGCATCCGATGCCTAGGTAAAGCAACAGCCCCACTCCTCACTGTAAAGCAACAGCCCGCACATCCCCTTCCCAGCCTGCCTTTTGTCTCTCTTTCAAACTAGGTGAGAGTTGTCAGCCTTCCAGCTTGATCCCGGCAGGAAAATCCAGCCCCAGTGCCAGGAAAGGGTTGGCCGGGACATCTCTTCCCCCGCCGAAACCCTCTGCCACCCCAGCCCGCAGCCGCGCTAGCCATGCAAAGCCAGGCTGCTGACCTTTTCCTGGCACAAGCCTCTCCACATATTTCATAAAGGGATTGTTGTTTTCTTGTGGGTTACACATTTAAGAACATTATATTTGGAGCATGGATAGAAAGGATCTATTTAACCAGATCTTTTATTCCCTCTCTCACCCACACGTACACACTTGCTGCTCCTCCATGGCCAGCTCTCTGTCCACACACACATCATGCGTGCCTTTTGGCTACCTCCATCACACTGGGTTTAATTAAACACCCTGGAGGCTTGTTTCTAAACCCAGATTATTGATAGATTTTTTTTTTTTAATACCCCGACTGCTGCAATTCAGAACTAAACGAGGTGAAAAAGAGATTCAAACAGGAGAGACAGAGGAAAGGGGAGCACAGCAGCACTCAGATTTGAGCAGCACGAGGACACAGGCTGCACTTGGAGCAAGGTGCAGGAAAACACGGCGGCAGTCACCGAGGAAGTCCGATCCGCACCGTGGACTGCGAGCATCCTGCCAGTCCTCAGATGAATCACATCCCAGTCACTAGGAAGGAAGGACTGGAAACGCCATGCAATTGCTGGCAGTCTGGCAATGGGCATTTTGATATGGAAAGGTCCCACAAAGAGTAACTTCACCCTCCTCCTGATGCCCTGTGCCCCGACAGTAGAAGACCCAAAACTGTAACTACAGAGTGCCCAGGGACAGGAGGGCAAATTAAATGCTCCACTAACACCCTGCAAGGCTCTGCTGTGTGTCTTCACCATCAGGAAGAATTTATTGGGCAAAAATGCCCAGAAATTTGAAAGAGTGGAGCATGCCCCAAAGTACAGAGGAGGGGGAAAAAAACCAACCAGATTACAGCAGATCCTGCCATGCTGGTCAGAGGGAGAAATGCCCTCCTGACCCTCCAGATGACCAACAGACAGTCTGAAACATGAGATTAAAGCATGTGCAAGAAAGGGTAAGGTTATGAGTATTGTCCAGGTAAACGAAGAAAGCTTAGAAGGAAATCCCTCCAGGGATACCAGCACTCAGACTGGAAAGACCCTTTCAACTCCAGTTGGCGCAGGCTTTCCTGCCTAACTGAGGTTCTGGTTTCCAAGACACCTAGTGCAAATAACACAGTGAGATGAATTGGGTGCATTATTTATTCCCAAAACCTGCCCAGGATTTATGCTGGCTGCTCAGCTTCATGCTGGATCCAAATCCAATGCCCCTACTGTTGCCAACACTGAAACAAGGAAAAGGTTTTACTTTGTGAGAAGGCAGGAAAAAGAAACCATGATAAATCATGTGCCACTGCTGAATATCTCTGGGAGAGCTCTCACCATCCCCACAGAGACACAGAGGAACAAGGCTACTGGGGTGGGGGAGGGAGAGAGAAACTCCAGCCTAGTTTTGCAGCGCTGGATATTAGCATAGCAGGAAAAGTACTTCATTTCCATGCAGCAGCTGCTGCTGCACGGGCCAGAGGGTCAGGTGAGGAGGAAACTGCAGCTTGGGGTGGCCAAGCCAACATGCAATGAACGCCGGTGGTCTGAATGCTGCAAAGAGAGGGAGACTGCCAGGAGTCTGTCCCTGCTTTGCCCACACCATGACTCCACAAATGTGACTACACATGCTCCCCTAGCTTGCCCTAGCTTATAGCATACTTGACCTACCTCCTGCATTTCTTGCCAGGCTTAACTCAGCATCTGCAATGGCCCATGATGAAAAGCGCTGCCTAAAGTCGTGCGAAGTACTGCATGCACTGGTTTCTGACAACACTTGCCAACTGTTTTACTGCATCTCAAGGCAGACAAAGGCTCAACACACAGCATCAAGACTCAGGCTCAGCCCAGTCCAGCACCCATGGCAACAAAAGTCCTGTGCCTGAGTTGACACTAGTTTTAGTGACACAGCACAAACTCCAGTTTATGCTTTAGCTAGGGAAACGCAAAAGTCTTTCATACCAGACAGCACCTTATCCTCAGAGAGCCTTCTTGTTCCTCCCAATCCTCCAGAGAATATGCCTCTACTGTGCAAAGTTTTATGCCTTGAAATAAATGGGAAAGCTTCATTAAGCACAGGCGCAAGTCAAAAGCAGCATCGATCCATGGTATGGGCTGAGCAGCACCTGTGGGACCTGTGCTGGGGCCAGAGAGAGGATCTCATCTTACCCCTCAAAGGAGAGCAGAGGATCTCTCATTGCCATCGGGGCTGCCCAGGGGATTAGCCCACAGTTGTTCGTCTTTGATGAGAGATAATGCAGGCATGTGAGACCAGCTCAGCGCGCAGGGTACCCTCTGTCAATCAAAGGACTGAAATTTGCAGCAATCAAGGCCAGAAAGAGCCTCAGCTGAGCTGAGCTATAACTGGTAACCACAAAACACAGCAACATT
>NW_008824032.1:4607588-4611898 GCF_000699105.1 Pygoscelis adeliae | reverse complement strand
AGCTCAGAGAGAGACCTTAAGCTTTACACACCACCACCAACCCTCGCAAATACTTAAGAAATCCCTGAGTAGCAGGACTGAAGCCTAGATTCCTGCAAACTGCTGGCTTGGATTTTCTTATGACTAATAGTCTACCTAAGTTCACATTAACAATATCACTGTGGGAAAGGATGTCTGTAATTTGCTTTCCTTGCTTAATCTGGTTGTACGTTTTGATGAATTTGGAGACTCCTGTCAAACAGGGCTGAAATTGGCCTACGAGGTACAAAGCTATAAGAGCAAAGCAGACAGTGCAGCTTCACGGTCCTTTCCTCCAGCATACTGAGGTACCACTCTCCACCGAAACTCTAGGTACAAGCCCAGGTTTAGGCTGAGGCTGGCTCCTGGGCTGTAATGCCAGCTGCTTCACTGAGCAAGCCCATGCCATCAGGCTCATTCCTGGCCACAGCCCTCGCCCCATTCCCCCTCCTCAGTTGCACTGGTGTTGTGCCGGATCCCCCCTGCAGCCACTATGCAGCCAGGGATCAGCTCCCGTCATGGCTACATAAAGCATGCATGCTTAAGCTTCTTCCACTGCAGTTCTGGGTCCTGCACAGGATGAGCTGGGATTCAGGGTCAAAGTGTCAGTAATTCCTTGGTAAGCACCCAAGTGCTCCAGGAGGGTCATTAACCCAATGTGTGGAGCCTGACGCCACTCCTCCACGCTGCCCAGCGGCCACTCCGCGATGCCCATCCACTTTGCAAGCCCCACTGATTTTCAGCAAGGCAAAAACCCGAAGGACAGAGGCTTAGTGAGCTGAAGGTCAGAGCTAAACACACCCGTGCCTGACTCCACAAGGGCAGACAGCAACCTCGCATCTTGGCACAAGGACACCGCTCCATGGGGCATCAGTGCAGAGAAAGGGGCAACCTCCTGGCAGGGAGCAGGAGCTCCAGCCCGAAACCCCACGCTGCCCTTCTCCCCTCTGGAGGTCAGGCATTAGAGCACAGGCACCGCAACCCGGCCACTGTGTAGGCACGAGAGCCAGAGGAGCAGAAACTATTTCAGGTTACGTGACTCCATCTCCACGAAATAGGATTGCCAGACACAATCCAATTGGCCGAGTGGGTCACAGTGCTGAAAATAGTCTTGTACTCTTGCCCTCTTAGCTGGTAAATAGCTTTCAGCCCCCAAAAGTGCTGAGCTGCGCTATGCATTGGTGGAAACAGCTTGCACAAAAGTGAGACGGCTCGAGGAGGGAGAAGGGGAAACATGGGCACCGGGTGAAATGCTGCTGTGGCATATTCAAGTCAAAAGGACACCCTGAAAGGAACCATTAAAAAAAAAAAAAGAACACACAAGAAATGAGTTCAAAGTTGCAAACCACTGTTTCATCTGTGATTTCTATTTAGGCACATCTCATACATAAAGCCTGTATGGTTAATGTGGGACTAGGAACATAGGAAGCAGCACAGGACAGAATCTACTAGCACACAGAGCCTGGCCCCCATCATATAATCCCATTCACAGGCAGATTGAGACTCATCTTAAAGACTGTATGGGTGTTTTGCTCCTGTTACTCTGCTTGGAAGTTCCTTCCCAAACTTCCCTGACCTAATGGTTCGAAAGTTTGCTTTAACTCCCAGACTAGATTACCACAACTGATTTAGAGGAGCCCGTACTGTTGCCAGCACCTTCCCTTAGCCTTAAAAAGCTCTTCCCCCATCACACTGTTTACCTGCTGACATATTTACAGAGCACTCTCATACTCCCCCTACCATTTTACTCAGGCTAAACGGTCCAAGCTCTTCTGATCGCCCCTTGCAGGACAAGCTTTCCATTGCCACATCATCCTGACAGGCACCTGCTTCAGCACAAGCACAGCTTGTGCTTAGCAAGATCATCTAAGAGCAAATCCCTCTGCCCGAAGGAAGAGACAAGGTTTTGGGCGTCGTTTTTTTGTTGATTGTTTTTTGTTGGTCTGTTGTTGGGTTTTTTTAAACAAACTTTCTCCCTTTGTGTTTTGGTCACTAGATTTTTCAATGTCAACACTTTGGTCTTCTGCGATCCCAGGGGAGTTGCATTCTTTGAGCCCTTTAAAAGCTCCCTGCACTCAGCTGTCAGGACACCCCCATCAGTTGCCTGTCCCCACCACGGGCACTGGGATGATGGGAAGGAGGGGCTGATGCTGGAACAATTTAATTTCTGCTCTCTGGCACAGGAGATTCAAACAGCATTGCCATTCCTAGCTGTCAGCACAGGGCAAAAGAAAAGCGTACTCACGACGATACTGAACAGGAGCCTTTATCCCACCAAACTCAGCAGGATGGAGAAGTGAGTGGGGCTCAGCAGGGCTGTCTCCTTCCTCCCACCCCTGCTCTACCTAGCACTTACAGGACATGCATGGGGCTCGCTCCCTCCTGCTCCGTTTCCATTAGCATGGGATGATGCAGCTAGACTTTTACTGCAATTCGCTGAGGAACACTGCTGTCCAAACTGATGAAACAGCAATTCAGCAGAGGATGCAGGAGGCACTTTAGAGAAGTGGCAGTGACACCAGACAAGCTTTCACCACATTTAATACAAAGTGCCTGCAGATTCCATTTCAAGGCAGTAGCGACACTTACAAATAATGAGCAGAGCTCCTTTGCATTTAGAGCATTTTAATAAATAAAAATGTAAAAAAGAAGCCTAAACAGCACAGTTAGTTCTGCTTCTGCAACCTTTTTGGTCTTCCAGCAATATATATCAATAGTTTTCTCCTTTGCAGTCCCTGAAAGCACAGCTCTCCCTGGGTGATGCCCCTTTAGCACAGACATGATCTTTCATATCTAGAGACCATGCTACTACACTGTTATTGAGAAATGCAGAGCTCTGTGTTTGTGTGTGTGCACAGGTGTACGCATGTGTATATGATTTCGCTCACCAGCTGCTTGCTCAGGTTTCAGGCACAGAATAAACCAGCCCAGCCCCTTCCCTGCACACTCTAACTTTATGCATACTCTCTTCCTTCCGATCACTACGGGTTTTGAGGATGGCATTTTGTTTGGGGATCTGTTTCCTATTTCATCATCCAATTTTAAGTCCTCATGAAGAATGACAAAGGAAAGAGCGGGAAAATATTTCCTGAGACTCAGCTTGGCCAATGTCCCCTCTTCCTGCCCCACAGCATCCCCGCTGCCCTGCCCATGAGCCAATTTAAAGCACAGACGACAAAATGCTTAGCGGTCTTCCAACACGGGCTCGGAGGGCAATGTGGAGCCCACTCACAGCATTAAAGTAACCTTTCCAATACCACATTTCCTTACACATCATTAAAATACAGCCTGACCTAGTAGGACAGCAGGATCACAACACACGTACACACAGCAGCACAGGCACATGCACGCTGCCCAAACCACATCCCACTCTGCAAGGATGCCCTGCCAGAGCACTCACATCTCTGGAGGTCCTACACAGTTCTGGCGGCGCATCCTGCGACCAGGCTCGAACAAGGTGCACCACTACGAGTGTTGCGCTTTATTCAGCCTTTGCAAGTCTCGGGGAGCAAAGTCAGGATGGCTCGGTCTCTGCTGCACGCCCTGCAGTGCCTGCCCTTTCACGCCCAGCTTGAGCAATGTCCACCGTATGGCACAGTAAGTATGCCCTCTCTGCTAATGTGATTCACAGCTTAATTAAACCCCTGCAGAAAGAAGACATTTTCTCTGTGACTTGCTGCAAGTTACTTGTACAGACTTGCCGAGGTGCAGCAGTTCCTGCTGCCACAGCATCCTCTCTGCAAAAGAGACAGGAAGGTGCCATGGGGAAGGAAATGGCTTCTATTGGAATATTTGATTTCACTGATGAATACTTGGAAGTCCCAGTCCACCAGAGCTTCCCGGTCCCCCCGCTCTGTGTGGCAGGCAGCATGAGCCAGGAACCAGCCTGCTGCAGCTGCTGCCAGGGTCCCGGGTTTGCTGGAGAAATACACCTGCTGTGCCGGTGGGAACCCACCTCTCCTTCCCAGGCTGTTCAGACAAACATATCTGAACCTAAAACACTGTTTACCAAAACCACAAAACCCTAACAAGCATAAGCAGTTTGTTCTCCCCTTGCTGCCCGCTCACAATGGTAGTCACTGCAGGTCATGCGGGAAAGCGAAAGAGGGCAAACAAACAGTTCCCAGGACTTTTTTTCTTTATGGGTCCAAAAGGGACAAAAAACCCCAAAGAACAGAGCAAATCAGATACAAATGTCACAAAAATTTTAAAAAAATAAGAAGTGAGGAAAATAACCTGAGTTCAGCTGCCCAAGTATCATTGTGAAGCTGCTCCCCTTAGGAAGGGTTTCC
>NW_008824032.1:4601538-4607380 GCF_000699105.1 Pygoscelis adeliae | reverse complement strand
AGATGCCAGTAAAGGGATGCTCCCTTCCCAGCAGGCAAAGTGCAAAGTCAAAGTCATAAGAATGCAGATTGCAGCTCTCAGAGGAAACACTGAGCTGTTTCCAGGACCATATTTATGGCTGGATTTAGAGGGCTTTATACAGTAGTTAGAGCTACTGCTGGCTTTGGGGTTTTTTTTTTGGGGGGGGTGACTTCTGCATTTCCTTTTACTTAATTGTGAGTCATCCAGGTGATAACCATGTGCAGATTGGTTAATAAAACTGAAATGCAACAAGCTGAACTATCATCACAGTCTCATAGCTAAACAGTCCTAATCTGGAAATGAAATGCTGAAGGTTCTCATAGTAACATTATCTCAGCGTTTTACATACCCAAATCCAGCAAAACAGCCTTTGAAAATAAAACACAAAGAAATATTCATACTGAAAACACAATCTTCTCCAAGCGCAATAAAGACAAGATAACATTTCCCAAATGTCACAATTTAGAAACCTATTCATCTGAGACATCAATGTTACAGTAATACAAGCATCTGTATTTTTCTCTCCCTGAATCCCCCACAATTTCCACTATTAAAAAAAAAAAAAAAAAAAAAAAGGCTCAGCTCAGCTATGTATTACCAGTTATGTATAACCGGAGCTGCTCAGCTTGAACAAGCTCCACAGGCTTCACCAGTGTAAACTCCGTAAGAGAGAGTGCAGAGTTTAAAAGCTATCTGGTAAGAAGGTCCCCTCCTGCGGAGTTTATACACCCTACAGAAGTACAAAGATTTCAACAATCTGTTGGTTGTGTCAAAACTTGCCTAAAGTTTCCATACTGAAAATTGTCACAGGAGGCTGAGAATTCCAGTGAGACTCAAACTTATTTTCCTCTGCGCCCCTTGCACTTCATCAGTTGGTAATGTTAATATAAGGTCTGATCCTGCTGGGCTCTGAGTATCCACGGCACTCCCTAGGCACATCCACAGGGACCACCAGCTATCATAGCTCCACTGAAGGACTGAGCATTGCAGCACACCAGCCCCTATAGCCTCAAACAGCACCGAGTGCTTAGCTTCCTCGAAACGTGCTGCTACTAATGCTAATTTGTAAACATTTTTTATTCAGTTTGTTTTCTATTCCTTTTTTCTTCCTCACGGCAAAGAGCAAGAAGGGCTTTTCTAATAAAGAAAACGTGACTGTTTCTACATACTTTAATTTCGACCCTTTCATATTACAAATAACCCCTCCCAAAAGATCAAAATAAAGGCATCATCCTTCACAACCCCACAGCACCTTCTTCTTCTCAGAGCATAGTGATACCACTCCATCATAAAGACACACGCATACACGAAACATTGCCAAATCAACAACTGGAAATCCCCTCCTCTAGGCTGAGACCAAACTGGGAGACTCCATCCCAAAAAGAAAGCCCTTCTTATGAGTCGCAGGTGTATGAAAGCTGAGATTGCAGTGGAATTTCCAGCGCTGATACAGCCAGCCAGAGGACCGCTTGCAGGAGGAGGAATCATCCTGCAGTTACGCCACCGAGCTGGGAAGGTGACTCGGTACCTCTCCCAGGTACTGCCGCCAATTTGCTCAAAGTCTCCACTAATTGATTATGTCCAGATGCCGGGAATATTTCAGTGCCTAATTCCCGATGAAGTCAGTGGATGCCAGGACAGCAGCTAGGAGCCTCCACACCTCTGTAGGTCTGTCTCTTACTCTCCCTTCTGCCTCTTTACCCATGGGCACAGGCAGGCAGCCCCAACAGCCTGTCCTTCACACAGGGCTGGCTCCACGGCAAGAGCACTGGGGTAACCAAAGAGCATCCCTCAGGGCACCTACCCCCAGAGCCTGGGGAATAGGAAACGCTGGATTTCCAGTGCTTCCTGTTGGCAGTAGAGAAGCAGTTGCCGACCTGCCCCAAGCCTCCACCACCAACCTGAACGAGCCCCATGTGCTTACAGGATTCAGTGCCACCCTCGCACCACCAGTCCTACCCTGCTGCCCGAGCTGGGGTGGAAGTGGAGGGGGTGAAGGCAAGACCTCCGGGCCCCTGCACGTGCTCCACCATTTGCGTGCTGCAGAGGGGTGTAGCTCACTTGAATTAATGTCTCCATTAGCAAGGGGAAAACAGGACTGCAAGAGCTCAGTGCACAAGGCGGGGGGGTCAGCAGAGGACAAATGAAAAGTACTCGGTGGAAAAAACAAGAAAGAGAAAAAGAGGTGCATCTAAATTAAAACTTTAAGAAGTGACCAGAAGCAAGCATTACCTTTCCTTATCAGCAGTTTACCCATACTGACAGAAGAGAAAGGTTTCTCATTGTCGTCTGCTGTCTGCTAGCGATTTAACACATTGTAACCAGTTTTAGTGGGCTTTGTTTGCTGCCAGCCTTGGCAGAGGTGTGCCTGGCCTCATCACTGTCCCCATGCTCCAGCTGGCTCTTCTTACAGCAGCGGAGAGGGAAGCCTGCTCTGCTGCTGCCCCTTCTGTGCCTGCTCTGCAGAATTTAAATGTCATCGGTGTGACACTATTTGGGGAAAAAACACAAACAAACCTGGAGTCCCTTACCTCTACCCACAGAGGAAAAAAAAAGAAAAACCAAACCCAAAAAACGAAAACAGTTCAGAAAAACAGTGCCTACAGCCACCCTGGCATGTCACAACGCCAGGAGCTCCTTCATGGCTTTGTACTTGGGACTCCTTCTGCCACCAAAAGCTCCTGGAAGCTGAAGGCAGCAGGAGAAGTAGCCAAGTTCCTCCACACATTGCTGGGGAGAGGAGCTTCCCATGGCGGAGACCAATCCTTCATGACACCTGCACCAGCATCATCTGGAGGGTAAACTCCAAAAATACTACCAGAGGGGGGCTGTCAGCCCTCGTCCACATCCGGCTGCAGTAATGAGACTCCAGCACTTCAAACCCAGCCAGCTCGCTGCAGGGTCCTGTGTGGAGACACGCTCAGTGTGGTGGGATGGGGCAGGAGGGTTTGGTTTGCCCAGGTCCAGAAGTCCCAGGGCAGGGGTTTAGATGTTGCTCTTCTGTCCTGCCTTTACCCTGAAGTCTTGGAGATGGGGAGCTGCAGCTGCATGTCTGGAAACAAACACCAATATGGAAAGCTACCTGTGTGGCAGGATGGGTTTTTTAGAAGAAAACATCAGGGATGAGACACAGGTCTGCCTCTGACCTGAAGCATCAGTGTGAACTCATGAGGCAGGGGCCCTGGGCACAATGCACACTCACCCCCGCATCAGTCAAGCCTTTGGCAAAGGACCCTATCGCATGCCCCATCCCTTGCTGCCACTCCAGTTTGACTTATCCCTCCCTTTTTTATTATCTCGGCACCGCACGAAAACCAGCTGCGAGTCAAACAAGCCTCTGATAGACCATAAAGCCCTAAGTGGGGACAGGCTGGGGCTGCTTAAAATGAGTGGCCTGTTGCCCAGGGACAGGAGCCTGCCCCCCACCAGCCCGGCGCCCCGGGCTTCGGCGGAGGGGCTGAAAAGCCCCATTGAGGACGGCGGGGACGTCAGGGCTGGCTGAACATCCCGTCCGCGAACAGTGGGCTCCTTGTTCGCCCGCCTGGGCGGTGGGGAAGCCTCAGCAGAAAGCCTGCTATTGAAATGGAAATCAGGGCCTTGCACCCAGCCAGGAGGAGAAGGAGGAGGAGGATCGCTGACTCCTCCCGAACACCAACAAGGGCACTGCGAGACTTTGGATGGGGGAAAGGATAGGGGGGGAAGGGGGAGGAGGAGGGGGAGACATGCTCCAGCACACACACTGCACAAGTGGATGCTGGAAGAGGAGAGAACAAAACCCCTTTGGGGGAATAAAGGGAATCCAGCCTCCCTGGCGAGGGTGAGGGAGGCGCTGGGTGCAACTGCTTGGCTGTCTTGCTCCATGAGAAGCAAATTCGGTACGGCTGGGCACCTAACATGCCCGCGATCCCAAAAGCACATCTCAAACATAAGTGACCCACATTACACATGGAGAAATAACAGCCCCAAGGAGTAAGGCCGCCTGCCCATGGACTTGTAGCAGGCCTGCTGCAGAGACGTGCTGATAATCCCGTGCAAAATTTGTTTTCGAGTCCCAAGAAATTTCTCTCTCTTCTGCAAACAGCAGAACCTGTGAATCCATCCCTTCCTTCTCAGTTTTTTTTTTGTTGTTGTTTTTGCCTTTTTTTTTTCTGGTGGAGGGGTGGAACAAGGCAAGAGGATGGGGGTAGAATCATCAGTAACTTGTGCTGAATTATTACATGATAACACGCCTTTCCAGGCTTCAAGAAAACGCAGTGGCTCTTCACACAAGCCGTCTGAGCGAGCAAGTCAGCAATGGCATAAATCAAGGCAAACCCTCAATAAATTAAACCTGAATTAAATTAATTAAGAGGAGACATTATGACTTCAATCACGGGAAATTCTACAGGCCGACCTGTGGCTTTAATTTCACAGCTGTGCTTGTGCTACCCTGTGGTGCTATCAGTCTAAATTAATTCTAGGTACTCGCCCAACAACGGCCTGGGAGACAGTGGCTGCCTTACAGAGCCCAACAACTGAGGTCCAGCTCTCTCGCCTCGTCCCAGTCTTCATCCTGGATCAGGCTTGACCAGGCAGGGAAACATCTCCTCCCAGAGTCTCAATGACACCCCTTTCCCATGCATGGTTTCCAGTGCAGGGTACAAGGAAAAGACAGAGCCTAAAAATGACCTTTAGTTTGCACATTCCTTTCTTGGGCAGTAGCAAAAACAAAAAGTTGTTTGGTTGGGTTTTTTTTTTCCTCTTCAGTGTGGGTAATGGGACAACAGAGAGGCAGTTTCAGAGTAATTCGCTGGGACTTACTCCAAAGTTCAGTTATTACAGGACATGATCACAGGCCACAAGAAAAAAATAAATGATACACTGAACTCTGGTCTTTAATTGGTCTTGCCAGGAACCCCCTGTGTCATCCATGGGAAAGATACTTGAAAGAGAAAAATAGAAAGCAATAATCAAAGGAATAAATGAAACGTGTGTATGTCTGTCCTCTGCCCACCTTCACCCTTCGCTTTAGAAAGTAATTGCTCCCAATGTTTCTCATTTGCTCTGTTTCTTAACTACCTAATAGACAACAAGAACATATTTGGAAATAAAACTGTGGAAGAGCACAGGGAAAGCTTCATTCACCCAGAAACCTGGCAGTCTCCAAACTCCCCCAGTAGGTAAGAAAGCCCTTCTCTAAATCATTAAGATAAAGCACGAAGTGCCACAGACAGACACGACAGAAATATGTCATTTCAAGGCTCACCAAAGTGGGAGGGAGATTGCTTTGATTAAAAAGCTACACTTCTATGTTGGGAAAGACTAACGTGTTCTGCAGAGCAATGAAACCTCCCTCCAGATGCATGTCGCCCCTAGGAATTAAGAGCCACTATCTGTGGGTTTCTCACAGCACCAGTCCCCCTCACACTTTCAATAGCGACTCATGCGGAGCTAAAACACCTGCAGGCCGGAGGGCAGGGAAGGGGAGGATGCTCTCTTGTTACCATTGATTTTTGTAGGAGAAAGTGGTTCAGTTACTCTCCAGGTAATGCCTGCTGCCCATTTTAGCTGTGATTCCTTCACAACACATGGTTTAAAAAATTATTTACTCTCAATTCACAATTGGTTTGAAAATTATTTACTCTCGATTCGCAATCACTTGGTGAATGATTTAAGGGGAAAAAAAAAAGCGCTTTCCGTCAGAGAGAGAGAGAGTTTGCTTGCACCAGCTTTTTTGGCTGTGACTGGTAACCTCAATCACAGGGTGCTGGGTCTTGACACAATCTCAGAGCAACAGACTGGGAAAGCTAAATAGAAAATTTTCTTGCTTGCTCCCAGGAAT
>NW_008824032.1:4600904-4601486 GCF_000699105.1 Pygoscelis adeliae | reverse complement strand
CACCATCTCCCAAACACTCATGCAACAGAACCTGCCTATACGAAGACTTAGGAGCAGGCAGATGAGGACAGCCAAACCCCACAGCTTCCCCACACGATACAGAGTATTTACAAACCCTGCTCAACAGCAGGAGGCCAGCTCATTGGAGCTGATAAGGTGCCGTGGTCTCAGCATACGTTTCATGGGCCTTAGCACCTTTTCTCCACGATGGAGAAGCAGGAGCGGGGAGGGAGGGAGAACGCCACACCAGCGATTGTTATCAGCACTGTGTTTGATCAGCTTCCCCTCTCGCTTCCGATGGACCTGCTGCAGCCCCAGGCACCACGCGAGGAGGAGGAAGGTGCTCCGGAACTTCTGTATCCCTCCTGTTTGCCCCCTCATGCAGTACGAATTTCTCTCTGGCCAAGCCCTGAAAAACACCACCATCTATCTTGCTTCTGAATGAGGGCTTCTGAGCAAAAGCCTGCTAAGTTAATGTAGGTTGGGGGCCTAAGTTCAGGTAGTGGGAGTCATCTCCATGTGAATCAGACCATCCCTTTCATCTTTTTGAGGGACCCTTAAAGGAAGGGACCCCCAACCCAG
>NW_008824032.1:4579745-4600880 GCF_000699105.1 Pygoscelis adeliae | reverse complement strand
ATCTTCAGCACCTGCTTTGGGACTAAACCTCAGCCTCCCAAGAAACCAGCTCACCACTTCGAAGAGGAGGTGACTGTTCCTGACATGCCTCAATACAAATGTAGGTGTCCAGCTTTAGGCACCCAAGTGTGGTATATATGCCTAATTGAACTGGCAGGAGTCCCACTGTCTGCCTTTGCAAAAGGCTAGGTTAGACAGCCTCCACAAAATACACATCACATCCAGCCAAGAGACCATTTTGTCCTCAACTTCCACTCTTCTGAATAAAAACAAAAGCAGGGAAAAGCACTAATGCCCAAAGAGCATCTTTCGACTGCTGCCAGGGAAAGCAGCGTCCCCACCTCACTCGGTGGCTCCTCTTCCCCAGATGCTGTGATGCTGGGGGAGAGACTAGAAGTGCAGGTAACATGGCATACGTGAGTTCACCCACCACTTTTGGCAGTCCTTGCTGCTGGAGACCCCAGGTGTGATTCCTCCACTTCGGTAACAAACGTGCTGCCCACCACTTGCAGCTCCTGGGGAAATTCAGTGCCCACCCCTTTCACATCCACCAGCCTCTCCACATTTTCAGTCATCAGCTGAAGCCATTTACCTTACACTAGAGTCATCTCTCTCCTTTTCCTTCCCATTTTTCTTCCTGAAGGAAGAAACAGACTCTGCCCATACTGCCGGCAACAATGATGAAATACTTGTACTGCAGAAGTCCCACAACATGTTTTGCTGGATGGTCCCTGCACCTAAACTCTTCTCCTGTTAAATGGGACAGCAGCAAACCTCAAACAGGCAGTGAATGACCACTACACCAGTGAGTTCTCAGAAGAGAAGTGACAGGAGAAATTTCAGGAATATAATATACCTGCAGGGAAAGGACAAAAGGGGCAATCATCTACTTTGCAGAGATTTAAACTCTCTGGATTTTTAAGATTCATTGCTGTTTATTGTTACTAATTAACAATTAATAATAATTATTACCTTATTATTATGTTAATTCATCTCCATTTTAACCCCTGTTGTGCAAATACCAGCCTTCACCAAGGTAGTTTATAAGCAAACTGTCGAACCACTCGGGTATCAACACAGCTCTGGTGTTCAGCCCAGATGCTGCCAGAAAAGCAACAGTACCGGCTGCCATATCCACTGGCACTGCTAAAATATAGCTGACCATGTACTAAAACAAACAAATAAATAAGATATCGCATACTTTTGTTTGTTCCTGTTTCTTTCAACCTCCAGGATAGAAAGAAACTGAGCATATATTTAATCCTCTATTTTACTGACTTTACACTAAATGCGTGACCGCAGCTTTTATTTGTGGTATACCTTCAAGTCCCGGCCAGAAGATAGAATGGCTGAGTCCCTGTGGAGGATTTTAGGGTGCTCAATGGTCTAGCATCCCACACCCTTCACAAGCAAATCCTTCTAGTTTTTCAGTTCCTCTGGGATGGGACACTGGTCTGCTTGCCCAGCCAGTCCCAGACTCATCCTGCCCTTCTCCTCCAAGCCTCATCAGGCCACAGGGTCCCTCGCAAAGCACAGCCCCACTCCCAGTCTCAATCTCTCTGTGCGACCATTGTCTCCCACAGGAGAGGCTGAGACAGCTGGGACAGCCTGAAGCAGAGAAGGCTCGGGGGGCACCCCATCAATGTGACTCGCCCCCAGTGAGTCCCTGTCTCCATCCAGTCCCATTTGGCTCCACTTCCTCTCTTCTCCCCCCCCATCCCTTGGTGCAGTCCCACTCTCACCACGCTCCTTTGTCCCCAGACACCCCCTGCCTTGGTCACCTCCCTGACCAGCTCCCTCTCTCCTTGAACGTGAGCAGGGTTGCTTGCTCCTCCATCACCTCCAAATATGACAAAGGAAGTCCCCTGAGCAGGTAAGGGAGACATGGACCTGCTCCCCGCTCCTACTGCCAGAGACCAGCCCTAGCTCAGCTCATGGCATCTGCAGGGGAGGTCTGGGTTTGTCCCAGTACCTGCTCAGCACGGTCTGCATGCTGGGGGGGAGCAAAAGGCACCGCCCCATCACACACAGCAGCTGCAAGAGGGTGAAAACTCAGGGGCTTTTTCCTCACTAAATTCTATGGTGCCTCTGCTGAGCACATGGACGATCAGATTTGATTCTTCAAAGGCTTTTTACCTAGCCAAATTCAGGTAGATTTTCTGAAAGGTGGCAGAAAGCACACCTGTGTCACACAGCCCACCCTTCGGCTGCATTTCAAGGTCTGGCTGCACAAAATGGTGGAAAGGCATCATCCAAAAGAAAACATTTTCCTTTTCAAACACGTAGGAACCCATTTTCCCCCCTAATCTTCTTCTCAAAAATAGGACAGAGCCGGCTAAAATTTTCCATACGAAGTCAGTCTGAGCTAAAATCCAGGGACGGGAAAGTTTCGGCCCATCTTTTTAAAACCTGGCAAGATAGTTAAGTGTCTCAAAGCAAAGACAGGATAACAATAATGACCGTCACAGTTACTCAGGGGGTAACAACTGTAATCAGGGGGATTGTTAACCCCATTTACAGAGACTGAATCTGAAGCAAGAAAAGGTGAAAAGTATAACTGAAAATACCAGGTGTCCTTAAACACAAGCAGCACAACCAGCCTCCTTGATTGCAGTATTTTATTTTTTTTTTAAATCCTAAAAACACTGTTACCCTCTCCAGAGATGATCTAACCAGGTTGCAGATTAACTATGCTGTTGGTGCAGAAATACGGTGGTGGCTCCCATCGGGGTTACCGCAGGTCCTGCTGGCCAACTAGCCCTGGCTCTGCGCAGCATGAATGAGGCGAAGCAGCTGCGAGAGACAGGTCAAGCGCGCAGTGGCTCGAAGCCTGAGCGAGGCAGCTCTGCCAAGCAGGCAGTGCACGGAGCCAGCATGGGTGTGCCTGCACCCCTGAGCTGCTGCTGGTCAGGAGTACTCAAGTGCACAGCGCAGAGACGCTTGAGCGACCCTGCGCTGTGCCAGCCAGGTTTCGTACAGTCACTCCTGAATCAGAGTGAATAAACCGTGCCAAGCTCCTCTCCTGTAAAGCCAATTAGGTGTCTCTCCACTGTGATCCCTTATACGCAGTATCTGGGAGAGCTTATCCTAAGTCCTAAGCAAACACGTGGAAGCCAGCTCAGGTCTGGCGCTGCATCCAGGCTGCAAAGCCCTCTCTTGACCCAGGCTCTAGGGAACAGAGTGCAAACATGAACATGGCCCATTAGGGCTTATTATCAGTGGAATGACCCCCACCATGCCAAACACACGCTGTTTCCAGGGGGAGCTTCCAGATGCATTTGCTTTCGCTGTGCTACCCAGTATCTATAGCATCTGGGTGCTTCGTGGTCCAGACAACCGCTACTCTGCATGACTTCAGGGTAGAGAAGCACTCTACCCTGAAAAGGCCAGGCGTAACAATTCCCTGCACAGCAACCCTCAGGAAATCACCAGCTTCATCCTTTAACCCAAAGCAGGATTTCCTACAGCTCTGTGACCCTGCCAGCTAGCTGAACCTATTCTTAGAGGCCTTCTTCTGCGGTGGAAACTCCACACCTTCTCCAGCCAGCCTCCTCCAATGGTTGTTGACCCCGCCTGCACATAGGAGACCTCCAAGGAAGATGCAGATCCTATAGAAGCCAATGGTACGTATGGCACTCTAGCACCTGGGATTAAGGTTGCAACTGTTTGGGTTTCTGCACAGGAGCATGAACAGACAAGCAAAATGAGCCCTAGGAGCTTTAATAAATCATGCGCTATCCTTACATGGAGAGCATCCCATAAGATAAAGAATCTCTTCATAGAGTCTCTGAAGTCTTATTTATGGTCTATTTGTATATCTGCGCTGATGCTAGCATAAATATATCCACAGAGGACGACACACCCTTGTACATAATGACGAGGGAAAAATATTGCAGTTCTGATTGGCTGGGCCCCAAGTCAGGACAGTTTTGCTGCCAACCTTTATCCTCATTATATGTCTTAGGTCATGGTTACGGCGGTAATAGTAATACAGCACCGACATAAAGTTTTTCCCTGCCAGCATCCTCAGAAACAAGCTCCTGTCACTCCCTTCCTAGAGGTGGGGAGAGCAAGGCCCAGGTGTGTGCACCCACCACGCTGCAAGTAACCAACAGGGCAGGGGCAAGACACACGGCCTCACGCTCACTCCATGCTCCTCTACCACGTTCTCCAGGCAGCACCTCCTCCTGCCTCTCCCTGCCTCCTGCTCCCATGGCTGGTCAGGGAACAAAAGCCTGAGAACAGGTATGAAATTCAGTCCCAGGACAAGAAAAAGCAGAAGAAAAGTAATCTGGAAGATGAATGGAAAGCACAGCATTGGCGAGGTGCTGTGTTTCCCCACTGGAAAAAAAAACCCAGCAGAGTTTCCCTACCCAAGTCCTCAGTACAGCAAAAGAAGTCCAAAAATCACACAAAACACTGGCTTGCTGCTGCTTTATGGGTGTCAACCACCGCAGAAGAAAAAGGACGAGGGTGTTCAGGCAAGGCCAGCCAGCTGCCAGCAGTCATCCCTTCGATCTCTCTGCACACTGCATAAAAACACGAGTGGGAAGAGGATAAAAGCAGACTCGGCACCTTTCTACCCCACACCTATCAGTGTGCTTGTGCATCACAACCAAAATAGCTGCAAACTCCTCCAGTGACTTGAAGTACAGCTGCCCCATCTACTTAGCAAACCATCTGCAGGAGGAGACAAGGACATACAGTTCTTACCCATTTGCTTTGGTGCTTATTTACTCTGTGTGTCTGCATAACCACAGACAAGATTTGAAATAAAAGCCTGCTCATGCACATATACGTATTCCCTTGCCCCACAGAGAGGACAGCTTCAGCCGCTATCAGTCCCCACACTTCCAATGGAAAAAGTGTGTGTGGGCAGGGTGGGGGGAATAGTCATGAGCAGAAGCCGTGATCTGACTCTGTCAGCAGATGACTTCTATTTGCACTCGTTAGCACTGCCCTAGCCTGAGCTAACACCACCCCCTCGGGTAATTTAAATTTATAAAAAAAAAATAGAGGAGAAGAGGGGGAAAAAAAAAGCAGCCCATATTTCTATATTTAGGAGGTTAGGATAATCGGGGTGGAAGAGCCCATCTGTTTGACATTCACTCCAGCTGCTGTGGATGCGGAAATTTGTCTGTTTTCTTTCCTTTTGCCTGTTTCGACTTGTCCTGGCTGACTGTGATAGACACACAGAGAGCCTGATGTATGGCCACAGCCATTTAGGTCTGAAACTGTGCACCATCCCATAGGAGTCGCTGCAGAAGCAGTTGGCACAACTAGGATCTTTCCCAAGGGAGTGTAAACCATTTAATAATAACAATAATAATTATAATTATTATTATTATTATTATTTATTGCTACTATTAACATCCATGTTTATAACGCTGAAGAGGAAGCAACACAGAAAGGCAGAAGACAAGATAAGACACATCTTAGACCTCTATAAAAGTCAGTTTTAGGAAGGCAGCCTCCCCTCTGCCACCTCCTTTTGGGAGATCTCCCATACAAAGCTGAATTTCTGTGGGATGCCAACTCATCATCAGTGGCACTAGCCACTGGATGGAGACATAGCCATGCTTCTTTTCAAACTAACCTGTTCTGCCATTTTCACGCCAAGGCTCTATGAAAGTGAGCCCAAGATAAATTCAGAAGTGGCCTTTGATCTCCCACCTTCCTGAGCTGACCAGGCTCTGGTCCCAAAATAAGAAGGATGCAATTGCCTCAAGCAGTCTCTTGATGCTGTTCCTGTCATAGATACGAGTGCCCACAGCCCTTGCAGGATATAGCATCATTGCCCCTGTAAACCTAATGCGGCGCTACTTATTTTGCTGCTAAAGGCATCCCTGTAGTGTGTAAGGACACGTGGCAGACCGCTGGGACCATTTGCTGTTTATCTCGTTTGGTATAGGTGATTGCTTTTTAATTTCACAGTGTGCAATTGCTGGGGTCATTAAAGGTGCTGGGGATGAGCAGTAAGCCTGGATAAATTTTATGCAATTCATGTTCTGAAAGCCCGACAAAGAGGAGAGAAGACTGCCAGTGCAAAATTCAGAATTCTACCGCCAGCTTTTCCTTGCAGGGTCCTCTCCAGCCTTGGAGCTGGAATCACATGACAGGACAGGTGGGCGAGGAGTGCAGATTGATAAATAGGAATATAGATGGGGAAACGCATCTGTCCAGGGACTTCCCAGTCCTCCCTGCAGCACACACTGCTAGTCCAGCACCAGCGCTCCTTTCTTCTGCCTGACAAATATTCCCTCACCTTCCCAACCACACAGAGCTGAAACTGCCCCGCTGATTTCCACATGTGCAAGATTGGGATCTAGGCCGTCACCTAAGGGGCAATAAATGTGTCCAGAGGTCCGAAAATTTCCCTTTGGAAAAAGCCCTCCTCTCAGGTACATTGTGTAAGTCGCTTGCATACAAGGAGTTGATGGACACTGATGACCACATTTTGCAGGCTTGTCCTTGTGATATATCTGGTCTGGGTTTTGGTACAGAGCATGGTTTAGACGCATTTCTGATCACTGTGGCATAAGAAACAACATCTTACTCCCCTGAGTCTCTGCTCCAAAGAGTTCTTTTTCTCTTCCCAGCTTCCCAGACCACACTGGCCTGAGCTGTCTGTGGTCTTCTGCTAGCTAGTCCACTCAATATGCCCATGGGCATCGTGGCCCACAAACAGTTGTTTCCTTGGGATATGAGGCACCTGCACCCATCCCTCCTCTGGCAGAAGAGTAAAGGCCTTAAAGACATTACTTTTCTTTCCATAAGGTTCATGAAATCAGGTGGGCAGGTTACAGGTGAGATACTCACTGCTAGGGGGAAAGACCAGGCCATGCTCAAGCCTCTACTAGACATAAGAGACTCCACACAGGTCAGCCTGAAGGCACAAATGGGAACAAGATGAGGTCTCACTGGTTCACAAGCCCACAAAACCAATTATTTAACTGTGCTTTTCAGCAGGCCAACAAAACACAACCTGCGTTACAGAGCTGAAGGGTACGTCACATAACTTCAGAAGCTGCTTTCCACAATGTGTGGCCTCCAAAAGATGCACAGAAAAATGTAGGTCTTTCCCAGTTTATATTTTTAAGACAGCCCTTTAAGATGCTAAAGTAACTCATACCTATTCCTCACAGACCCAGAGAAAGTTCTCCCTCCTGTGAGGGTCACTTCTGTCACACATTATTTAATATTTCCAAATTAACTTTTTTTTTTCCCCAGAGAGATGATAAGCCAATAAAAGCACATGGAACATATTCTGAAATCTGAGAAACCTTGAAAGATGAAGATATAAATAAAATAATAAGTAAAACTAATGGCTGGCATTTTTTTCAATTCTTCATGTTATTTCCCCCAATATTTAAGGGAAAAAAGCACAGAATGACAAGTGTGGGAAACTTCACATGAACTGTCTTGTATTTGATGAAATCAGAAATACTGCAAGCTAGTGCAATATTTATATCATTGCCTCCCCCCCCACCATCTGAAAGACGCACTACTCCATAATTGCAGATGAGGAAACAAAATTCTCTCAAATGTTCACTTTCACGAAGGATAAATTTGCTTTGTTCTATATTTTGGGCCCTAATTCAGCAAACCACTTAAACGTATGCTGAAGTTCATCATCTGCCACTCTACCACTTATGCATCTACTCAAGAATACGCCTAAAGTCAAGCATATGCGCAGCACACTGCTGACTGTGGACCTTATATCTTTCTGTTCATTTCTGCAACTATTCTTAGTGACGTGAATGTACAAGGAAGTAACATATTTTAAGCAATTTTAGCACACGCTGGCAGAAGTGCAATCTGAACTTGCCTATCCACATAAATAATCGTAATAATTATTAAAAAGTAATAGCTAATCCTTGATACCTTTCAGAAACAGCTTAATTCTAACAATTACTTTAAGCTGTCAGGATAGTGAAATACTATGGCGTGAACTTTTGCTCTGTATCAGTGTGAAGCAACCAAACCTGGAGCTGAAATATGGCTCCCCCCTGCCAAAGGAAACAGAAAAAAAACCCTGCTCATAAGCATGCGGTATGTCAAATATTATTTGTAGAAGCTATTCAGTAAGTAATTTCAAATAAGTAAAATGCAAAGAAACCACAGGATGTTCACAAACAATTTGCAAATAGAAATGGAAGAGGAATTCATTAAATAAATTATTTGCTCTAAATTATTCACCTACCTCTAATCTTACTACCACTTAGACTATAAAATTCATGCCATAAAAGATACAGGATACATAACAAGGCATCATTAATTTATGCAATCCCCAGTGCTGCTTTATTTTGACTGTCCAGTTATATTATTGTGTTAAGACAGCCTTTTGTTTTTAATGTACTTTGAGTGTAATATGTTTTTGTTTTAAAAGCTGAGCTAAGGAGACCTGATCTGATTTTAGACTGTGATTTGATTTTGAGCTCCAAGGCTGAATAACTCCTGAAATCTGAGAGAAGAATCCAAGCTGTTCTCTAAGCAAAACCAAAACAAATGGAAATCTTACACAGTTGGCTAATTTCATGAGATTTCCACAATTTGGGTTCATTTCACATAAATTCACAGTGAGGAGCGGGCATTTTTTTTGCGTCCATCAAGCCACGTAGTGAACTCGGTGAGAGACGCAGGAGGCATGCGTCAAAGAGCCCAGGGGTGAGGGGGAGCGAGGAGCAGATCACAGGCAGGGGACGGCAGTGGCTCACCAGGACCCACTGGCTCTGCACCAGATCACAGGGTCAGCGGTATCACCACCTGAGTCGCTTTTCCCCTCCTGCAGCTGCAAGACAAGCTTCCAGCTGTGCTCTGGCTATATGGACTATACGGCCAGAGGAAGAAATTCCAGAAAGAAACTTAAAATACAGTATACAATTCTTTTTAGCCATGAAAACAAAATCCCAGAAAGGGTTCTCACTCATAACTAAGGATGAAGGCAGCTTTTTCATCTTGTTTGTGTCCTGACTTGTTCTAAGTGACAGCCATGCTCCGCTACTTGTTTGGTCTCTCAGCAGTTGTTTTATTTTTTTATACCATATTTGTGTACTTTTAATTAAAATGACGATGATGATTGTCACTGAATTTCTCTGTTGTGGAAAACAGGTGCAAACTGTGGTTATTTGGTTATGGAGGAAGAGAGTGACAAAAGGTTCTTGCAGTTGTCAAAATAATCTCCCAATTGTCTCCAGAGCGAATGCTATCGCTGCTGTTGGCAACGGGTTGCAATTAAACGTTACACCCCATCATCCGTACACATTTTTACTCCTTGGAAATGAAAGGAAAGTTGGTTTTGCAGAGCTTCGTCATCCTGGACTGACTCGTAGCAGGCTTAGTCCTTGGCCCAGTGGACATCAGGTACATTCATCAAGCCGCAGCGCAGCAGAGAGTTGCTAGATACGGTGTTATTACACACTAGCATTTCCACAGTACTTATGAGTGCTTTAAAAGACCCTCAGCACAGGGCCAGAGGAGGCAAGGGCATAAGGTCCACTCACATTGGAGACCTCTTGAAGGCTCTGGTCCCGGCTCCTCACCCACAGACCTTAAAAGCTAAATAAGCTTTACCACAGCAGTTGCTACATCAAACATGGGGAGAATAGCTATGGCACTGCTGACAAGACTGCTTCCTCTCCTTGCTTATTTTCAACATAAATTCACGTCAGCTAGGCTGTTTAAAAGGAACCTGAGGGAATTGAGTGCTTAATTCCCATAGGTACCTTATAAAATCCCAATTGTAACAGACAACGCTCTATTTTTTTCCATTTCCAGAGTGAAGCCACAGCATGGGTAGAGAGTGGATAAGGAGGAAGGGCTGCATTTGACCAGATGGAGACTAAGGTTCACTTGAGCAATGAAGACAATTCTTCAAAACGCAGGAGGACCAGATCCACTCTTCTCTATAGCAGTGCTCTAGCTAGCCCATCTCCACCATCCATGGCGAAAATCACACAGAAACACAAATTGAAGGCAAGCCAGTCGTGCGGCAGACCGTCCTGGGCCTCTCGAGCCAAGCCTAAGCGCTAAAATATCCCCGGCCGATCTCGCAGCAGAACCCAGTGGGGCAAGGCTTCCTCCAAAACGTCCTCAAGCCACAGATGGTTTAAGATTGCCACCAGCGTCACAGACTGCACCCAGTATGTGAACAGGCAGCAAGGCAGAGGCAAGGAGGACAGACATCACGCACACGCAATCCCCTCCCCAGTGCCCCCAGGGCCACCTCTCCGGGGGTTCCGTGCATGACTTTCATTGTGGAGGTGGCCAAGGCAAAGGATGAGAGAAGAACCACATTTGATTTAGTCACTGCAGATTTTCTTTAAAGACTCAAAATCACTAACCATCCAGGAGCCACTGCCATGAAAACTCAGGAGGGAAAGTATTCAGCAGGCCACTGACTAAATCAGTGGGCAGGCAGCACGCTCCCATGGAGAAGGCACGGGCTGGCAGTCAGGAGATGCAGGATCCAAACCCAGGTTGGCCATGGGAATCCTGCATGACCGTGGGCAAGGCACTTCCCATCTCTGGGCCTCAGTTTTCCCATCAGCTGCACGATGATCTAGATAACATGGCTGTTACCTAAGTCAGTGGAGAGAAAGATTATACAAAGGTTAGCATTAAAAACGTGGGTATGTGGGTGGAGCGCAGCATAGATATGAAAGGTTCTGAAAAATATGTGGGCCTCCTTCTTCATCTCCTTCTACAAAGTGGTTACTCAAAGCAAAAATAACATACCCTTCCTACAAAGGCAGCACACATCAGACACACATATATTTAGATCACTGTGCAAACAATTACCGACTTTTGTCCGAGACAGGAAAATGGTACCCTGTGCTACAGAGGGGGAGAAAGACAAAGACATCCGAAGTCACCCTGGAACAAGGAAAAGGAAAGGATCCAGATCTGGGACAGATTCAGCTGTGGTATAAACGCTGATGCTAGCCACACTCAAGAAAGTCGGGAGTAAAGGGCAAAGCTCTCACAAGCCTGACCTGGAGGTCCATCAGGTGCTAGATGTATATAGGACAAGCACTCATCTTCCTGCATGTCAAACAACTCCTTTCAAACCCCTAAACAAACGGTAGGACACTGCAGCAGAAGCAACCCTCAGGAAGGACAAGACAAAACACCTTTTCAGTCATTTTATTTTGCAGCTTTTTTGGCTTGCTAAGCTATCCCCCCTGCCTGGCTGAGGGTGCCACATGCTCCTTTTCCTCGCCCAGGACACATCAACCTGTCACTAGGGCCACTCACGTCTCCCTGACCCCCAACATGTGTTTTCTACCCCTTCTACTTGCTCGGAGCATGGAAATGGCAGCACAGAGACCCACTGACAGCAGGTGGGAATGGAGCCCGCATCTCCTAATCCCCAGTTCTCACAGCCAAACAAAAGGAAAAAGCAAAAAAAAAAAAAAAAAAAAAACAGAGCTCCCCCCACCTCCCAGCGCCTGGTTTCTCCCTTACATGCATAGCATTGCTGCTGCTGAATTGCAGCCTCAGAAAAAGGAAAGAAAGAGGCCCAAAAGGCAGCTAGGAAACCCACCGTCCATTGGCTTCCCTCCACGTGAGGCGAGCGGGCTCCTTCTGCTGCAGTGACTTGGCAAGCACACCTCGCTCTGACTCAGCACCTCGCCGGCACCTCCTGTCAATTATTCCCACAAACTGCTGACGCCGGAAGGACTATTTGCAATGAGGCTGCAACACAAGCCGGTGGCAGTGGGATGCCTCAGCTCCCCCCTTCACCTGCAGCAGTCCCCTCCACTTCAGCCCTCTGGCTCAGTGCTGGAGCTCCCAGGGAGGGTGAAGGTGGGGGTTAGTGCAAGAGGGCTGGAGGATGGGGACCAGGGTGTGTGGGGGGGAAGCCTGCCCGCGTTGTACCTATTCTGTGGATAAACAGACAACTGCCGTCAATGTGGCAGCCGAAATGCGGTCTTACAAAAAAAATTTAAAAAAAAAATAAAAATGAAAGCAGCCACTGGGAATAGGGACGAGAGCAGCAAGAACAGATGAGACTATGCAAAAAAGCTACTGAAGAACTAACTAACACAGAGCATTCCCCAAAGAACAAGCAAAATGCAGCCTTGCTGCAACTCCATGCAGCTGAGAAACACAAGCCTACACTCTGTGACCAAGGCATTTTCTGCGCAGGAGAGGGAGGCGCTGATTGCAGATGAGTCCCGTAACAGGGGCCCAGGGCACACCAGCTGTTTCAGGGGCAAAAGGGAGGGCTGCCCTTGACAAGCCAAGGACATGATGATTCTGCAGACAGACTGAGGCTATTCTGTCCCTCTGCCAAGTAGCCAAGGTCCTCTCAACCTCTCCAAGCCACTAGCTCCCAGCACACAGCCAGAAAGCCAAGCAGGCTTGCAGCCTAGCAGCTCCACAACCAACAGAGATGTTCAGACATCAAACCCCGTCAGACAGCGAAGTTCAAATACATGCTCAGCTATGGAAGCAGCCCAGTGACCACACAAGCCCAGCAGCGCCCCGCAGAAGCCCACTGGCACCTTCTCTCGCAGGGCTTCACTAAAAGAACAGGGTCTGCCACCCACCCCTCTCTCCTTCCCCAAGGGTCACGGGGAGCTTCAGGCCCCACACGCTGGCACAGGTGGTGAGAGGCAGCGGAGCAAGCGATGCACAGGAGCCGGGACAACCCAGAGCATTCCCTGCAGGAGCACCCAGCGACCTTTTAACCAAAAAGCAGGACTGTATTTTCTGAGATATCACTTCAAAACCAAGTGAAACATTTCATGGAGTATACCTGATGCTGATAGACCGCATGGGAACACAGGTCAGAGCAGGCGGTGTGAAGCTGGAGCAAAAGGCTGCAAGGAGCGCTTCAGATTTGATGCTGAAGCCTGCAGTGAACCATTCCCTACAAAATGATGCAATAACTGCTTTATAAAGTGCAGGAAAGGGATGAAATAGCCATGCTAACCAACAGTTAAATTGTCCAGCATCTCATAGTCCGTGGGCCCACAGCTGCAGAATTCATCACAGAGTAATACCTTGCTTGGAAATCCAGTGTGGGCAAACGGGGCAGAGGCATCAAACTGCAAGATGAGTAATGCACAGATCCCATCCAGATAGCCAAGGCTGAAGAGGGAGAAAAGTTAACTAAAAACCAAATCTCACTACAGCAACGTGGATTTACCAACGGCCTCCTGATCAGGAAGGAAATATCTACCGCACAGGGTGGAGTGAAAGCAAAGGAACAACAAAGTCAAAGAAAACAGCAAAAAACAGTGACTTCAGCAACATGTGCAGGAATTAGCTGTGTCACAGCAGGTTACAATTTTGCAGCGTCTTAAGGAGCGTAGGTAGGGCTTGGAACAGCCGGTCCCAGGTCACTCAGAAGTTAAAACACTGCAATTGATCCAAAGAGCAACCCGAGTCACAAAGTAACGGTGACCGCTACATAATCAAACTTAACATCCCTGTGAGAAAAACAGTACCAGAACTTTGCATCATGCCTCTTAAACATTAGAAAAGACCATTACAAGCAAAAAAAGGTCAAAACAGCCCAACTCCAAAAGCCGGGTTATTGAAGTTGTTACACTCTGTATGGTGGTGTGTTGAAGCAATCTCAGCATCGTCACTGAAAACGTACTTGGTGCCTCTGAACAAAAAACTGCTGAGAAGCAAGAAAGCACATTGTATGGTCAAACAAAAGGAACAAGAAGTCATTCAGTCTAAGCAGTTGCTTCATGAGATGGTAGCTAGGAGGGCTGAGAACAAAATTGAAAGCCAAATTGCAAAAGTCAAAAAACCCCAATCATTTCAGTATATTCAAACGACAAGTGCAGAACTGCTCAAGAGTAGGAGAATGACATTTCTCAAGTGGCTGTGCTGCTAGCAAAGACACACAAGCTATTGCTAAGTCAGGTGTTTCTTGAAGTTAGCAACGCTTTCCTTAACAGAGGGTACAAGCTAACCTGGAAGTTGCAGGAGGGATCGGTTAAACCGGTCAAATTCCCTAAGCCCCTAAAAGTACACAACAGGAGACAAACCAGCTTGATCCCTGCTCAGAGGAACTTGTGCCCCTTCAGTCCACTCAAATTTTGGAAGGAAAAGGACAAGACTATGTGATTAATTTTCAGTCACTCCAAAGTGGGCCTGCTAAACTGTTCTGGGCAGGATGCCAGTTCGGTGCCAGTCCCGTCCCCCGCTTGCCTGGGGTGGGAGACAGCCCCCCTTGCCTCCGCTCCAGGGTGGGGTTCAGGCTGAGTCCAGAGCTGCTGCCCGACCGTTCAGTGCCCAGGCTTGGAGGCACAGAAGCCCCTCTCCCCCTGCCCTTGCTCTGGCCCTGATTACAAGGGATTACCCCCAGGTTTCATACCAGCTCTGGGGTGGTTTAATCTATTCCTTAATATCTGGAAATGAGACAGGGAGCTGGCAAAGTGATTTGGGCTGGCCGAGACAAAAGAAGATTGAGAGAGACTTCCAAGGGATCTGACAAAGCTCGGCAAGTGGGCAGCATAATGCAAGATGAAATTCAACATCACCAAACTAACAGTAATAAGAACTTGAGAGAATAATCTGAACTACTCATATACTGTGGGGCTCTAATTCAAATGTAATCACTTGAGGAAAATATCTTGGTATCACTGTGAACGGCTCAATGAAAACATCTGTTCAACATACAACGGTGGTCAAAAAAGCAAGCAAGCTGTTAGGATGTCTAAAGCCAGAGGCTGAAAAGGATGCTGGAAGTATTAAAATGCCACTGTGAACACTGACAGTGGCATCCTCAGCTGGAATTGCTGCAGTTACTTCTGGATGGCACACCTGAAAATACAGAAGGCACAGAAGGGTTTCATCATTCACCAGTCAATAACACTTACTGGTCAAGCACAGTTAAAATTGGTACAATTTAACCTGAGGAGGAGCTAGATAGAAAGAAATTATCAAACAGGTATGAAGAAGTGAACCAGGTGCTTCTATGTATATTTTTTTAAGAGAAAGACAAAAGGTTGTTCAATACAACTGAAGAGGAGGAAATGTGACCAGACATAAGGAAACTATTATGATTTTCCTTTACTTTTCTGTTTTTTCTTTTTCTGCTTATTCTAAACACAGCCCATAATTAACTACCAGGAATGATTAGCCCATGTTATCGTAAAGTCAAGAGCTCAGCAGAAATCACAGAGGCCTGCACATTTATAAGGATTCTGGGAACATCCACAGATATGTCAGGTAGAATGAAAAAAAAAAAAAAGAGGAAAAAAAACAAGGAAAAGAACTAAGCATAGCAGCACTACACCCTCATGCTTCCAGGCATTAGCCAATTTCTAATTAACAAGGATTAGGAAGTAATCTCCCCAGTGGGCATGCAGAGAGTGTGTACCAACCCACTTGCTCCTGGCAGATGCCGTTAATACACCAGGCTGGGGAAGAGCTAAGCCTGGACAGCCCACCCGCAGCCCAAGCCATTTGGGAGGCTGAGGTCTGGGTGCCCAGCGGGACCGCACACCAGCCCCCCCGATAACTGCAGAGGCTGCGAGAGGGGCCCCAGTTACCCCAGCTCTACCTCGCTGCTGGCAAGGGGGGAAGTTTTGCGTCTGTTGCTTTGCAAGCGGAGAGGGCTTCCCTGAGGAAAGGAGAGGAGATGGACCTTTTTTTCGCTCTGCATTGGTAGGAGGAATACATATGACTTAGTTCATTTTATGGCAAGGGAGTGGAGCGTGGGCGCCTCCTAAAATTAAGAGAAAATTGGCTTGAGTAGGCTTCCAAGTCCAGAGCAGTACGTACACCAACCTCCTCCTAGGGCAACCTGTAGCACTGGCACGGCACCAGACTCCTCTTTGCTAAATGTTTGGTACCAATTGCTCACTGTGGGGGTTTCGGCACCCCCCATTGAAGCATCCAGCATTGGCCACACTGCCACAGACCAGCAGTCTGACCTGACTCAGCGCTGCAGAAATACACCACGCATTGTAAACAGTGTGTCGTCGTCCCCCCCAAATGACATTCCTGACTTCAGCATTCTGAGTAAAACGGAAGCCCAGATGTAACCAAGTGGAGTTCAGACATCGGCTTTCTCCTGCTGATGCTTGTGAAACAAAATCTAGCTCGTGTTCTTGTAGCTAGGTTGACTCATGAGGATGTGAGAAAAAAAATGCACATTTTTATCCCTAAGTAAGCAATCTGATCAATCTAATACAGAAATTACACTTGAAATTAACTTCATGCAGATACGCAAATGCACAAGTACTGCCGTGCTGCCAGGAGGAGAGCTGTGGCTCTGCACGTGCACGCGTAATAAGAGGCTGAGCTCGATCTGCTAGTCCTGTTCAGACTTCTGCAGCAACTGCTCCAGAAGTGTAAACAAAGAGGCTGTATTTCTTAAATAGAAACTTGTCTTATTTCATACGCCATATTCTGCTTCTTTTGGTGCAAAGAGTGTTCTACAGCACGATGAATAAGGAAAGGACATGGGCGATGCCACGTACGTATACATGGTGTTTGCATACATGTATCAAGATGGCAAAAATAATGGACAGAGACTGTGCACAGATACCACCAATTGCTACAAGTTGGTTTTTATCGCTGTTGTTTTTAAATGCCCTGTAGAAATAAAAAATAGCCACCACTAAGGCTTTTACTGTAGATACTTCCACTAAACCAAACCTTATCAAACGTGGGATGTTTTGTAAAATCATAACTGTGCTTCAAAAGAAACACAGGGGAAAGTTGTCAGAAATACAGAAACATCCAGCTTACGCATCTTTGGGATGAAAAGTTTTGACTTTTTACCTCAAAATATCTTTTTGTTTAGGGTATTTTTTTGTATTATAATAATACAATTCCACAAAGAAACACAACATTGGTTGTCCTAAGATGGAATTCCTCTCAAAAATGTCCTTTCAAAACCATCAAAGCATTTAACTTCTATTTCCATTTAGAGTGAAGCCAAATTCCTCAGTTCTGATGAAACAGAGCATTTGTCCTTAGCCCAGCTCAAGCAATGAAAAAAAAGGCAGAAGCCAGAATGGACACAAGTGACCTCCGAAACCAAAAAGATGAAAACATATAAGGAAAAAAAAAAACCACAACAGTTCACTGTGCATAATAATAACTGTGTGCTTTCTCCCTGATGCATAAGACATGAAACATTTGTGAGAGAAAAGCGCGGTGGTGTGTGACTAGGAGCCCTGTAATTGTGACTTCTCTAAAGGAGAAGCTGGGCAGATGTCCTACCTGACAGCAGGCAAATCATTTCATCTCTGTACACTTCAGTTTTCCATGCTATAAATCAAACTGACTGCCCTCACAAAGTAAGTTTGGAGACTCTCAATTAGTTAATGTTCGTAAGTGACTGTGCAAACACAAGGTAATATTAACCAGGGAACTGTCTTTGTTACACTACTGTCTGTTAAACAACCAGGAGCTAAATTTCTCTCTGAACATTTACAAAAGGGAAGGCAGCATTAATGCTCCACAAGGAGAAAACTACAAAGAACAGATTTTCAGTGCATGCACTTCTCCTTGAAATAAACTGTGTTAAAAGCACTTTACTTAAAAAGCACAATGATAGAAGCATCCTGCTAAATCTAGATGACTCACCACAATTTAGTAGTGAACATCCCTAAAGAGTACCATTACAGTATTGCTTAACCTGCTGCATAAATTTAAGCTTTCTCCTGTGGTTACAGTTTGGACCAAGACACTCTAGACTACTACCAGCATCCGCTGACCTTCACTGGGTCACGAAGCCTCTCTGAGCCTCACTTTCTCCACCTGTACTGTTGGTATAATAATAAAAACACATCTCCCCAGTGAAGGCAGGAAAAATGATTTCTAAGTTTCTTAACAAGTTGTTTATACCATACTTTGTATATCCATATTACTACTGAGCAGCTAAATATAGCTGTTCTCAAGGTACTTTGAGATCCCTCAGAGAAGGGAATCTTACAATAGAATATTGGGTTTTAGGCAATACTGAAGAAACAGAGATAAAGAATCAGTTTCTAAAATAAGGGAAAGATGCCCACTTCAGAGACGCAAGAAGTAGTTAATGCATCTGTGCCTACCGCTGGGGACCAAGGTCAGGTCGCGAGCAAAATGATTTATCTACACGTCACAAAACCACACAGCTTGACACAAATGGCAATCTGTTCCAAAAAAAAATAATGCATAAGCATGGAAGAGTGAGGGACTGCCACAGACAGTCCTCTCTCGCTAGGGCTGAAGAGCTGGTGCAGGGCTGGGAAGGATACATGGGCTAGCACAAGGGTGCTGCAAGGCCAAAACTTAAAACGCTCAGTTTCAGCTGTGATAACCTCAGACTGACAGGAGGGCGACTTCAGGTGAGGACTGGAAAGACCAACCTGTGTGAAAAGTTGCAGACCAGCTGTTGCACTGATGCAATACTGCCAGGCACGCACACGCACAAACACACACACCCCCCACCCCGATTTTGCAAGATCCAGCTGCAACGGACTGTAACGTGCTGATATCTCACCTGTTGCAATACTATGTCACAGGATCCAAACACCATGCAGTTAAAAAAAAAGTTGGTTCTGCAGTTTAGCTGTACCCGATGTGTGATTTTCTAACACATTTGACAATTTGCAGTATGCTATTTCTGGCTACATAGCAGGATTGATTTGCAATCACAGGTTTGGTTTCAAAGCTCTAAACAGAATTCCCTGCTATCTTTCCTTAAACTTCTCTAGGGAGCCTGAAAAAAAAAATATTTCTGCAAAAGTTATTACGCTCATAATGCTTTAGAGGGAAAACGTAGACGCTGCCCCTGCCCCAGGAGCATTAAACATGGGTATTATAGGCCCAAAGAAAGCAGTCATCTAGCTCCGGTTAAAAAGAATCATTGCTATTCTACAAATTGCAAAACAATGTAAGAAAATGGGACTATAATACCTGATTGACATTTCACTACAAAGTCTGACTGTATTTTATCATAGGCATAAAGTGTGAGAATGATAAAATGACCTGCAGGGACCTTTTTCCCCCCACCACTTTTCATGTGTTTGGCATTAAGTATTTCTTCTGTATATACACTTTTACAGCTTCTGATCCTTTAACTTTTAAATATTTCACCTTTCGTTTAGGCATCACTTTGCATATGATCCCATCATTTCTCTTCTCTATCCTCTAAACCAGTCTGAAGCCTCAGAAAGGAAAAAAAAAATCACTCTTCCTAACCAGACTTGGCAAGCCAGAGCAGAAATACACTTACTGATCTTCTGCAAATGTTGTTCAGAAAAAACTCTCTCGTTTTTATTTCAGCTTTTATGAGTGTGTCTGTTCCTTATACCTTATCAGGGTTTTCTTTTCAAATTCAAGAACCACCAAAAATATGGTCATACTGTGTAACACAGAAATAACTGCGTACCACAGCTATTTTCATCTACCACCATCTTCTAAAGACACTTCCTAAGACAAAAAAAAAAAAAAAGCTTGAGACACAGGTGGTTCATTCAGGTAGTCTTTAAGCCTTAAAGGAAAGTGCAAGAAAAAGCATTACACTATTGCAGATAAATATTTCATGGAAAGGTGTGTTTCTGTGCCTAGTTGTCTCCATTTTCATTGTCCCCACACGCCACCAACCAAAAAAAGAAAATTAAATATTGAGTCAATCTTTTTGCCTAAAGAGATAATTAAACGCCCCTTTAATTTTAACCTTAGATCTGGTTACTGTTATATGTTTTTGCAGGAATATCACATCAACAGAAACGCTTCATCGCTTATATGCCTCTAACTGCAGTAGGCACAGTAACTTTCTAGACAGTTACACCTTTGCAATGTCTGCAGACAAAAAATTGTGGCATTGAGAACCTGAAAGTCATTGAACTCACTTTCCAAACTGGGACAAGTACAAAAAGTAAACAAATAGCATGAAGTGTGAAACAGCTGAGATTATTTCTTTCAATTAAATGCTAATAAACTTTTTTTCCCCCCATAATTCATCTCTTTGAAGTCAGCAGGTGCAATTTCCAGTTAATGCATGCAACTCAGACTCCCAAATGTTTTCTGAGGACAGGACTCAGGGTGCTTTTGGGGCTGAGGCATTTGTGAAAAGTTCATCATGTCCATCACAAGACTCTGTTTCCCAGCAGGTCCTGGGCAGAGGGGAATGGCCTGCTGCACCTTGCAGGGCAGTGAGAACCAGGCACGGCTACCCAAGCAGCAGACTCCATCCAGATCCGGACTGCGAGGTGGCTTCATCCAGACCTTGCTGAGACGTCTCTGGTGTTCTTGTGGGAGATCCCGTCATTTCTTACTGTCCTCCCACTCTCTCGGGGATCACCTGCAGCAGGTTTCCCAGTTTCCCAGCCACGAAGGTGGCCAGCAGCAGTGCCCAGCTGGCTCAGCAGAGCTGTGCACTGCTCGCTGCTGAGCAGACCTCTGCAACACTACTTAGCGGACCTCTACACAGATGAGCAGGCCTTAGGGAAATTACCTTGTAGACCTCAGTAAAACGTAACTGAACAGGCCTGCTCTAAAGTTTGGCGTTACTTGAAAGAAGGCATCACCACCTGATCAACAGATGAGTCTGAACATTTTTGCACTCTGTAGTGTCTTCTGTTGCCCTTATCACAGCATCTCCTAGTGCTCTCCAGCAATGCACTAAGCGATGTGAGTAGCATCCGTCACCTGCAATTTGTTCCCTTTCCACACAGAGGAGAGGTATGCACCTTATTTTGGAAGGGCTTCTGGGGGTGGGAGATGATGGAGTCGTTTGGGTCTCTCCACATCCCCAGGGGTAGGGACTTCTCTTAGAGCTGAAGGAGCCTGCCACGCGCCTGGGAGGAGAAGGCAAAGGAGGCAGGGGGGACTCCCGGGTGACACGGAGGGCTCTGGGCAACCTGTCACCGTCTCTGCAGAAAGTTCCCTGCTGCCTGAGGGCCTGAAGGATAGACCAGAGTTTTCCACCCAGGTGAGCTTATCAAGGGGCTAGGCCCAGACAACTGAGGATGACGTGAAGCCCAATTTAAAGCAAGTTTTAGAGCGCCGAAAGGAAAAAAAAAAAAAAAAAAAAAACAACCCAAATATGATAATAGTAAGAAGGATGGTGCAGGGGAGGCAGCAAAAGGAGCCGAGCGGAGCAGCGCTCCATTCCCAACGCCTGCCTGCAAAAGCGCTCACCCGCCGCCGCATTTCCGAGCATCA
>NW_008824032.1:4566533-4578926 GCF_000699105.1 Pygoscelis adeliae | reverse complement strand
GAGCGGGCACTGCTGCAGCACACAGTATAAACATTGCTGGCTCGTTGTTCAAAGATACGAGCCGCCCTAACTATGCTGGTCAAGAAAGTGGGAGACACGAGTGTTCAGCACCCCTAAAAATCAGACCAAGATATCTCTGAAGGGAGGAAGGCAGTTCTTGGAGTTGGGGCCCCCGCAGTACTACATAACACAAGAATCACCAAGAACGGTGTCATTTAGGGTCATGAACTTAAGTAATTGCAGTCCTTAAGGCTACACAGAAAAATCAATCAATCAAAATCCAGCACATCAAGTGTGCATGCAGAGGGTGGGAAGGAAGGAAAGGAGCCCTTTACAAATTTAGGGCGGTCATCCAAGGAAAGGATCAAAGCAGAGAGCTCACAGAGACGGAGTCCTTCCACATGCCCAGCTCCCTGTCCAAGTCTGACCACATTAGTTTTGCTTTGTGAAAATAAGCAGTTTGGTTAGGAAGATCCTCTAACGGTTCTGCAAAGTGTACCATTGCGTCATTCCCCTACCCAAAGTTCCCTCCCCACCAAAGCATAGCCGTGCAGCCTTTGCATCCTGCAGGCAGCCAGTCCACCTTGTGAAGCTTCTCCCTACCTCCTTGCCAGTCAGAGGGTCTGGGAGTGTCCCCATGCCCAGCCTACCCTACCGCTCAGCACCTCTCAGGTTTCTGCTTCCTCAGTCACCTCAAAAGCTGCATTGACCCTTTTTGTGGCTGCACTCCCACTGAGAAAGGGGAAGCTGCACCTGGGAGTGAGGAAGACAAGGAAAAGCATCCAGCGTGGCAGAGCAGAAATGACTAAGCAACAGGAGAAAGGTAAGTTGGTGCCTGTGGAAACAGTAAGTGGGAAACTGGCTACCACCTAACCAGCCTAGGCTAAGCTCTGCCTTGCCCAGCATCAAGCTTCGGCACCCTTCTACCTAGTCCTCTGGTAAAAACGTCACCCCAGCAGCCCAGGTTTACTGATTTTCTTGGTTCCAGAAAAAAACCGTTAACACTATTTATGAGGAGCAATGGCTGACCTGCCCTTATCAGGCAGCAAAACGCTTGCTGACTCCCATATGGGCAGGGATTTCATTCGGTGAGGGGTGGTACAATGAAGTGAAAAGGCACCGCATGGTGATTCAGGGGATGTAGCCCCAGTCTCTCTCCAGCTCTGTCAGGTGCCTGCTGCGTGTCCTCAGGCATCAAACCTGACAATGTAGACAGTCTCATAGGTCTAACACTCTTGCAAAACACCCTCCGCTCCAGCCCTGCCATGGGCGGGCAGGCTAAGAGAGAGTTTTGCTCCATTAAGGAGCCAACTCTTGGCAAAGACCCAAGCAGCTGAAGCGTAACACTTCAGAAGAACACCGAAGGGAGAGTCGTAGCCCAGCTATTTCCCTCATTCTCTGGCCCCTCATTCTCTGGCAATATGGGGGCTGAAGTTTTCTCAGACTCCCTCAGACCGCTTCTCTTTCCTTCAGCTGACCTGCTGTATGTTTCATCCAGAAAAAGGATAGAGGAACACGTTCTTATTGATCAGCAGCAGCTCCAAGAGACCCCCACATCCTTGTGGGTATGTGCAGCAGCTACCTGGAGGAATGCAATGGGTATGTCCACACTCCTAACTACAACGAAAGCCCATGAATGTTTCTTGCCAGACATAACCTCCTTCACCAAAGTCAAGGGCAGAGAGCACAGAGCACGTTGGGCACAGTGGTCTGCCACTACCCTTACTCCTTCAGGTAACTTCTGGGGATGAAAAAGATGCAAAGACAAATCAAGTAAAAACAAGAAAAATTGCATATTCTACCTAGGACTGCCGCACTGCTTTCCTTGTCTGCCAAGACTTGGAAGCTCTCTTGACCTAATGGAAATAGGTGTGTTTTTTAGTATAAGGACACACTGCATTTGGCAAATGCCATCCCAGCTCGCCTTGGACTGTTCCTTGCATCCTGCTGTGCATCAGCTGGCAGGTAAACAGCGAAGATCAGTTCGCCCTGTACAGTGGCTGAATTAACGTGCTTCCTAAAGAGCACAGTGAGCATAATGTGACGCAAGAGCCTGGTGGTCAGAGAAAGCATTTCTGCCCAGAATGGACCCAAATGACTCCCTTCTGACCCAGGCTGGTAGGACCAGGGAGTATTTTAATCAATTTAGGATCTGGTCACCACAGCAGATACTATGTCATACCTGCATAACACAGTGACACAGCAAGTGACTTTAGCTGCTTCTTGCAGCAATTGCAAGAACAATCTGTGGCCACGCTCCAGAAGGATGGAGCAGCCACAGGGAATAATAATCTTCAGATGCACCAGTCAGTCCTCTCACCCTGGCTCCCTCTCCACCTTACCACCACTTCCAAAAATAGCTTGCAGATTGTACAGAAAGGACGTGGACGAGGAGATATTGTTCCTGGAACTCTGAATTTCTACTTGAGTTGCCCTTGAGCCTTCCCCAAAATATTAGGCTTATGCCAACCATTTATTCAGTGAGTGCAGCACACTCCAGATGGTTGGATGCTAGACCTACGAGCAGACATATATTTGCTGCTCCAGCAGTCTATTTTCCCAGCAGTGAGTGTCTATGCCTCTTCCTCGGCACTGATGGAATAGCACGTCATGGATAGAGGAGATACGTTTGCAATATCCCAAGCATCAGATGCTGGCAAGTGACCACTGCAGGACTCAAGTTGTGTTACGTTGCTCACAAGAATAGACATGGGATCATTAAACCGAATGGTCAAGATATTTGCCAAGACTTTACATGCTAGGCTGGGCAAGGACAGAAAGAGAAAAATGAAACCACTCCCACCTGCTTTTTCTTTTGAAAGAATTATGATAACTAATGCAATTGTCATGTCTCGGGGAAAAACATCTTTCTGAATCAAATTTGAGAAGGCTTTTTTCCAGGACGGTGCTTTTTTTTTTTCTTTTCCCTTAACATGGCTCTAAAAAAAACAGTGGGGATGCAGTTAGGTTCAAGAGCTGCAACAGATGCCAAGTCTTACATCACGTTTGCTGTCTCCCAGCTTGTTACTGGGTTATCTATTGTCAGATGGGAATTTACTGGAAGTGACATCGCTTACAAATTGATCAAAATCAGCTTCAGTGAAGTGTCCTTCCAAGATATAAAGAGATGGATAAAATTCACTCAGTTGATCATTAATAACTTCAGTCTGTGGAATTGCTTATCTCCTTTTGACAGAGGAAATAGAGTTTGCAGATTGAACTGTTTTAATCCTATCTGAGAAGAAATATGACAGACCTTCAGAGATACACCCAATTAACTATCTCTGTACCTTTTCAATAAAAAAATTAAAACAACCCCCTAGATTTATTTTGCTGAACACCTGTGTATACAAAACAGATGTCGCTAAGCAGAAGAAGAAACAGCGATACTCCTGTCAACTCATCTATCCCAGGAGACTTTTTCTCCTGGCCACAGGGATGGTTATGTGGGAATACTGTCCCAGACACAAAGGTTTGTGGTTTTGAAAGCCTTGCGTACTGGAATCAGCAGGAGCCTCAGGCCTGGGAGAGGTGGGTATTTACTAGTTTACTCCATCTGCCCTCGCTGTCCAGAGCCAGGTGCAGTCCAACGCAGACACCGTGAGACCGATGCATTGCCAACATAGGCTTTCGGGCAAGCGCTGCCCATGTGTCGGTCAGGATAACCTGATCCCTGCCCCAGCAACAACCTCTGCTTGCATGTCAGCCACGTAGTGAGACCTCGGAAATATCTGAGTGAAACCAGCCCCAAAATAACAGGCAAATTTCCGCACCCCTTCGATGCCAGATGGCAGGAGCAGATGTGTCCATGGAAACCCGGGTGGATTAGGCGTACTTTCAAACTTCTCAGCGCTGAAGTAGGCCACGGCGCTGTTTCTTTCTCCAAGGCCACTTTGACCCACACCTCGAGAGCAGTTTCTCTCTGCCTGTCCCCACTTCATGGAAAGGGAGCCATACAGCCAAGCTTCGCAAGCACCCAGGAGATGGGCTGAGGCACTGCTTTCCCTAGACCTTTCCACGCTTGTGGGCACGCTGGTTTGTCTGGTTTCTTCATCACAGGTGTGTAGTACCTGTGACACACCAACTTGGCTTAGTGCACTGCAAGGTGCTCCTTTCCTCAGTAGCGTGTGGAATAAATGCATTTCTACACATCTCACCGCTGTGATTTCTGACCACCCTGGAGCATCCCAATGCACTTTGAGCTAATCCACAATCTTTCCAAGTCTCTCCATCTTTTCTACATCTTCGGAGTCTTCCTTGGCTGCTCCCACAGTGAAAGCAAACCTCCTTAGCTACAAAATCCTCTCCTCTCTCCCCTCCTCCTGCCCAGAGACCCCCTGTGTTTCAGTGTACATCTACAAAAGCCAAAGCTTTTTATTCAGCATTTTGAAATCCTTCATCTCTTTCTCAGTCCACTCCCCCAAACCCAGTCCACGCAGACATGTTTGGAACAAATTGCTCCCCAAGGCTTCAACTAAATCTTTTCTTTGGACACACTGCTCTTGCTGTGGTTAACAACTGTCCATTGTACCCTGTCAGACACATGCTACCACCCCTGTTAGCAAACAGTGGATGCTGCATCCACATAAAAGCATTTCATAATCCTGCCATTTGCATAATAACTTTCTAAATTGTACATCGACAGATTTCCCCAAATCATTACAGGAGGTGAATTAAATCTTCCACTAAACACCAGCAAATGGTGGTAATGACAAGTCTTCTAAGTAGCACACCCCATAAAGTTCAGAAAATGGAAATCAATCACTCCTCCATTTTTTTCCCCAGAACTGCTGAAAGAATTTATTACACACAGCTGTGACAGAAAATAAATAGATGACAAAATTGAGAAGAAATACACTGAAGTTAGGACTCATGTGGACATATTCCTGCAGTTGTGATACAAAATGGGTCTTCAAGAATCTTGTTTAGTAGCAGTGTTGCTGTGGCTGTGATGGTCTAAAGATATGTGAGGTGCAATAACTTCTACAGAGAAGCAATAACTTTTACTAGACCAGCTGATGTAGCTGAAAAATATCAACACACTTTTGGGCACATTGACCTGAAGAAGGGCTTCCATGCCTGCAAACTCATCTGTTCTTTCCTTACTACATCCGCTGGTCTAATAAAAGATATTGGAGCTTTCTGCATTTCTTAACTGTTTGATGTTCACTGGCAACTTGTAACCATACATAATGTTTTTCAGCCACTTGCTTGCTTGCTTTTTCTTATGAGGACTAAAAATGAATAGGAGTCCACGAACACAAGAGGCTAAAATCCTTGTGCCAGTGGACATATGGCCACTTCGCTTCCTCTTGGTGTCGCTAATGGTGTCTGTATCAATAACTCATTGGATTAAAAGTTATTTTTGCAAGTTATCTAGAAAGGCCAGAGATATCCCAGGTAATGGTGAAAACCCCAGGGAAAGACAGGACAGTTTGGGGAGCACAGGGCAGAGGCCTCCACATTCAGCGAACACTGACTTTGCCAAGCCCATAGAGCAATGCAGGTATCTCTGTAGCACCCTCACGGTTGCTCACAATTCAGGAGGGTTGCTTGGCTCAGGGACTGCAGTATTGTCTATGTTACTCTGCAGCTGAGCAAAGCACCTCTGTCGGACTGAGGCAGGACAGAGCTCAGGTCTTTGGTATCCACAGTGCAATCTATCCATAGATGAGATAAGTGGCCCATGCAGTGATGGGGGGGGTTATGTATTACTGGCCTAAAGGCCAGTTTGGGCAGGGTTTTCCACCTATAAAGCATGACGCTACTTATTAGCATCATACCAAAGTGACTGTTAAATTTTGGGAAGCATGGACCTCACCCCTGCCTGTCAGCGCTTTCATGTGACAAGTGCTCAGCATCTTCTGGGTCTGCTCTTGATCCTCCAAATCAGGGAGCCAGCCACATCAAGGCTGACTCCTCCAAAATCTAGGCAGCCATGTGGGAACAACTGAAATCTTCTGTTTAGAAGATTTCATATATATAAGAATAAAGAAATATAAGAACAAAATGAACTTGCACTTTGACATGACCTGCAGTTTAACATTTCTAGTTGCCCATGCTCCACTTCAGACTCAAACCTCTCCTTGTAGCAGCATTTGCTGTGCTGCTGGGAAGCTGCCCCGAGGCCATGCCAGCTGATCTTCCTTTCACCTGTTCTGGAAGGAGTCTAACCCACCCTGTAAACCACTGCTGACAGGAATGCAAGTTTCCAAGCTATTATTGACAGTATAGCCTGTCGTTGCTTAGCGTTAGCCATGGGCCACGTGGTATTTGTCAGAGTACGTGGCACCTGAGGAGTTAACAGTACCTTAGATGTGCACAAATTTAGCTCTGCTGAACATACTGCTTTAGCACACTATGCCGTGGCTTCCTATGCAGGGCAGGGTGTGCATAATTCACATTAGCCCGGACCAGAAAGGGTTTGTTTCACAGCAAAGAGAGACAGAGAGCAGAACTGTCTTTTAGAGACCTTACCATGCTCACTATATAACGAAACAGTCATCAGGTGAGTCCATCAGGATTTAAGCCAGAGGAAGAAGTCATCAGGGCTGACTTAAGGACAGCAGGAAGGATTAAACTCTGCCCTCACCAGACTCCAGAGCCAGGAGGTCCTAAGAGCCTGCACCAGCGGCTACTGTTGGGGAGGAGAGGAATAGCTCCATGTATAACACAAGGCAGATTTGCATCTCCCACCACAGTCACAACAAAAGGTGAGTTTTCAAAACATGTTCACCAGTGCTCTTTCAAATGCCCAATTAGGAATTATAATTCCAGGGTCCACCTCAGTTAACTAACATGGGGCAGAGTACAGCCTGTGTCTCCATTTTGGACTAGGGCTTTAAATAAGTTGGCAAGTAGGATTTGTAAGCAACATTTTCACGCTCTTAAGTAGCCCAGACACTGTAGTCCCAAGCAAAGACAGTGCTAACTGCCGGAAGGTTTTGTTGCTGAATCTACTCCCAACCAATTTTTGCTTCCCTTTATGCATATAGTGAGACATTTTCTTCTCCCTCCATTGCACAAAACAGTCATTATAGCTGGCAATTACAGCACCAACACTAAAAACTCAGCAGACTCATAGAAGGTAGTGTCCTTTCAGTCCAAATCATGTTTTCTCCAGGTCAACACAGGAGCTCAGCTACAGTCCTGCTATTTGCCTTTAACTGTGAATGTAGGACTTCAGTCTCCAGAGCAGAGCTGTCAGCCCTGCACCTTCCCTCACCCCGCCTTCATTCAGTGGTACTTAAAAAGTATATGCTTAAAAAGCAAAGTTGAGTTGTGTAAGTGCAAAGGAAAGCCTCTTAATTAGCACCCAAATAAAAAAAAGGCGGGGAAATGAAGGAAAAGCGTAAAGTGATTTAACATTTTCAAGATAATTTCCTGGACCTTTCCCCCCTCCCTCCACCTCTTTTTTTTTTTTTTTTTTTCTGAATCTACCAAGACAACAGCCCCTTTAGGCCAGTTGGACTGAAGAACGCTGTCTGTAAAGCACCACATTGGGACTGCCAGTTCATTTCACCCTGACAGCACTGATCTATACCAGTGCCTGGTCAAGGATTAAACCGTCCATCAAATTTTAACAGTCCCTTGTCCCTTTAACAGTCCGATTTTGAGCAGGAACCCTTCCTAGACCCTGGATGTCTCTATGGTAACACAACAAGATCGTTTTGTTCTCTCTCACAGCATTGTGTGCATATTGAAAAGCACAGTTAAGATATTTTCAAGTGGAGAGTCCAGATCAGCCAATTCTGAAGCCTTGCAAGCAAAATGATTATGCAAATTAAAATCCTAAAGGTGAATGGCAATGAATGCTTTCAACAACAATACGGTTACAGTATGAGAAATAAGAGCAGCAGTCTCAGCAAGGTGCCTCGCTCAGCAGTACAAAACCCGCTACACCAGTTGCCTTACTTTTTGCTTATCTTTGAAAAATGGTCTGGGACAGAACGGGTCACACCAGCAAAAGCATTTCTGGGTTTTGTAACAGTTGCTGCAGCACAGCAGAGGCTAAGCATAGCCACTGCACGCGGAAGTCAAGTCTCCAGGAATCCTAACAGGGTCCCTCTCACCTTGAGAGAAAGGAAGTAAAGATGAAAAAGTACAGATGTAGCAAGTAGAGCCCTGAGTTCAGGACTGGACTAGTAGAGGCAGCAATTTAAGTGTGTACTTGCCACCACTCTTAGAGGAAAACCTCGTCTCGCTTATTTCCCTAGCGCCGTCTGACTTGCGGTTGGCGGCAGCCTGTGGTCTCTCTCACTTGCTGGTTTCTCCAGGAAAGCTTGGTGTCGTGGAGTAGTGCAAGTTGGGAGGGCAGGAGAACGTTTCATGCCAGAGGGCACAAAGCTGAGCCCGAGGAAGTTATTACCTCTTCGGGTCATTGTTTCTTTTTTATTTTCTCATGGCTATCACTCACCTGCTGAGTGCTTGCCGCTGCACTCAAATTCTTGCTATAGACAATATGGAAACAGACCTTACATGCAAACCCAAGAACTTACTGTCAGTGTAATTGAAATCTTAACAGTCTAATGAAAGAAATATTATTTGCCTAGATCTAATTATTAAAAATATAAAGAAAGAATATTATCTGGAAAAAGTCTGAGTGATAATACAGTTGAAATTGTTTTACGCGCTTCCTGGCAAACATCCCATCTTTCTCTTCACAGGGAGCAGCGCGATGCTGATGTATTCTTCCTCCTCTATCTAAGGTCCATACGGAGCTGGCTTTATACATTTTCTAGCAACATTTTACATATCACTTCTCCTTCCTTGGTCTGCAAGTCCACACTGCATCCAGATTTAATACACATGGAGAACTTTTACATATATTGGATTTTGTTCTTTTTTCTCTTTAATACTGGTTTTGCCCAGCTCTCATGTCTGCATTTCTTTATCTGATCTGGGTCTACAGTGATATCCTGCACCTCTTTTCTCATCACCCCATGCCTATTCTCCTCTGCACTGCATCCTCTGTCCCCTCTTTCAAGGCCTCTGTTATTACACCATGCCTGCATTTCTCTATACTGTATCAGTATGAGGAGCAGCGAGTGTGTGACCTCCACCGAGGCTGTCCTTTTGAAAACAGGGGGCTCTCAAAAAGACATGAGGTAGCAGCAGTTTGGTGTTGGTCAGCCAGAGAGAGCATGTTCTGCTGGGGGAACATGTAGTCCTTCAAACCCAGCTGGAGAACTACAAAGGATCAGACTTTTAGGAAACCAATTGGAGCTTTCTGTTTGGTAGCACACATTCAACTCAATTTAGCTAAATTAAGCCCTTAATAATAAATTCACTTTTTTCTTCAACTGCATGTTCTTCAAAGGGATGCGCTGGACCGACCTATGGGGGGTTTCATTACCAGTGGGCCCTTGGGTGCAACTGGAATACGAAAATTCTGAGAAGTCCTAGTTAACCACCCCCAGTGTTATTCCCTCTGTCTAGACACATCTAAAACTGAACACAGACCAGGTCCAAGTTTTTCAAATGAATTTTTACCAAAAGTGGTTTTCTTCACATTGCATCTTTTTGTAGAAAGATTCCAGTTCGAGCTTGTCAAATACAGAGAAGGTTTGAAAGTTTTTTTCTTAAGCTTTGAATTAAAAATGTTGCCTATGAGGCAACTAAGTTGAGCAAAAAGAGTAATTTAAAAAAAAAAATCTTACTTAAAATTAGCAAATTAACAATTTCAGCAGGGTCAACATTCAATTCAGACTAGGTTGCTTGGGGCTTTGACCAGTCAGTTCTTCAAAACCTCCAAGGACACAGACTCCACAATTTCTGAGCTGCCTATTCCAGTGATTAATTACCCTCAGCAAAAAGGGCCTGCCTCCATCTTCTTGATGACTTCCACATATGCATTGGAAGACAGGTTTTTGTTCTCCTGACCCTGCTCTTCTCCAGGCTGAAGAAGCCCAGCTTCCTCAGCTTCTCCTTGTTTTCACATGTGGTAGTGAATCAAAGCCTCTACATCACTGCAACAGTACTTGATCTCAATCCAATTTAATCAGTAGAGAATCACAGCAAGATCATACTGATACCAGGGCATGCTAACCAACTCAGTTTTTCTCAGAGTGATGTCTACACTAACATATTTTAACAGTTTAAAATGTATGTAGGACAGGCAAGGTCTAAGTGACTTCCCTGGACATACTACCATTTGAATGATAACGCAGGTACTACGGAATTTGGGACTGGGTTTACACTTGTGTGTAAGGTTACATTTGGACACCTTGCATGGACTCCTGATCCAACCTCCAGTGGCTCAGAGCAGCTTTTTCTGAAGTTAGCCTCCCCTATCCATTCAACTCCCAGTTTATGATGGCACAGATTTCTTCTGAGTATAGAAATATCAGCTCCAGTTACCAGGGATACTATGTTCTATAATGGTTTCCAGGAGGTGTCATCTCCAAGGATGAATCCTTCTCCCAAAAGAGAACAAAGCAGCTGGCTTTCTCTAGGAAGGCAAAGGCAAGCAGCGACAAACCAGATTTTTCAGAAGCATCTCATTAAATGGATCTTGATGTTGTGAAAAGACAAAAGTACAGTCCTTATCCTACCTGTATTAGAAGGAGCCCAGAGCCACAGAGCAGATCTTGACCCTCCTTAAAAAACACTGTTGATTCTTTCCTCCTTAGCCCCATTCCTCATGACTTACATGTTGCTAGTAAGACAATCAGAGGACTGTGCAATGATGCATTCATGTTGTTGGATTGAAAGTTTACAGCCTGCCCCACTGGATTAAGTAAATGCAGCGAGTAACATGCAATCAAGGGCCAGAATATGCCTTGGCCTGCAGCCCAATAAATGAATCCTTAAGGAGCTGGCATCTCACTTCCAGGCAAATATAGCTCTCTGCTCATTACCAATCCAGTCTGAAATACTGGGGAAGACTACAGGAAAACAGACACCTGGCAGAGACACTATGTTATTTCCCTGCATACTGATTTATGCAGTGATACTTCCTAAATCACTAACAAGGGGAGCACAAGCTGTGCAGTGAACAGTAGCCCCAAGGTGTGACGCGAAGGTGCATGGCAGAGCTCCTACAACAGCCTCGCAAGTCCTACAAGTAGAGGTATAACAGCAAGGTCTTCAGTGCAGCAACAGCAACGTGGGGTTTTGACTGACATCCAACCATTTGGCAGGTGGTCCTTCACCACAGTGTAAAGGGGCAGCAGTTCAATTTAAGCCTGCTTTCCCTAGGCTGCTTGATGTTGAGAGATGGGCCCACAGCAAGGGCAGCTAATGCCCTTACAGGAACCAGGAGCTCCAGCCTAGCTAGCTTTCCTCATCCCCTTGGTCATGCCTATAAAGACCCACGGTGACCTGTTTCTGCCTGGGACAGACCACTTCCTTTAAAGGCAAATTCCCCTTCTTTTCTATAGTCCTGTGTTACAGTTTCAGCCCACAAGAAAGCAGGAACCCACACATCCCTCATGAGCAAAGCTTCAACCTCTGGTGACCCTGGCACCCAAGACCCACAGCATCACCAGACATCCACCCATGCAATGCTTCTCCTGTGCCCTTAAACAGCCTTCCTCAGCTTATTTCTCCTTGGAATCAAACTTGGCCGCCACGAGGGAATGGCTGCAAAGACAGAAACTAGGACATTTATGGAAATAGTCAGGAATTCATTAAGCTTGAAAGCTTCAATAGTCTAATATTTCACTAGTGAGCAGCATTGCCTTCCAAAATAGTCTCAATATTTTTCAGGTGCGCGCTTTCTCTCTCACATACACATTGTAACTTTATTTCTGTTTGTACAGCACCAAGCACACTACAGCTGACATTCAGGTATGGTATTCCCAGACTCTACAGCTGTAGAAATAAATGCGATATGCCTAATTAGAGGTGTGATCCAGGCTATAAATTATACAGTCCTGTCAAAACTGAATTAATCATGTACCTTTCATCAGTTCAGCTGTACTCTACCCATTAATCCATCTTCACTGAGATGTATTCTAGTGTTACAAATAACTCATCAGTTTCAAAGGCATTTCTCCCCAAACTATCCCCACTCAGGACAGACAAGATTCAGATTCAGCCTTGGGCTAGTGATGCTTTTCTAGGCATAAAAACCCTGTACAACAAAAACCCTCTCATCTTCAATGCCTGATGGTCTTGAAGGGATAGAAATGGGAGCTTCATGCTATTAGAGAAGGGCAATTCCCAGCTGCACAAAGGGGACACATGTCCTGAAAAGACTCGAGATTTTAATGCTATGACTTTTTGTGCATAGAAATGCATTTGAGTCATTTTTAAATGGTTGCACAGCTAATTCCCTTTGAGTTCTGCACAGTTGGATTCTTTGAAATGGAGGCAACTTTGTTCACAGTAGTAGTGTTGTTGTAGTTGTGAAGGCTTCAGGCTGTAGCCGAGACAAAGTTTGTAGTGAAA
>NW_008824032.1:4564401-4566491 GCF_000699105.1 Pygoscelis adeliae | reverse complement strand
AAACAATCTTTTGGGCACGCAAAGCCTTCAAGATTAAAAAAGTAAGTCTCTGGATCTGAACACTAGGGAGCCAAGGAGGAGAAAATTATTCCAATAACATTTTAAGCTCACTAAAGTATTCTAGGATTTTTTTTGCAATAGCAGTTGGCATACAATGGGCTAAAAAGTTATCATCAGGGCTACTTCAGAATGAGCCACATAGATGAGTTATACTTCAGGACACACGAGGAACAACTCCATCTTCAATTAATTCCAAAAAAGCTTATCTGGCACACAACTTGCTCTCATCCACACAACACAGCACAGCAAAGGCTTTCCCTCTCCAGCTGACACCAGGCACCTGCAGGTCACTCTTGGCCAAGAGAACAAATAGTTATACCCAAAGAAAACCTTTTCTACTGGAGTTTAGTTGATTTGTTTGGGATTTTTTTTCCTGGCTGTTCCTAAAAGAGAAATGCAACAAGTGATGACATGAAGGGAAGTATTATGTACTGAAGAAGTTTGAAAAGAAGCTGAAGTAGCAGAATGTCACAGCTTCAGCTGGGAGCAAGCCAGGATTGCCAGCCCTAACTTTTACAGTGGTTGGAAAGTGCATACCATACACAATTTAATGTTTCTCCAAAAGAGGGCAAGCTCAGCACTCCCTAACCTTTTATGAGAGGCAAAAGGGGTTGCTTCTTGGGGTCAGTAATGGCAGGAAGAGCAACATTTGTTACAGAAATAATATGCCTTTAGGAGGGGAATGCAAGAGGAGTTAACCTGGGAGGATCATGTATTAAGTGTACCCACAGTCAACCTGAGGCAAAAGTTTTTTTGGCCTCTTCCGAATGGAAGATATTAGCAGTCCCTGCTAGCTTTGCATCCCTTGGGCTCTATAGACCTCTCACACCACAAAGAGGGAAGGATACTCTCTCATTCAAGATCACCTTTCAGCTAAATTAAACTTTAAGAGGCCCACTGGAGATAGACAAAGGTAGTGGCAAGAAGTCACCTCCCTCAGTGCTCTAGACACCACAAAACATTTTCAGGCTGACTGGGAAAGCATTGCCCCAACTTGGGGCTCAGACAGGTCTGCAACAGGCTAGTTCAGACTGGTCACCAGTGAGTGCCAAATAGGTACAGTGAAATAAGGCGGAGCAGAGTCCCCACCAGCTAATTCAGAGAGCAAACACCTACCCGCCCTTTCCAGAAGCAGGTAGTGCAATGAAGCTTATCTGAGATGGAGCAACCTCAAACCCCCACCATAAGAGCCAAGCCAAGCCTTTTTTTGCTGCTATTTAAGCAGGCCCACAGACACCAGGGGATGACCCAACCCAGCTTCGCAGTTGGCCCTGTTTATATAAAAATGTCCATCAGCAAAACTGCAAAGGAAGACTTTTGAGGCCCTACCGCTTGCCTCTATTAACAGCGTTTCCTCATTTAGCTCTCACAAGTTTCCTAGCAACATCCTTGCATGCACATTAACACATATATTAGATCTTGCACAGACACCTGTAGAACAGTCAGGGCTGAAAAACTTTGCTTTCATGTTGACTCTGAGGACAAATCAATTTGCTTCAAGAAGCAAACCCCTTCAAGGCAGCAAAGGCTACCAACACGCTCACGACACGTTCGTGAAACCATGGAGCTCTTAGTGAAGGGAGAACCTGCTGCATCCGATTTCATTATTGGCATTTTCCATGTAAGAAGGCAGTGGGTTATCCTCTCCCTGCAGCTTTCAAAGAAGGCAAATGTCAATACACAGAATAATGCTCTGAGTAACACATAAAGAAGTCCCAGTAGCCAGACAGGCAGGCACTGGACACAGGGTCAAAAGGAGCACTTCTACACAACCCGTGTCAAACCCTCCATCTAATATCTGTCTGTTCTGGAAGCCAGATGCTACCCTTATTTCTCACTGCCCAAGACAGTGGCTTTCTTGCCCAAACCAGCTAGTGGGTGGGTTCACCTTCCCCAGTACCACCTCAGTGAATCCATCATGGAGGAAGGACTTGTCCCAGTCTGCCAGGTGGGTTCAAACTTCATGCTTCATGTACCAAGTGTCTGCACACCAGGGAGATGAGGATTCACCAAGTGCCCAGAGCAAAATG
>NW_008824032.1:4542243-4564367 GCF_000699105.1 Pygoscelis adeliae | reverse complement strand
AGCTCACTTGCAGCAGCGACACAGGGATAAATGTCCCAGGCTGGGACAGGGCAGAAATCACACCAAGTTCCTCATACCATTAATGTATACCAGCACCTCCCAGAAGTAGCAGATCAGCAGCATTTACCTACCACATTTGTCATGTGAATAACACAGAGCTGCATAACTGGCTTGGACTGAAATCACTTGGAGGCTCCTAGACAAACAAGGAGCATTTGGGACACCCCTCAAGGTGATCAAGACAGTCTTGAGGGCTTGGAGGTCACAACACTCCCAGTCCTCCTCACCCTGTGCTCCATTTCCCTTCTCTGCAGGAGTAATTTGAACTACAATTTTTCACTTGTCTGGAAAGTGATTCAGAGCATGCTTTGAAGCCCAAGTGTACCCCTCATCTTGCCCTGCTGAAGCTTCATGCAGTAGTCATGTATGGTGCAAGAAAATTGCCTTGAGCTGAAATGCACACTTTAGGGAGAGTGCTTTATTTTTAAGGCAAAGACAGCCTTGTCTTGCCTGTTGCCTAAAAAGGAGGTTGTGAGAAACATCCCAATTTGCTGCTGCCTTTCAAATGGGGTTTCCAGCCCTGGGAAAGGCTAATGCCGGTGTGCAGAGCTCCTCCAGACCTGGGGGGAAGCTGGTGCCTCGCAGGGCCGTACCCAGCGGCAGGGCACTGGAGCGTAGCCACCACCGGGAAGCATGCGTCTCTCTGATTAATGCTCTCAGGTTGCCTGTTGACAAAAGCAGCAAGAGGATTTGTAATGCCTAAGCTTATCATCATCACGCTTTGAGAAAATCCCTCTCCAAGAAACAGTGTAAATAAGTAAAGTTTTACGAGTTAGCGGACTCTCCTAATTGAGTAACCCTTGTAAATTAATAACATTGAAGCAAATGTGCAAAGACTCTGATGACTTTCTGGAAGATGTTTAATAAGGTTCAGGTTTACTAAAGCGCCCAGAGGAGCTGGTCCCCAAACCTTATCGTAATTTGTTGAGACACTAATGGTAAGTAACTTCTAGAGGTTCATTCAAGAGTATGGGTATAAGGGCAGAAGAACCATCAGTAGGTCTTCCCTCCCGACCCAGCCAGGTGCTAGTCCTTTTTTTTTGCTACCTTGCAGCCATAGTGAATGGGGGGTAGTGTCTCTCCTTCCTTCAAGGAGGCCCTGTGGTACAACAGCGAAAAACCATCCTTGGAGCATCTTTCAGAGCCAATGTGGAAAGTCTCAGGGATATCTCTGTGTGTCGCTGTTCCTGCCTGAGGGTTTCACATCCTCCCACCCTGAGCAAACATGTTTCATAGTTTAGCACTAATAGGTGAAACATGAAAAAATGCTTGGTTTCTATTGCCATTTTTGTTGCACCTTTTGCTTTGCCTTCCCCTGTTCCAGCCATTGCCAGCTTGGTCTCCCTGAGGAGAAGCTGTGGTTGGGTGAACAATGCAGAGTGAACATACTTTTTTTTTTGTTTGGATGAACTTTGTCTTTCTTTGCTCATGGACATTGACAGCAGTTCCTGCTACAGCATTCACTGTTTGAATCTATTAGGCCATCCATGCTGTATTTATTTTGACTTTAATGGCTGTGAATATACACATGCCTTCAGTCACATTGCTCGGAGCTTGCCCACCCATAAAATTGTGCTGGTGTTACATGCATTTAGTTGAAGGCCCCCCGCCTTCGCTTGCACTCTATAGGATTGGAAACAGCTTATGATGATCCAAGTTAAGTCTGTAAGGAAATTATGAATTAAAAAGCAGATGTAAGCCACTTTTATACTGACATGAGAGAGCTCAGGGAGGAGATTGCACTGCTTTAACCAAGCCAGGGCAGGGCCATGAGTGAGAAAGGCCTCAGGCGATGGAGAGGTGCCTTCCCTCAGATTCAGCTGTGCCAGTGGAAGAGCAGATGTACCTCAGCTTGCTCTCGCTGCCCTTGCAAGGATGGAGGGCCTACACAGCACTGCTGGGAGACCAGTTCACAGGAGCCTTCCCAAATCCAAGCCATGGAAAAAACAAACAGGTTAGCTGAAACCATCAAAATGGTTGATGTGAGCTAAGTTTGAGGATTTTGCACAACTCAGATGAGGGAATGAAACTCGCACAGCTTCCCTGGCAGATTGGGCAGGGCTGGCAACTTCCAACAAGGCAGCAGCACCAGCGAGCTGGGGTAGCCATCTTTTCCATCAGTACAGCTACCTCTGCTTACCTGTGGAGGCTTGGGCTAAAGGCAACTGGCATCACCCACAAAACCTGTTTGGAAGCCAATGCAGCCCACATCACTTGCAGCAGTGGCCTGCTGTGCCCAGCCCAACAGTAGTGAAGGGATGGACGAGGGCTTCCACCATGTGCAGTGCCCAGCCCTTGAGCAAAGCAGGCTAGACCAAGGGGTGCAAAGTATGGGACAGTGACCCCCCTGCCTGCTTCACCTAAGCCAAATCATTGAGCCAGGCTGGCTGCTGTGCTCAAGCAGGCAGCGGACCTGTAGGACATGTAGGACATGGACTTGTAGACATGCAGGACATGAGAAAATGAATGCTTCCAATGGCCCATCAATGGCAGCTGCTCCCCAGAGTCCTGGCCTAGCCTCAGCCCTTCATCCCCGAAGCAGTCAATCTTGTTGACATGGCTGAGAAGCCCTGAGATAGTACTGAGTGCACAGAAGGGCCTAGAGTAAAAGAGCATAAAGCAGCCATGCTGTGTGGCCCTTTATGTGTGCACCTCTCTCCTGGCAGAGCAGCAGAAGGCAGCTCTGGCTCAGGCAGTGGCCCGATGTGTATGGAGAGACACAGGCAGAGGTGCATTCCCACCTCACGCAGACTGATCAGCACCACACAAAGCACACACACACCTTCACACTGTGTTATAAGGCTGTTCCCCACGCTCAGAGCTCCTGAAGCTCTCCTGGCAAAGAAATGGATGTTAAGATCCAGGGAACAGTGATGCCGACCTGGTTCAGGTCTCTTTCTCTAAATTCATTGGAAACTCATCACCCAGAGGACAGGCAGTCCTGCTGTGACCGCAGACAGCATGTGTTTTGTGCAGCCGATGACATTCAACCTAGTAGAGCAGCACCTCTGGAAAAAAGTAGAGTGAATGGATGTGGGATCAGGGACTGGTATCTGAGCCATGTTTCTCATAGCCCCCATATCCCATTCCCTTTGCCCTCTTACACCTTGGATGTGTGCAGTAAGGTTCAGATCAAGCCCAAAGTGAGAGAGGAGGGCTTGTCCCCACAAACCAGGTCTTCTACAGCACAACAGAGCACCTCTCTTTGCCCTGACCACAACAAAGGGAGAATAAGCAATGCTGTGACCTTTTGAGGAACATGGAGTGGGATGGGGATGAGGGACACAATGCACAAGACCGTGGGACTGCTCTCACGGGGTGAGCTGAGCCTTTGGCTGACACATAGAAACCAGAAAGCACTGATTGCTGCAGATCAGAGGGGCCATCACAGGCCAGCAATAGCCCAGCTTTCCTCTGCACACATAGGTACAGTGGGCAAGAGACCATGACTGTCTTGCTGCCTCCTATAACCTCCTGCCCTGAGTAACCCTGTGCCTAGACTGACCCCTGAGCAGCCCCAGGGCCCGGAGCTCACTGGTGCACTGCAAAGAGTCCTGTCAGTGCAGAGCAGCTACTGCCATCACGGCTACCAAAGGCAGCACCTCTGCTGCAGACAGGCCTTTGTCCCCTGTGGAGTGGCATGGCCCTCACAAAACAATCCTTTTTCCTCCTTTCCATGCTCCTCTCTGAGTGCCTAGTCTCTCCTCTGCTTCTTGGTGCAACACAGCTCATGGCCTGCTCCCTTGAGGTGTCCCAGAGAAGCACTCCTGCACTGAGCCCAGCACAGGCAGCAGGAGTGAGACCTCCAACGCCTGCAACAGGATGTGCAGTCTGTGGGTTCAAAACAGGAGAAATATATTCCCCCTACACTACTAGAAGCCAAACTTACTTCTGAGCTTGGCAAGCCAGAGATACTATGCCATGGCAAGGTCTTGTTCTTAATATTCAAATATGAGTAACATCCCTTTTGGCAAGTAAGTGTCTGTCTGTGGTAGAACAAAGAGACTTTTTTGCCAATGCATCAAGCAGAAGGGAGATTTTACTTGCTTGCATCCCCAAGACGCACAGCACAAAATGCGCTCCTGAACTTTGGGCAATATTTAAGTGTCAAAGTCAGTTCTCTGTAAGTGCAATTCTATTCCAGGCTTGTGGCATCTGCAGATTTACAAGCTACATGTCCCATAGGAAAGCACAGAGGAGGAGATGTTCATATAGGGGGAAATACGTATTTACAATGCATCTGCATTGTGCAGCTGCACTGTGTATTATTACACCAGCTTCTCATTTTTTTAAATCAGATCTCTGCAGGAAGGAAAGAGCTCAGATGCGATGGTCTAATGGAACATCAAAATATGAAGGTTGTTTGCTTTAAGAAAAAAAAAGCATGAAAGCTGCTGATAAATCCAACAAAATTGATTGGTGTATGAAATCATTCAAGTCAATAGATATAAAGGTGAAGGAGGTGGTGAGAAACAGCAGCTGAAGGTGCTCATAGATAGAATAAAAGAAGATAAAGAAGCAACTCAGCAGTGCTTCTCTCCTACCCGAGGAGCTGAACTAAGCTCCTTGCAGCCTTATGCCTCAGGGAAGCAGGACCCTAAGCCAAGCTGAATCCCAGGGCTGTCCTGGCTCTCACGAAAGCCCAGCCATGCCAGTTGCTGCTGGCTAGATCTCCTGCTGGGCTTGTTTGGGGAACAGTTCCTTGTTGTCCCCTCGGTAGATCTTGGCACAAGGGGAATGTGCCAAGACCAGTTGACACAGGTCAGCCTTTTCTGCTCACAGCCTTCCAGTCCCCCACCGCCCCCATTGGGAAAGCAAATCAAACTTCTCCAGGAAAGTGAGGCACTGTGCAGTCCTGGCTTCCCCGGTTTTCATGCTACCAGCCGGTCTAATTTCTCTTGACATTTCTTCCGTAACAGCAACTGCAATGTGTCAGGATTAATTAAGCCAAACAGTGGGTGAGTCTCAAAGGAGAACACACATCTGCCGTGATATGCCCCCACCTAAAAGCCAAAGAGCCTTTTCTGGCATGAGGAGGAGAGAAGGAAACAGGAACAGTGAGGCATCTTCCAGTGGAAGGAATACAGTGAGCAGCATTGAGCTGTCAGGGCTCAGATGAACACCAGCACAGCTACAGCTCTCCAGCCTGACAGCAAGCACTTTGCACCTTGTTATTTAGCCCTTCAGATAGACTCCGGTAGTTTTTGCAAGGCATGCATTAGAGGTCTAGCAGGCAATTAAGGCCATTTCTCCCCAGATCTGAAAATGGGACAGAGTTTCTTGGAAGATTCCCAGTGAGAGGGTCAGAGATCGATGCGTGTCTGTGCTCCGGAGATAGGGTCGACCCTCCATGCACAGCCCAAACAGTGGCCAGTCTCAGGCTGGGAAGGAAAGCAGATCCCCAATATAAATAAGAACCAACACAGCCGGTGATGACAACACAAGACGTTAAGTGTGTAGGGGCTGCTTTTTGTGAAGTCACCTTTCCCCTTCCTGACTGTGGCTGGGAGAGGGGTTTGCACAAGAGCGTGTGCAGCAGTAAAGGATGCTCCTAACTCCTGATACGTGTCCCTGACCATGGCAGGGGGGTTGGACTAGGTGATCTTTAAGGTCCCTTCCAACCCAAACCATTCTATGATTCTATGATTCTATGATAGCTGCAATAGCCAAATGGTGGCACAGTATCCAGCCATTTCCCCGGGGCCCCCTTCCCATCTAGAAGGTGAGACTTAGATCGGCCCCTCAGCTTAACGGGTCTTGGTGGCACCCAGTGCAGAGGCACCTGCAGAAACACAGGTCGCAACAGGAGAAAGGGCATTCAGTGATCTCGCAGTATGTGGTCACTAACACACGAAGATGACTGTTAGAAATGCCTGGGATGTTCTCACTTCCCCTTCTTCTTTTTAGGCACTTCTCTCAATTCCAACCCTCCTGCCAAACCTTTCACCCTTCCAGCAGTCAGACAAGGAGCCATGGGTAGTCTCCTCTGTGCTTCTGGTTCAGCATTAATTCATACAAGGTGAGCCCTGCCACTTTCACCAAGGCCGCATGCAGCTCAGTAATAAGAGAAATTCCCACAAGTGTCGTAATGTTTTAAAGCAGGAAAGGTATATATTAGTAACAAAGAGAAGCTGTCTCAGTAACTGGTAATACATGTAGGACAGACATGTCATAACATCCTGTACAGACATAATTACCTAAATACTAGTGTTGGTTGATTATCAAAAATCCTGATCCATGAATCAGCCTTCTGCTTGACTCACTCTGCATGATGTCGTTGTATGTCAGTATCTGGATAACCACAGAAATAGTAGGCTGAATGTCTTCTAATTTTAGCAAAGATTTACATTTGTCCAAAAGACTTCACCAACAGTGTATTTATTATCATGCTCTTAAAATTAATCCTCTCATCAGAGATCACAGAGAGAGATCGCTGCATAACCAAAGAGGCCAACTACAGACAGAACGACAAATAATTCACTGCAAAACCTGCAACTTATTAGTCAACGCTGTTTATTAATAACTTGTGAGAAAATCTACTGGGAGAGAAACAGGATTGAGACACAATTCATGTACAGAAAAAAGAGCGTTACATAAGCACTGAGCGATTGAGCCCACTTTACTATGTAGTAATACTAGAACAATGATCTCTAAGCTTTGTTTTACAGATGTTACAATACAGGGTGTTAAAGGGTTTGACCTTATTTGTCATACTCCGCATTCTTCAAGCGCTAAGACAAAGTCTCAGAAGAGACACCCAGCCATGTTTCTGCTCCCTTTCTATCAAAATAAGTGTTGCTATTTGGCAGCAGGTACACCAATCAAGCCAGGCTGGGTACAGAAGAGGATGGAGGATGCTTACAGGTCTGTGTTTTTTAATATACATGATGTTCTTGCAAACACCCAGAGCTGTGGATTCTCTCCCTGGCACAATCCTGATGTATATTGGTCTATGTATTATGCATACAGATATTATAATGGTGTCTACTACCGATTACAGTAAATCTCTTGTACTCAGACACCTCTAGGTATACCTGGATCTTAAAATTCAAGCCTGACTCCAAATCCAAGTCGTTCCTTGCCCCACCATTGATGAAGAGCTCCATCTCTGTCGGGGTCCATAACGAAGAGGCACTATGTCTCCAGAGACACAGCATACAATTCTCAAGGTCACTGTATGTCCTCAGGCATACTCCATCTGCATCCACACCCCACAGCTTATTGTACTTTAAGCCTGTCCACATGGTAAGTGGTTTTCTAATAGCAGCCATAATTTTGCACCCAGTTGGCATGTGGAAGGCTATATTAAGCCCAGACAATTAATGCTGTCTTTGCTGAGAAGCAAGAAAATAGTCTCTGTGCTATTATACTCCGTCAGCTTTCCCGAACACTTCAGGCAACTAATTCTGAGGACTTTTTGACTGAATTGACATAAAATGCATCCTTCCCCTCTTGTTGCTTCTTAAATGCTTTAGGTTATTTTTATACTGCAGTCCCAGAGGTCGTTGGCAAGAGCATGTTCTGCCTCCCACCCGGCACTCGAGGAAATTTATGAAGACAGTCAGGTCCCATTTGTTCTGGTCACCCTCGGTGGGTTTACATGTCAGCATAACGTGAATGAGCATCAAATTGTTGTTTGTCATCAGAAGCCCCCTGGGTCTGTCCATGGGGAGGCGTTTTGGAACAGATACAGTGGTTGCTGCTTTCAATAGATACAGGAAGAAAATGTGGTCATCAGTAGATGTGAAACTGGAGAGAGGCCACCTGGAAAGAATTAAGAAAGTTCTAGGAAGTCCAACAGAGTAAAACCGGGAGAAGAAGTAATTTATAAGATAGGCAAGGTGGGTGAAAGGTTTGAGAGAAATACATATTTACATATTCTTGACTTCTGGGACTGAATGTTTTGTGAAAACACCATTCAGAAGACAATTCCAGCTCAGGACTCAGTTTCCAGATACTTTCTACATCCTCGTGGTGTGAAACGAAGTGGAATACTAAGCTGATATTCCCAGAGAATGAGAGATTATGCTTTGGTAATCACTTTTTGCAGGAGCTTGCTATTGCTATTGACTGACAAGGCGCACACCGAGGTGAGGTTTGCAGCTCAGGCATGAGTTAAACTGTGCAGATCCATCCAGTGTGAGATGTAGGTGTCTGGACTCTAGGTACCTACATGTGAACTAGGGGCCAAACGTCTGTTTACAGTCAACGAAAACCCAGTCAATGCAGGCTGAAGAGTCTGGAGCGCCATTCAGCCAACCAACTGTGTCTACTTCAGCAAGAGCAGCACAGCTCTCCAAACCGCACTGCCTGCATTGACTGGATCTGTGCTGGCTGCAACGTCCTAACTTTCCACACACTCACATTTAAGCAACGGAGTTTGGAGCTAAATCCTGCTGTCAGTAAGAAGCTTTGGAAATTCCCTCACTGCCAGAGGCCAAGGTGAAACACGCTTCAGTCACTGCGTGTCCAGCTGGCCTTGCCTTACCGTTGTGTCCTGTTTTTCTTGTAGGTTGCTCTGACTAGTACTAGGTATCTGACTTCGAAGTGTCAATTGCAAACACAGCGTGCCCTGGTATCAAATACGTAGGTTATTCTCTTGCAGGCTCAGGTTGCTTTATAACACCATAATCAGTGAGACTTTAATTTCTCTGACTCATGTCATCCAGGTAATGGGGCTTCAGCAATTTTGAACAAAAATCAGTCTGAGGGCAATCAATCAGACCATTGATTTGTATGCACAAAATGAGATGCTGCTCAACTGCAACCTTTTGACACCCACTACACAGGAGATACAGTGGTACAGAAGTGAGAACTGGATGTTGAAGCTCCCCACTGTAGATAAAATGTCTCAGCAGCCTTTCTCCTGTCCACAGAGTTGCCATCCCTTAACCAAGAAGCACTTTCTGTATGGATGCTGTATTTTGCTGGCTATCTTCCCATGAGCTTTGTGAACAGACAGTTCCAGAGGTGCAAGCACCTCACTTGGAACAGAGAGGGTGTTGATGAAAGCTGCTTTCAAGTCAGTTCAATCCCTCTTGGATCAAATGATGTTTGGGAGACACAAGACCTTCTGTTGCAGCAGTTAGAACGAAGTTATTTGTTTTACTGCGGTTTACGATGCCAGTGCAGTCACATGCAGAACACAGCCGACAAAAGGGCCTGTACCACTGCTGTTGTGCACCACCATTTGAATCCTAAAATCTGGGTTAGTTCCTTGGTGCCTGACCTTCAAAAAGGCCAAAGAATAGGGTGTTTAAATCTGCTATCTCTGCGTCTCCTCCTAAGATTTTTTTCTTATGGAGAGAGCTAGCAGCATACTTTCTAGAGCCTCCAAGTGGCTAAATTTTCCAGTCCTGGGCAATGTAATTTCTGATAAGGCTAGGTTGCCCATGCAGAAAACAAGAAAAGAGCAGTAAAGATATAATTCTTTTGCCATCCAAGATGTCCTAACATCGGAAGCAATCATGTACTCAGTCCTTCTCATTCCTGACAAATTCTGAATTGGCAAAGAAGTCCAGGGCCCCGTCCTCCACTCTTGCTGGATTGCAGGGCAACCTTCTCAGTTCAGGAGCTTACTGGTGGTAGCTCCTGGGGCATCAGGTATTTTATGTCTGAAGACTATTGCCTTTACCATTCTTATAAATAACACAATAGAAACTTCAATATGATAGATTGCAGGGGTTTTTTTCAGGCAGAAGATCACACCCAGTTTCGTGATTTATACAAATGCAGAGTAGCCATTTGCCTTCTAAGACAGATGAACATTATGGAGATCTTTTCTCGCATGTTGTTGGAAAGCTGAAAGGCAGTCTATTACAAAATCAATACTAAGGCTTCGGCAAAGAGGGGGGAAATAATCTGTCCTCCGTATCCTGGCTGGATGGGACTATATACTGACAAGGTGGATAATGACAATGAAACACTGGAATAGTTGCGCAATTTGAGGAGTGCAGAGCCTCTACCACTCAGATGCTCTGAGCACAGGTTATACAGCTGGCAGGAAAGACACCAGAGAAGCTGCTGCTGCCTTTTGGAGGGGGATTGATTAGGATAACTTCTCAAAGTCTGTTAAGGCCTACAGATCAGTAAAAACTACAGGATCTGATCAGGATCAAAGCCCCACAAGCAAGCATCGGTAACCCAGGCCAGACAGGATGGTGAATGCATTAGTATGAGACCTGCGTCCCCCGCTGCGCTGACTTCTGCATTCCAAAGCATCTGCTGGAGACAGCAGGAGTTCAGATGTGTGGGAAAGCAGGACTGGTCCTTGATATTCAGTGAGAAGTTCCTAGGATTTGGGCTGAAAAGAGCTCTCTGCCTCATGCAGAAATATTGCAAAACCCTTCACTTGAGTTACTTGATGCAAAATATCTCTGCTCGTTGGTGCTGGAGCTGCTAAATTGCGTTACTTTCTATAAATCCTTCCTGTTGTCAGTGGGTTGCCTCTTACTTATGGCCATTGTCCCTTTTGTTGCTACCAAGGAAAGAAACATAGCAGAGAGCTTTTGTTTAATGAGCCATCACATTTAAACATCATTTGTCTCAGTTGTTTTCCTTTTCTCATCTACCTTTGCTCATTAAACTCCACCCTGCTTGGCTGTTAACAGCATAATCATGGGGAGCAATAGCATCACGAGATTCCTTGTACCAGCATGATGCTGCTACCCCTGCTGCTTTCCCCCTATTCACCAGCTCTGATGGTTCTGTGTTTGCCTAGCATTAAAGCCAGGGTAGCAGCAGCTTCAGAGCCAGCTTACTCCAAAGGCCGAACAGCTGGAACTGTGCTTCCCCATATGGACAGGGTTTCGGATGGATTTTCTTAGTGCTGCCTGTGACGTTCACCTTGTCCTTTTGCACGTCTGTCACAGCCAGTCGCCAGCCCCTTGGTGTGGGGCGAGGGGGAAAGAGCAGTCAGTCTGTTCTGTACAGACGGTACATCAGCTGTGGCAACACTCAACGGGGACGGGACAAAAACAGAAGTGAGGTAGAGGAGTCGTGTTTCTGCCCCTCAGCAGAGGTGCTGCAGGAGGTCCTCGAGCAGAAGGGTTCTCCTGTGCTTCCTTCCCTGGCCAGGAACTGCAGCAGTCCTAAGCCAGGCAACCGGGAGAAGCAGCAGCCTCACTAACAGGGCAAAGTTTTGGGATAAGGGAGCTGCTCACTCCAGTCACTCTAAGGCTGCAGATCCTAGCCAGAGCTAGAGAGAGCAAAGGCAGCTGTGATCTCCACAGTTCTCACCTTCATGTGCGTGCTCGAATCTGAGCCAAAAAATTACCCTTGCATCTTCTTGAACCTCTTGCTGAGTCAGTTTTGGGGAGGAAGAACACACCCATTGATGCTTACCGTGACTCATTTTTATCATGAAGAACTATAATGAAAGCTCAGAGTCAGTGTCTGTTATCTACCTCTGTGGCTTAGGCTGCCCATCTCTTCTCACCTGTCCAGCACGGGGACATTCAGATCCTGATGTATGGCAGTTTTAGCCTGTGAGGGCAGTGCTAGGACCGGGAAGCTGCAGCGGTACTCAGCAGTACCTGTTCCTTGCTGTGTTATCTGAGTGAAGGAACACATGTGATGAGTTTAGCTTGCAGTTCACAGCAGCTGAGCAAGTCAGGGCGCCGGTGGTGGGAGATGCCGACTGTGGAGCTGTTGCTCTTCTGGCTCATGGGCAATGGGGAGACAAACAGCACCACTCCAAACATTCCCCCCTTCCTTCTTCTTCCCCCAGCTTTTATATACTGAGCATGATGTCACATGGTATGGAATGTCACATGGTATGGGATATCCCATTGGCCAGTTTGGGTCAGCTGTCCTGGCTGTGCCCCCTCCCAGCTTCTTGTGTTCCTCCAGCCTTCTCAGTTGGTAGAGCATGAGAAGTTGGAAAGTCCTTGACTAGTATAAACACTACCCAGCAACAACTGAAAACATCAATGTGTTATCAACATTGTTCTCACCCTAAATCCAAAGCACAGCACTGTACCAGCTACTAGGAAGGAAACTAACTCTATCCCTGCTGAAACCAGGACACCATCTCTTCTCACCTGTCCAGCATGGGGACATTCAGATCCTGATGTATGGCAGTTTTAGCCTGTGAGGGCAGTGCTAGGACCGGGAAGCTGCAGCGGTACTCAGCAGTACCTGTTCCTTGCCGTGTTATCTGAGTGAAGGAACACGTGTGATGAGTTTAGCCTGCAGTTCACAGCAGCTGAGCAAGTCAGGGCGCCGGTGGTGGGAGATGCCGACTGTGGAGCTGTTGCTCTTCTGGCTCATGGGCAAACAGCTGAGTCTGGAATAGCCATGAGTGGGCCAGTGACCCCACAATGCTAACGGGGGCCTTCTTAACCCTGTTAGAAAGGCAGGTCCTCAAAGGAAGCGTCCATGTCCTCCCATCTGCACCACCATTAGCTGGCTCTGTACGTTTCTTGCCTATACCAGTCAGATTGAGGGTTTGTGTGGAATCTCATCAGAGGATAAATCAAAGACCCCAAGTTCAGTAAAACAGGGAAGGCTGGCCATGAGGAAGACATTTCTGAGAACATACTGTAGCCTCAAATCCCTGTAGAGATGGTTAAATTTGAGGCTTCTTCCCAGACCCATACTTCCCAGGAATACTCAGCAGACACCATGACCTCCTACCAGTGGGGAGGTTAACATCAACCTCAAATAAAGTCCATCTGCCATTTCTCCAGTCGTTCAACCTTCCTGTGGGCTGAAGGCAGCCAGGTCAGAAGATATGCACACGTTTGGGGTGTGCATATACCCACTCTTTGCTAACCCACTGTGTGGCAACTCCGCCTTGACCAATGGCTAACCCTGAGCATCTTTTCTTGGGCTTAATTGGCCATCACAACTACAGGGCTCACAATCAAAAGTATTCCTCTGGCAGAACGAGGAGCCAAGAAGCAGCACTTTTCTAATGGGTGGCAAGCGTGCTCCTTTGTCACCACCCAAACCACCCCACACACACATGCACACACAGCGCTGAGCCCATCTTTCCCAAGGCAGACAGGCTGCGGCTACCTTCTGCAGACAGCTCAGCCTCAGAAAGTCAGAGCTGAACATCTGCTTCTCCAAGGCTTAACCCAGTGAGCTCTACGAGTGGGGCTCAACTCAACCTCTTCCATAGTGCAATCCTACACAGAGGGGCAGAAGAGTTGCAGCTCCCCCATACTCACTAGATGTTCCTGATCTTCATCTCCCCTTTTTCCACCCACCCAGGTTAGAAAACACTCTTCCAGCCTTCTTAATTATTCTTTGTACCTTTCCTTCACAGGGAAAAAAGGCACTTCTGTAACATCATGTCCGACACTGGCACAGCAGAGCTGATTCCTCTTTTATGAAGGGCTTGATCCAGAGCCAAGGAAGTCTCTCTTGCTCCTCTTTGATTCTTGTTGTCCAGATCCAACTTATTCTTTTAAAGCTAAGCTCTTTATTCAGCAATACCCTCTAGATTTTGTCAGAGGGGGGAAATTTTACCAGTGTAAACTAGGTTATGAGATTGAAAACTAAGTAGTTTTACTGGTGAATATATGGATAGAAAATTCCTTTTCCCCTTTGTTTTAGTGATGTTTTGGAAGAGGCTTAAATTAAACCAAAAAGTCATTTATTCTAAAAGAATGCCCGCAGGGGACATAAACCAATAGTGCCTTAATTATGCTTGTATGCTCATTTTCATTGCTTTAATGTTTCTAATTACAGTGGTAACACTTCTCCCCTTTGACAAGCCGGGAAGACAATTTGGCTCAACCAAGGAAGCTGGAGCATGGGTTATGGGAGATGTACATCACCTTCCAAAATGGCTTGCTCCTGCCAGCTTGGAAGGAAAGGATGCTCTCATTGGCATTCTGTTATTTCAGCCTGTTCTTCCTTTGGGGCACTGATGGGGTAACGTTTTCAATGACTATGCAGTGGCAATGAAAATGCTGCTGTTGCCACTTTTGGCAAGAAAACTTTGCAGGCATATGCAGAATCATAGAAAATAAAGTTGAAAGAAACCGCAAAGAATGATCTCTGCTTTCCTTCCAGGAGAAGACAAGATCATTTCAGTGTGTTCATCCAAACTTCTCTACAGGCAGAAGGCCCCGAGCCATTTATTCCTGTGCTTTATTACTGTACCATTAGTAAAGGCTTCTTAATGTCTAACCAGATCTTCCTTCTGTTTAAGCCAATTACATATTGTCCTATCCCCCAGGAGACACAGCACCGATTATTACTTCAAAGCAGGTTAAGGCCAATACAAATTTAACAGTAAACACTGGAATGTGAGTGAGGTATCTAAAGACTGACACTTATGTACCTCTGGATGGAAGCCACAGCCCGGACAATTTTTAAGGGGCCTCCATAGACAGTAAGTGCTAAAAAATTTCACTGTGGAAAATTTTAATCCAATTTGCTTAGATGGAAGAGAAGGATGGGAGCTTTTGCCTAATGCCTGCAAAAATGTGTTTCTCTTACATCCAGAAGAATGTTAATTCAGATCTCTTAATAACATAGTCTGAACTATAATTTAATTGGTAAGCAATAGATGATATTTATATCTTAGTAAATTTAATCCTAAGTATCCGACTCCATTTGAATGCTAGAAAGCTTTGAGTTCAGTGCTACCTAGCATCCTCTAGCGATATCCTGAGTAGCAGAATAACCTCTACTGGTGTTCTTTTCCAGCACATCCTATGAAATGGTACCTCCAGTCTCCAAGGAAAAGGTCAGTGGGAAGAGGTTACTCCCAGAGCTAACAGCACATCAAGCTAAAATCTACTCCTAATTCAAGAGCTGGGCTGGGGCTAACAACTTAGAGTGTACTACTCCATGCCATTCATGGTGAAGCAGATGAGATCTTCCAAGCAGTGACCCATTTCCAAAAGTCAGCCTCTGAAAAGCCAGCATCTCCTCCAGCTGACAATCCCATTTCTCCCTCTCTGTCCTCTATGCCACAGATACTGCTCCTGTGTATTTAAATTTGTGTATTTCATATGTTCCCACACACATTCCTCCCCATTACATTAATTCTACAGTGAGGACTGTAGAACTGTTCACACCTTTCAGAAACATGTATTTGGTGAAGAGCAGAATATGGCTGTACTTCCCTCCTGTGCCCCCCCAGCCTCCACCAATTTGTGAGAAACAGTTTGAACCAGAGCTAGCATCTTCCTATTTAAAAAGACCTCAGTGGATTGTCTTCCAGGAATTGGATGTGGGAAGAGTTTCTAGTCTCTCAGCTCCAAGAGAGCAGTGCCCAAGATTTAGGCACATCCTCATGGCCGGACAAGGGTTTTGTCACCATGTTATTCACTGCTGACCCAAAACAGCCCAACTAAAACCACAAGGGCAAGTGAAGGGAAAAAAAGACAGAAGTCAACAGAGTAATGCTTCTGGTAAGTGTATCACTCTGTCTGTAATCAGCTCAACCCCATTTTTAGTCTTAGACCCAGACCCTGTATGTGCTCAGGTCCAAACATAGAAACCTCTTTTTTTCCTTCTGAAAACACTGAACCCATGTCTTTAAAGGTCAGCGGGCAAACTCCTCTGGAGTCAGGGCTCTCTTTTCCTCGTTCATTCTCTAATGCTCTCTTTGATCAGATCCTGAGAAACTTGCCAGTGTCCCTCCTGCCCCCTTCCACCCATCATCTTAGAAGATCACCCCTTCCTAGCCACCAGCTCCCTCTGCTCCCAGGAAAGCACAGCGGGTCTGATTTCTGTAGGCACCAGACCGCTCCTGGTTCTGCAGAGAACGGTAGTTATTCAGAGCCAGGCGGAACACACGCTTGTCCAAGCCCTGCAGGTTAGGACATTCATGAAAGTTAAGGTAAATTAACCAAAGATGTGAAATGAATGCACATGAATTAAAGCACGTTAAGCTCTGCATGGACATTCGGGGATAAAGTGACCTTGCTTTGCTTTTGTTTAATTGTCACCATAGAGAACTGAGGCCATTTTCCTTCTGTATCAGAGCACCCACACAGAGGTTTAATGCACTTCGGCTTCTGCGCATTAACTCACACCTCACACTAATTTGTCTTAACTCCCCATGTAAACAAGCCCTCAGAGGACTGGTTTTTTCCTCTCTCATGTGACAGTTCACTTTATCACAACGTGAAATGTGTTGGAGAAAACTATTTGCAGTGAATTTTCCCTCAGTTGTACCTGCAGTGACATCTTTGTTGTGAATTGCTGCAGAACTTCTCCCTCTGCCTAAGCTTGTCTGCTTCTTTCCTCTTTAAAACAGCTATTTTGGAACAGCTTATAACTAATAAAGCAGCATCCCTCCACCAGGCAGATAGGGAACTGTTGGCCTGGTCTACAGGTGGGGTATGGAGGTGATCCAGGGAGATTAACTGCTGGGCTCCGGGTCACACAGGATATCTGCAGCTGAGCATAGAAATTGTCTAAACCCAGGCCTCTTTTGCCCCTGGAAATGTCTTTTCTCCTCGCCTCAGTGGATTTTTCCTCACTAGAAATAGTCAACGAGTTCCTTCAAACCTCAGTGTCATGCCAGTTGTGTGGGAAAGAAAAAGAGAAAAATTACTGCCATCTCCATGACTCCCGTGCAGGGACAAATCTTTCCCTCTCCCCCTCCTCCTTTTCCTCCATCCCTCCTTTTTACTTAAGAGCAGTAGGAGACCTTCACGTTAAGACACTGAACCCATCACAGTTGGAACAGACAAAGCCAGAGTCAGGGGGGAGGTGATGGAGGCTGAGACAATGTATTTTTAGTCATTTCGATGAATTATGGAGATGTGAAGTTGATAATTTATTGAAGAAGGGAAATGGGGGAGTCTATGTAAATGTTTTCAGATGAATAAGTAATGTGGCTTTCTAGCATCAGGGGGTCTTTAATTAAAGCCTCTGTTAAACAAGGCAAGGCAGATGGGCCCAGCTCCTTGCAGCAGCTAATGGCACCTTTCCCATGTACAGCTACGATTCAGAGACGAAGCATCATTTGCACCAATAAAGACAGACAGATCCTACCTAGGGTGAGTGGCGGGAGGCTGTGGAGACCAGCAAGTGGTTTGCATCACATTTTAAATTAGCTTGGCATACAGGCCGGATGAGGGGGTGTGGGGAAGTGAGGACAGAGGGGACACTCTGGCCACACGGCTTTGAGGAATGCAGAAAGCCACTCACACCCCTCCGTGGATTACAGCCTCTTCAAGAGGGACCTACTGACAGGGTTATCCAGGGTCTTGCTGTCACTGTGTGACACATTTGCCTTCCAAAAGCCTGTCCCATACCATGCCTGCCTCCCTGTCCCATGGCGAAAGATGGGTTCACAGCAGAAGGGAGCACAGCAATAAGGCAGCATTCGCAGGGTGGAGTGAAGAGGCAAACCCGTGCCTTCCCACTACCCAGCTGCTATCCTTATCCCCAGCATCCTCCACAGGCACCGCTCCCGCAGGTGAACATCACACCTGCAATCTCCCTTCCTTCAGGGATTTCACAGCTGATGTGGAGAGGATGGGATGAAGGTTCGCTGTGGACCTCAGTCAGAACAGAGCATCTGCTCCCTCTGGTGCCACATGATGGTGAGACAAAACTGAAGCCTTCTCCGTCACAAGGACTGGGTCTCCCAGAAGGTCTATGATTATTTCCCAAGGGAATGTATAAAACCACGATAGTTTCAGGAATTAGAATGGGACAATCAAGGAATGACAGAAGCTGCCCCAGTTAATACCGCCGAGAAGCTTCCAGTATAATCCCAAATTTGGCTTATTTAAACTCCCAGGGAACAGCAGGTAAGTTTCCAAACGGGACAAAGTCTCATTTTCCGGGAGAACTCTCTCTGAGTTAGACACAGATTAATTAGTTTTGAAACCTTGGCAAAGAAACAGTGTCTCACATTTTTCATTCATTTTTATCACCAACAACATTCATGATAACATTATACAGTGAGGAGAGAACAAGAAAGAGGCAGCTGAAACTTTATTTTTAATAGAAAGGGTTAAATCTAAAGTAGGATAAACAGGTTCCCAAAACATATACTTCCGAGCACAGAAGCTAATAACGTTTCTTTCCTGCATTGCCAAAGATGGGGCTGAAGGAGACCTCAAGGGGTTACCTAGTCCATGCCAGTCATCTGTGAAAAAGGTTTGCTTAACCTGGTACAGGTATCTCCCCACGTTCTGAAGCCATACTTGAGGCACTCCCTTTTGGCACCGAGCACAAAGACAACCTGGAGTGCATCCCCTCAACAAAGGTCCCTCTGTTCTCGGCGAACACCTTGGTGTTCAGGAAAGCACTGAATCTTCGGGATTGCAAGCGTGCGTTTTCTGTTTGCCCACACCAATGCTCTTGGCAGGTCTGGTATGTGCCTGCGAGCTCAGCGAAGGTCTACTGCTGTGTTTTGTGGAGGCAAGCACTGCAAGGAGGTCTTCAAGGATGCACCGGGAGCCCCTGCGAGCACCTACGAGGCTCTGCTGCTCTCTGCTGGGAAACGCGGGCAGAGCCCTAGCAAGAGGCCGTAGCGGGGGAAGAGCTGGATTTGCCAGCATGCTCTGCCTGGGCCTCTGCACACAAACACTCAGAGCCGCCTGTACAACAGCAGGCACCTGGGTGCAGTCTCCTCCTCAACGTCGCTGTCGGAAGCGGTCCCACATCGAAGGCTGCTGGTGTGGGAGCAGTCTGGGCGCAAGTCGGCAGCCCCAGCCCCCCTCTCTTCCCCTCGCACCTCAGCCCCCTACCTCGTGCAGGAGCTGGCTTTCTGCACATTGCTCTGTTGCACTAACACCTGCTCTCCTCCCAGCCTGTAACTCTCTCAAAAACCCTCTGGATGGAGGGCAGAGCGAATACCCCACCATACAGGTAAGGAACCAACACGCGGGGCAACCGCGCGACCCACCCAGAGTCACAGGTCGGCAGGTGGATGAGCAGAGACGGCTCTCCAAGGACCCCCGCCTCTTCCTCACAGCCCGTTTTTCTGATCATTGGCCTGTGCCACAAAGCTGCTCTTTGCTCACCAGAGCTCGGGAAGGCTTTAACTACGTCTGGCTGCAACTGTGCAAAACCGCAGGTCAGAGAGTCTCGGAGCCACAGCGTGCAGGGAAGCGCGAGGCCGCGGCCTCGGGTATCGGTGGGCTGCGGCAGCCGCATGGATCGCGTAGCAGGTGAGCTGGCTGCTCTGGCCAGCAACCTCGGCCTGGGAGAAAGCCCGAGCCCCAGCAGTGGCTCCGGCACAAAGGAGGGGGACGAATTCCCCAGCCTGGTGCTGACCGGGGCCCTCTGCCCCTTTAAGCAATGACGTTTAATCTTCCGATGTGTTTCATCTCATGCATTATGATTTTCAAGTACCGGATGAGGTGACAGGAGTTTAAGATGGACATTTTCAGGATTTGGCTATTATATATATATATTTACAGCTTAATAAAATAAGAAGAAATATTCAAAGTGAACAGACTGTGGAAAGTGATTTGTTCCAACTCTTCACTGCAGACTTGCAAGAAACCAATCAAAGAGGCTCCGGAGTAGTTTGAGTGTAATTTATTAACCCAAAAGGGGCCGCATTGTTAACCAACATTATTTATAGTGAACAGCTCAACCATCTCTACTGAACAACTGTGTGATACTGCAGGGACAAATGCAATGAGTTACTACACAGATAGGACAAAACCAGCAGCAGATCTTTGTTACAGCTGTTAGAAAAAGTGTCCCCAGGAGACAGACACTGAATCTTTAATGGCTATCTTATTTGTCTGACAATTTATTTAAGTTTTAAGTTTTAACTTAACAGCAGAAATGATAGCCACAGTAACACAGTGACTCCCAATAAAGGAGCGTATTGCTGATCTGCAGCTGGTGTTTTCTTATTTATTTCAAAGTCTTTAAGTTCCAGACTTAGCATATGGTGCCATATAAATAATGATATAATAATACGTTTTTGCTTTCCATGTGCCTGGATAGAAAAAAGCCATGTGATTTATGGTACATGAGCATTGTATTTCAGGCATTATTTTGCTCAAAATTTTTAATGCATTTAAAATGCATCTTTTGCTTTGTGTAATCTGTTCTTTTGAAAGAATAAGCAGAGCAGTGATGTTTATTTAATGGAGTCATTCATCTTACTTCCTCGTACAAAATCCTAGCTTTCCAGGCCCAGCAGCCAGATCCCTGCAGTAGGCAGTGGGGTTGGAAATGGAGAGATCTGCTGTTTACCAACAAGGCACAGATGAAAGGAAGACATGGGGCTCGAGATTTACCCACAGCAGGACGCTATTTGAAGCCAGCAGGCAGCTGAGAACTGCTTAGTCCCGTCCAGTAAAGGATGGAGAGGATAAACCTATGGGAGAAGTTCTTCAGGGAGTCATGCTGTGGAGAAAACAGCACTGGGATGGCTCAGCGTACAACTACCCATACACACACAAATGAAAGCAGGTGCCTACTTCAGGTAAAACTGTAACTGCAGTTACTAGAGCAAACACCGCCCCCCTGAAGTATGACGGGGATGTAAGAGTTTACAGCTTTCCTTTCAGAGCCTCAATAAACTAGCTCTGTGAGCATTACAGCTGTGCAGAAATACATAGCTGGAGGGCAGGGAAGATCTCCAGTAACTCACACCTCAACTGTTTCTGGACGTTGCTGTCTTAGTTTCCAGACTGACTGGCAGGAAGACCTCATCAGGCAAAAACTTCTTCACAGCTACAAGGGTTGCAAATGTGAGTTTAAACATGCACAGATCACTGCAGAATAGACAGAATATCTCTAAGGCATGTACAAGACAAGCCAGTGAATATTCTGCCTACAAACTTAAGCCTGCTCCATTGGTCCACAGCTCCTGGAAGAAATCTGTCAGGGTCCACAAATCAAAGACTGACAATCCGGAGCACCAGGCAGTATACTGTATCCTTTCCCATCATGTGAGGACAGGATAATCAGTGGAGGTTGAAGAAGTCAGATCCTGAAATCTCCCTGAGAGTCCACCCCACCAACTGCCTAAGACTCTTCAACAATTTTACAGGTTTTACCCAGCATCTTTCAAGATCTTTCCAAGTGAACACAGACCAAAAAAACCCCACACTTAAAAAGCCAGCCGTCCCATGCTGTCCGGGACCATCGCAGTCACATGGGAAAGTGGGAGAGGCAAGATGGGTTCAAAGGAGTTGAGTAATGACCTGGCATCCCATGAGTGCAGACAGCAGTGCTTCAGTGCAAGATGATCTGAGTGGTCAGCGTGGCTGAGGATACGGACAACACTGTCACGAGGCTAGTACTGGAGCAGTGGGGAAGCTGTTTCTCTTAAAAGGTCAACAGCGTAACCTGAAAAACACACACAAACTGAGCTGCTCTGAATGGAAGTGACATCTGTTAGTTTAGCACAGGTTTTGAAGTCCAGTATCTCCCTCCCTCTCACCCCCCCATCAACCCCCATGGCAGTTGCAGCCACTCATGTTTCAATCCCAGTTCTTGTCACACTGGAGCACGAACCAGAGTATTTCAGAGGCTGGTTACTGTGGCAACCCAGCACAGCCTTTATCTTTATTCCTTTCATCTCCTCTTTGGGGGAAACTGGCAATCTGTTTATTTGCTTTTTCTGACGAAGTTCATCACACAGCACACTGTCAGGTTCAGTGTAAAAGTGAGGAGAGGAGAAAGTACCTCTCACATGAATGCGCATGTAAGGATTTCTCTCAGCGCTCTACTACCCTACCTCTTGCTTCCCCGCTTCTCTTTACAGGCTATTTGCCATGTCCTTTTCCATCTGACCCTCTGCATACAGCTTGTCTCTGCCCTTCTCCTCTAGGCCTTCTCACTACCATGGTACTTACTAGCAGGGACAAGAGCAAATGGCTACCCTGGCCTTTCTTGCATCCTTTACAGGAGTGTGGTAAGGCTGAAAGGCCACAGCCAAGCCACACTTTGCCAAAAGGACACTGGAATTCAGAGTGAAGTGACTCAGATCCCCACAAAACAAAAGGCCTGTGGAAAGCTGGGCTATGGGTGACCCCCACGCCCCTCCCTCTGCCAAGGGACCCCTCGCTTCCACCAGGCCAGACGGAGCGGAGGGCCTCCACAGCGGGCTCGCTGGCTGCTGACACGCACCGAGAGACCTCTCTAGCTGCTGTGGGGGGAAGGAT
>NW_008824032.1:4522764-4541443 GCF_000699105.1 Pygoscelis adeliae | reverse complement strand
ATGCACAACACCCCCCTTCCCAATTACAGGAATGGGTGCGGGTCCTGTCCCCCCTCTGGCCTCCCCCAGCACCCTGCTTCAGGCAACACAGCTGTAACCGGGAACCCCAAAACCGGCGAGCAGCCGTCATGGCTTCCACCTCCTCTGCCCTGGGCGGTTTTGGGATGAGGGGGAGAAAAGGGGCAGGACCCTGCCTGAACTCAAGTTACAGGACTAGGAATGGGAGTGTGGGGCATGAATACAGCATAGTCCACAGCCAGCTGCTCAAGGGAGAGATGAGTGAAGCCCACCTGTATTTCAGCTGCTTGCTACCAGGGAGCAAGACCAGGGCTGTGCCAAGCAGGAAGACAAGCCAGGAGCTGAAGGCAGCCACAGCACAGGCAAGGCAGTGCCCTTAACCAACAGGGCGCAGGCCCACAGCGCTTGGGCAGGGTGCTGATAAGAGGGCTCACCAACAGTCCCAGACAAGGCAAAGTAATGAGTCAGGTCTGGGATCCATCTAAGGGGCTTCCATCCAGAAACAAAACTATCTACAATATACACTTAGAGTCCCCCTAGGAAAACCAGTCAGTAAATAAGGATCAGGCACAGGTACACCCACTGCATAGCTCAGAACAGGTCTGAAGGCTTGGGCCTGAGCTTAAATGGAGTTCCTGGGCTCATGAGCAGAAGGTGTGAGTGGGACCAGTCAGAGAAATTAAAGCCTTTTAGTGCATGCTTTAAGAGGGGCTGCAACATATTTGCAGGAGGATGCAGTAATGTGCTGTATCTGGTCTGCAGGGCTACATGTTTAAAATATTCTTTATTCGCTAAATATTTTAGCAAGAGCCCAGTGGTCATTCAGAATCTGAAGTGGAGGAATCTAGCATACCACCAGCTGCTGGACCATCTGAGGACCAGACTCCTACAGTTGAATCCCCACCATCACTGGATGACTTACCTGGGATTGAAACACCAGCATCTGCAGACCAGCCATCTGTAATGGAATTGCCAGTGTCTGCAGACCAGCTGGTTGTTGAGAAATCAGCAGGTTCTGAGGACCAGTTACCTGTCGTTGAATTTCCCGCATCCAGGGAAAACTCACATGAGATCGGATCACCAGTGGGTGAACTGCCAGGTTTCAAAACCAAGTTGTACATGTCTGACTTCACACAGGCTGGCAGTAAAACACCTGAGGCTGGGTCATCGGCAACTGTAGTCAAGCCAACAGAGACTAAATGTGAAATATTGGAGCAGCCAATGGTGTATGAAGACCCCTTTGAAGTCTCCATTAAGTACATGGAGAAACATAATGTTCTGCAGATATTTCAGGTGAAATATCTCTTTCCTTTCTCCCTCCAGATGCTTGCTTGAGAAGGTGGGCCTAAAGTTAGCTTGGACCAAATTATCCCTTCCCTGGATCCCTTCCTGTCCTGTGCTTTCTTAAGCATGAACTTAAGAAAAGCAGTAGAAAAGGACCCTTGATCATCTTTGGGGATTGAAAGAGATGCTTGCTTTTTAAAATGCAGCTAGTGTTGGAGCAGAAAGTGCAGCCACCCATCTACCCAAAGATCAATACTTCTCTCCTTCTGTCTGTCTCTGTCTCAGGAGATCACAGAAAAACTGGTGTACCAGAAGCCCGATGATCCTTTGCAGTTCATGTTGCTGCAGGTATGGTGTCTTGCTGGGGCTCAGCGGGGACTGTCTGTCCATGACAGTCTCACTGTGTGTCTGCTGACTTGGAAGGAAGAGAAGCACGGGGCAGGAGCAGAGTGCCCGGGGTGCAAGGGACCACATGTGCTCTAAAAGGAGAGGGAGGAGAGGTATGGGAGGGTGGGTGTGTGGAAGAGCCGGGTGGCGGGGAAGAATGGGGTGAGTGTGCCCTGGAGGACTGTTATCTGAGAGGTGAGGGAAGCTTAGGGACAGAGATAGGGCCCCTCTGTGTCCCTGTGACCCTTCTCTAGTTCCCTCTATCCGACACTGGGAGGGAACACTTTTCCTGCCCACACACCCCTATTCAGGAGAGCAATCTCTGCTGATCCTGCAGGGTTTTAAAACACAGGAAATTCAAGGTCAGTGTGATAGTTTGGGAGTGAGTTAGAAGTGTGAGGAGCTCCTTGGGGAAAGGGGGAAGTTAGAGGAAAGAGAGCAGACAGAGAAAGAGAGGGGGTCCTTTCCTTCATTGCCCTCTAGTCTAGTCAGTCACCTTTGTGATTTGCTGCTGGGTTCCTGCCATACTGAATGTAGAACCTGCAGAGGAATGGCGAGGTCAGTTCTGGGAACCAGTGGTAAGGAAATAGGCTCCCAAATGACCCTTTTCCTTTTGCCCAGGTGCAGTCTATGATAAATGCCAGGCAGGCAGAAACGGAGGGAGCAGTGGAGAATGAAGATGCGGAGGTGTTTCTAGAAGAGGTCCTGTGCGCTCCTTTTGGCACCTACTAACCTTGCTGTTGTGGTATTGCGTGGGGCCTTCACAGCACCATGCTTTTGTAGTCATTGGCAGTAACTTGGAACAGGTCTGCTTGTACCTCTGTTTCCTGATTTTTCTGTTCTGTATGCTTGTGCTTCCCCTTGGGTTTAAATCCTGCAACCAAGTATTGGTTAGGATGCACAAACTCAAATCTTAAAGTGTGCGTGGACCTGCATGCACACATGACACATCTTGAAGAGGCAGGTCTGCTGAACTCCTGTGCTGTCTGTGCATACAAATGCATAAATCCCACATTTAGGCCACCCCTAGACTCCGCTTTTCTGTGCAGAGAAACCTCACAGCTCAGACAATGCAAGTACAAAAGCAAGTAGAATTAAAAAGCAGCCCTGGACGACCCACAGTCCTCTCTTTTTTCATGCTGCATTGGTGGCTTACTGTCTGCAGCTATGCAGCAGCGCCAATGCCCATCTAATACTTTGAGAGGCTGGGTCTGTGGCTTTCCTGCTGCCCCCAGAGCTCCTGTGATGCAAGAAGCGTTCTCTCTGCCTCTTCCGCACACTGGGCGCGGCTGTCTCACCCTTAACCATCCCTGCTGGGTTCCTATCACTCTGCTTTTTGGGGTTGCCGTGCTTGTATCGTTGCAGGTACAGTGTATGTTTTGATAAACAGAACAATAAAGCAACGGTTGCATGGACCCTCTGTGGCTTCAGAAGACATTGTCACTCAGGAATGTGGGAGGTGAATAAAACTAAACAAACAAAAAACAAGCACTGGTAGCCCAGGAATTTCAGAGTCAAGGTATACTTTGCAAACATGTAATCTGAACTGCTTTTGATTCTCAAAATACTTACAATCCTCATTTTCATACTATCCGAGTGTCTGTTTCCACCCTGTAAAGAAAGTTTGTCTTTCTTTCTCTTGTCTTTTGCCTGAAGATAATTGAAAATGTGCAACAGAGCATACTGTTATTTTGGCTTCATTTCATGTGTATGTGCAGTAGGTGCCAGAAAGTTTTTTGTCACTACAGACTTTTCTCTTTTTTAGGCAAGTGCTCTAATTTCATGACGGATGGTAGTGTATTCCCAAATGACTGTCTCTATGGCTATGAAAAGAGCACCGTAGAAACTTATCTTCCATCTATGTATTTTCATAGATGTGGTGTTATACTCCACAGCAGAGCTTGGGCCCAAAAAGCTTGGGAATAACAGTGGCGAGTATTTGGCATACAAATTCTGTGTCTGAGAAGAGTTGCCTCAAGGTTCTCAAAAATGATCAGTTAACTCATGTGTTTCCAGGTTAAAGGCAGGTAAGCACCCCTGTCATTCACAGGGCAGGAAGGTTTTTAGGGTTATTGTGAGCCTAAAGATGGCTCAAGATTCAGATAAAATCTTCATGGGTTTTATAAGAGGTTTGATGTAGACCTAGGCATCTAGGTCCCACTGAAGCAGTGAGGTGCTTTGAAAGCCCTACTTACCTTCAGCAACTGGAAGAATCGGACACAATGAAACAGCGAGAGTGATTGCTTTTCAGCCTGATATATTTTGATCAAGACTTTATAAGTGGCCCTGTACATGCACTGTGAATGTAAGGGAAGTGCTAATGCACCTCTGTGAAACAGGAAATGCATGGAAGATGAAGATACCGGCTGAAGCCTTCTCATCTCTGTGGTCATTTGTCAGCATGTTTTCCCAAGAGATGGAGATGTTGGCATGTCTTTGAATTTTGTTGTAGAACGGGGTTAGGATGCTTTTGGGTACAGCTTTAGCTGTGAATTTTCTGTTTCTAGCATTTGTGTGTTGTATTTTGTTGTTCTCTTTTACTTACGAAAAACTTTTGAGTTGTAATATGTTCTCGGACTATAGGTATATGCCCTCAACTTCATGTCAGCATTAAGGGAGTTATGCAAGGAAAGATCCTTAATTTCTCTTTCAGATAAGTTGAAGTGAGCTGGAACGTAGTCTTCTTACAGATGACAAAAGTTTTGCAAGAGAGGCCCTACCCCGAGTTCCTCAGCAATATCAAGGCCAAAATTTTCCTTTGGTGGCCTGGCCACATTATCTCATGCTACCAAAGTTGCTGCATGGTAGCAAGAAGTCCTCCCCAGTGCATGTAAGAGAGAGCAGCTGTCTTGTTTCTCAGGATCAAGGTCCCTCTCCTTTGAGGAGCAGCAGTGGTATAGAAATGAGCGTGGCTGCACTCAGGACGGCTGTGTGGGCCTGCAAATGGCTTGTGCAGATGGCAAGAGACTGTGGAAGGCAGTAGGCCAAGGACAGCCCTTCAGCTTTCACGGATTTAGGGTGGAGTTGATTAGCTCTGAGCAAGGACTTTGACTGGAAATATTGGGAAACTCATCATGAGCTGTCTGAGAAGAAATGTCACTTCCTTCTCCTCAAGCCTCTCAGATGATTGTGTTGTATATTGAACTGCATTTATTGAAGAAAAAAAAATCCAGGAACTTAGTTTTATGAAAACAAAAAACCATCCTCCAGAAGGTGTGCAGATTATTGTGTTTAGGCTAATGCAACACAGCTGGCCTTTTGGATTTGCTTCAGAGTTTTGCTGAAAAATGCATCTTAGCTCTAGAAAAATTCTACCTCACATTAAGGCACTAATGTACCACTGCTGTTTGTGAGTGTGAAGGCTTTTCTGTGGTGAAGAAAAGGAGAAAAGTTAGATTTAAAATGGAAACATTTATTGTGGTCTTAATTCCAGAGTGACTGTCCCTTTTCCATAATTTCTTTCCCAAACCGTTGGATCTGTGCTTCTTCTTCATAAGTGGCCATTTATCAACATGACATAAACTGTCATTAAATTTCTTTCCTTGGGTGCTCTGAAGGAATTAACAGTTCATTGTGTGTAACCAAGACTATTCCATGTAAGTCCTTATAGCACGCTCGTCACAGTATATTTGAATGCCCTCCAGTAGCGTGCTAAGAAACGTGACTAACATCTGTTGTTTGTTCTTTCTCCTCTCCACGAGGGGGGTGTCTGTGCACTGAAGTGCATTCTTTTTAAAAGGGTGTTTTGTTTTTCTACCCACACCTGCGTGTTGCCGTGTGCTTCGAATGGATAGGGATACGTCATGGAGTGGAAGGTGGAGGGGTTGGAGATAGTTTGTAGTGCCCAAGGGCGTTTCCTCTGTAGTTTGAGCTGGGCACCGAGAAAGCGCAGTATTTTCACAGATGAGATTTTTTTGTTGATCCATGGACCGGCACAGAAGCGTGACATCCAGTTCAGCTGCCAAATAGCATGGTCTTATGGTGCGCAGACCGTTTCTGTTGTGAACCTTGTACTTCCCCAGAAGCAGGATGCGGAGGGGCCAACCAGAAGGAAAGTGTACTCGCTGTGAAATAGGTGTCTTGAATCAAAACATCAGTTTCTTTTTCTGCCATCTCTGTACAGAACTTAAAATGACTCAGACGCCCCAAGCAATACTACAGTTGCCTGTTTACTGCCTCTAACCAATTTAAAAAAATAAATAATGTTGTAACTGCTGATTAAAGATCCTTTGAAAAGTTCACACAGACTGTTCTCTGCTTCTTAGTTGGGTGGAGGGCACAAGCAGGATAGCTCTTCAACGGCCAGCTACTTATAGCATGAGACATTTCATTGTGACTCACTGGATATGAATCATTGCTACATAACACCAATTTTAAGCTAGTTTAATGCCATTGATTTCAAAGTTTCACAATCATGTGAAACTCGAAGTAGGCAGCAGCAACTATTCAGGGCTCGCATGTCTGAAATGGAAGAAATTAACCTCTGGGTAAAGCCCGACAAAGAGCTTCTTAGCTCAAGAGAACACTCAAGCTGAAGACTGGAGAATGTGGGAGTGCTTAGAAAGGGAATATACCAGGGCAAATCGATCAAACCCTGTCTGACATGCCTTCAGGTTGTATTCAAGGGAAAGCTGCTCTTGACCATTCTCTCAGCCAGATGAAATGCAGAAGAAAAAGAAGAAACATTCCCTTAAGGTCAGGCATCAATATCCATGGCTGCATTCCTTTTTTGGGACTGCCTTCAGGGACAACATCGATGTAGCAGCATCACCAAAAGTTTATGGCCATGCCTCAACATACACAAATGGAAAAGGGAACTTTGAGTTGTTGGGGTGACATGGGTTGGATGAACAGTCACTTGCCATCTTCTCCTGGGGAAAGGTGGTGGGCTGGAATATTACTGCAGAACAGCTGAAGATAAGCAAAGCAATCCCAAGAGATTTCTATACACGTAATACAAGACTGGAAACTGACTGCAGACACTGCGGTACTTGGTCTGTATTAGAAATGGCTGGTATGAATGAATGAAGTGGCTCTTTCTTTCTCCCTCAAGGCTATCATCCCAATTCGCCATACAGCTCTTCCTCTCCCAGGTGGGAAGAGCTCACCCTCCTTTGGTGGTGTCATTTCATAAACTTCAGTGAAATAATACCAGGGAAGAAAGAAACTATGAGATGGACTCACCTGATTTATTTGTTTTTACTTGCTTTTAGACCAAAATTAACCTCTTGTTCATTGTCACTCATTAAAGTGGCAAGAGATGGAGGAACACGGGGCTACACAGAGCCGGACTTACGAAGGTGCCCAGCTATCTAGGTCAGTTCACAAAGTAAAAAGGTAGGCTGTGTAGCTAAGGGAGTGCAACACCCAGCTTACATTGGGTGTGACAACTTCACTATTAACTTACCAGCCTTTAAGGCAAATGTCTTATTTGGAATCACCTGGTCCAACATTTAAAAATTCTTCTTACAAACTAGGAGCCAGGATCCATGTTAGGGTTAGGGAGTTTGTAAGAACAAGAGGTGACCTCTGTCCTTCCTCCTTCCTGTCCCTCAGCTTATCTTCTAGTATAAAACAGAAAACCGAGGTGAATAAAAACATGTGGAATAGCACATTTGTTTGTTAATGGGACAAATGCATGTCATACCAGCCCTTGAAGAAAAACAGTTGTCACCTTGAGGAGGTTTTGGTGTTTGGACAGATGAGTAGACATTAGGGAGAAGGTTATATTAAAATGCAAGCAAAGTGGTCAAGTGACTCAAAGTTGCATAAACACCGTGAACACCACAGGAGTCCCTCTGAAGAGCAGAGCGATACCTGCTCTATCCCGCTATTGTTCAAGCATCCCCTTGGGTCTAGCATAATATCCTGCCTCTTTGCAAGGAGATTCAGGGAAGGGCAGTGTTGCCAGTTTGCTGAAACCCCGCAGTACTGAAAGCAAGTACTGCTCATTGGAGAACCCAGCTTTTGGCCCTGTTGTTTGAATCCTTGGTAGCATAACTGAGCTATCGTGAGAGACTCCTTGACCGTGGTATGATGCCACGTTGCTGATATATGTTTGACATGGCAGATAGGAGTGCATATGGGAGAAGCTCAGCCTGTTGTTGGGAGCAACAGCTCCCTATTTTTTGCCCTGTTAGATGTCTAAATGTTTCCAAATGAAGAGCAAAGCTCTTTAGAAACGTAAGAGCTGGGCAGAGTCCAGCACAAGTACAGACGGAATGACTTTTCATAGTTACCTTTCAGAGACCTCTTAGAAGTTGTTCATAAACCTTTCGGGCTTTTCAGAACTCGTGTGTTAAAAACCGGCGCTTGAGTAGTAGGTTAAAAAGCATCTTGAAGAAAACGAAGGGTGAAGCTTAACCTTTCCTGTGTTCTCCCATGAGAGGGCAGCACAGACCGGCTGAGCCTTCGCTAAAGGCTATTAAGAGGCAGGGAGACTAACTCAAGAGCTATGTTCAGCCGTGGAGTAGCTACAAGTAGAGGAGAAAAGGTCGATATAAAAGGGCTTGATGGCCCAAAGCGCAGCTCCATCCATCGCCCACCTGAAACTAAAACCCAGGTACATCTGGGTACAGGGTTGACTGGGTCAAACCCCAGGTTCACGACACAATCCGAGTCCCACAGACTTCTCAGGGAAGTTCCCAGTTTGTCACTGAAACCTTAATAGAGATTTTCAGAGGAAGAATATTGGACAGTGCCTACAGTTCTGTCAAAACAATGAGTCAATGTGAGACATCAGCCACACCCTTGCCAAGGCTGAGGCTGTCACCCCAGGAGTGCTATAAACTCGCCCAAGGCATGGATGCTGTTTATTTCCACCCCAATGCTCCTAAGCATCGCACCAGCCAACACCCCTCTGCTATTCCCCTTTTCTCCTGCTGCTGAGACTCTTGCGATGCAACTTTGACTGTCCTCCCTCTTTCTTTTGGGTGCCGCAGCCCTCTGGCAAGGTGGATAGTGGAGATACTGAGATAAATCAGACATATGCTTGCAGCACTTGGCTTATAGCAAGCGTGTTGGAAACTGGATAGTGTCAGGCAACCGTATGTAGATGGCAGTGCTCCACTGCCAGCCCGCTACAGCCTCCCAGAGCAGAAGCAGCTAATGCAGAGGAGGCAAGCAGGATGGATTTGGGTGGAATGAGGTATCCCCAAACACCCTTCAGTAATGAGCTGGAACAATTAATGTGAACAAATTTCTTTGGCCACTTGCAAACAAGCAGTAAAGCTCCCCAAACAAGACCTCTTCTTTCTACCATGTTATGGCTCGTGACTGACATGCAGGATTTTGGAGGAGAGGTTTTCAACCATCAGCAAGAGCAATGCAGTCACTGGGTCCAGACAGAACAGCTTTTTCCCCATCTGTTAGATGAAACTCAACTGAACCACCAGCACCAAAGGACCATCACAGTGCCAAGGTAATTTGGGAGCTGGAACCACATCCTAATAGGTATATCAACACTGGCATCTGCAGTCTTTCAGAGGCCAGAAAGCCCTCAAGTTCACAACCAAGAGCAATGCGGAGACATTTTCTAGCAGACCTTCCCTGGACATTGTCAGCCCTTTAACGGAGCTATCTAAAACACAAGCAGAAAATGTCTGTCTTCTCAAAAGTCTTTTTTCCTGCTGTGTATTTTGCAAGATCCCAGGCAATCCTTTGCCCAGGCACAGTGACATTTCTAGCCTCCCTGTTGTCAGGCTCCTCTTCAGAGTGAGATGGCCTGCCCTCATCTGAAGATGAGATTCAAGAGGAAGGCACATACCATTTACTGACCCTTTTACACCATCAAGGGTGTTGGCTGGGGAGTGCCACTCTTGCAGGGCTTGGCTCCCCTTCCCTGCTAGGAGAAACTCCTGCCGGTGGGTGCGGAGCCAGGGCAGGGCTTGACCTCGGGGCTTCCCCAGGCTCCTCCGTGATGCTTTTATCTTCTGGTCTCTGCGTGTACAAAATGTGACCTGTAGGTTGCTGAAAGACCTAGGTGAAATCAGCAGCTCTAAGATGCTGTCGTGGTTTAACCCCAGCCAGCAACTAAGCCCCACACAGCCGCTCGCTCACTCCCCCCTCAATGGGATGGGGGAGAGAATTGGAAGGGTAGAAGTGAGAAAACTCGTGGGTTGAGATAAAGACAGTTTAATAGGGAAAGCAAAAGCCATGCACGCAAGCAAAGCAGAACAAGGAATTCATTCACCACTTCCCATCAGCAGGCAGGTGTTCAGCCATCTCCAGGAAAGCAGGGCTCCATCACACATAATGGTTACTTGGGAAGACAAACGCCATCACTCCGAACGTTCCCCCCCTTCCTCCTTCTTCTCCCAGCTTTATATGCTGAGCATGACGTCATATGGTGTGGGATATCCCTCTGGTCAGTTGGGGTCAGCTGTCCCAGCCATGTCCCCTCCCAACTTCTTGTGCACCCCCAGCCTACTCGCTGGTGGGGTGGTGTGAGAAGCAGAAAAGGCCTTGACTCTGTGTAAGCACTGCTCAGCAATAGCAAAAACATCCCTGTGTTATCAACACTGTTTTCAGCACAAATCCAAACCATAGCCCCGTACTAGCTACTGTGAAGAAAATTAACTCTACCCCAGCCAAAACCAGCACAGATGCAGATATTTTTGTCTGGGTTTTCCTCTGCAGAAATTAGCCTCAGGCCTGTGATGAGGCTCTCCTATGAGTTTCCTTTGTAGTCAGCAGAGTAAAAGGAGCATCCTTAGGGGGAGATTTAGAGCCCAAATCTCTCTCAAGGTGTACAAGAAGGCACCCTGAGGGTCGTCTTTATTAACAGTGGTCGCAGCCAATAGAGATTAGCCTTTATAAACATCCACTATTTCTCTAAGCTTTCGGGTTGAGACCACTGAGGAAGGGAGCCACAGCAGCTGGCCTAATTGTTAGCAGCGGGGTACCAATATTTAATTTGTTACTGCCTTTACCCACATGTTCAAATTTCGCTATGAGCACTAGTCCAAAACTCCCTGGGGAAGCAGTTCCCGCCTGAACCCAGTTCTTTACCTGACAGATCAGCTTCCTCCAAGTTGTTTGTCCTTTCTGCCTGCTCGCTTGTCAGAAGCAGAAACGGTCTATTCTGAAAGGCTGAAAGTACAGTTTTTCATGCAATCACATGATTCCAGTAGCTTGGGCTTTATGCGAATACCCAAAATTGCAAGTCTTGACACCAAAAGACAGCCATGGTTATAAGCTCATGAATAAAACTACCCTACAAAATTAGAAAAATAAGGTGTATCCCCCTTCTTCCCCAAAATATTAAAAAACCCCAATCCTTGAGAGTCTGTTTTACAGCACTCTTCTTAGGAATGAATGCAATATGCAATGCCATATTCATGGGTGGATTATGCATTGCCAAATGCAAAATACCAGGATTACTGGTGTCACAAAGATGCCTGTATCTGGGTTTTCTGTAACGCTCTTCACCAAGGTATCTGAGGTTTTAGAAAGAAGTTACTTACTGCATTCCACATTATACTAAATATATGCATACAGTTCTGCTTTTCAGTCTATATGTTTGCAGGCTTAGCTGGAGTGGCTAGCCCAGCAACCCAGTGGTTTGTCCTAACCCACTATAATTAGCCCATGGTTGTTGCTAACGGTATGCCATTTGTCTCCCCACACTCAGCACTGTTTGGTAAACATTTTCAGGGCCAGAGTTGCTCTCCCCTGATCTCCCTAGGTGGTGTTCACTTATTTATTCTCCGCACCCCGCAGTTATCTCTCTGTCTTGAGGTTGAGAGGTATAGAAGTGGCAAAAAAAGGGCAAAAACATTGCAGAAAGGGGGAGGCAGCTGTAGCAAAAGCCACAACCCGGCTGGGGAGGCAGGAGGCAAGGCTGGCGCGGGGCCAGGCCAGCTGCAAACCCGAGGGGCGCAGCAGACATCTGTCCCCCACGGCCCACAATCCTCGCCCCCCCGCACGGATGCACCGAGACGGGAGAGGAGGTGGCCATGAGGAATTCCCTGCTCCTCCGGGGGGGAGCTGGCTCCTGGCCATGGCACGTGAGGGCTTGGAGGACGGCAGGCGCGAGCCTCAAACCCAAATCTGGCCAAGGGAAGGAAGGTCGAACTGCGGACTGGGAAGCAGCTGTTCACAGCCCTCCCGGGAACGCAGGAGCAAAGCCGGGTGGCAGGAATTGGGTCTGGGGCTGCTGGCAGTGGTGCCCTCAGGGGGAAGTTGCTGACCCGGTCGGTGAGGTGGGGACTCTTCCGGGAAAGGCGGCAGCCCCTCCGCTCACGGGCAGCGCCTTTGCAGCACACTGCAGCAAAGATGCTCGGCCTCGCCTCCCATGGTGCAGCTGTGCTCTGCTGCCCTGTGCTGCGGGGAGGTTCATCAAAAAAGTGCCCCTCTCTGGGACAAACAGATGGTGTGTGTCAAGCTGAACCTGTGCATGGGTGCATGGGCTCGGCCAACACTGCAGCCACACTGCCAGGGATGTGGGATTTCCTGAGCTCTCTCCCTTAACTGTGAGATTTGATCTTCCCATGCAACGTTGCAAATGCAGTTAGGAGCCTTTTGTTCATGAATAGGAGTGGTTCCTTCGTGATGCTGGTGTGAGGTCGTCACAGAAATGACTCCTGGGACCCTGTTGCTTTGGCCATAACCTCCTTTTCCTCCCTGTGTGCTCCCTCCTTCCCTCCCTCCCTAACTCCTCCCTCTCACACTCTGTCTTAAATCACTATTTCCATGCTATGAAGAAAGGAAATTCAAAGGATGCAGGAATGTGAAAGAATATTCTCAGAGGTTAGGAGCAAGGCCAGCCCATTAGAATTACCTACGGCATCTAATCAGCCCTTTTCAGCATCTTTGTTCTCTCTTTGGGCATCCTCCAGCATCCCTCCCATGCCAATTTTGAAAAGCCACGGCACGCTTAGTGACAGACATGTTCTCACATTGCCCTGTCACCCATAGAGCACGTTGCCATAGTCAAGTGATAGATCTCCTGAGAAATTTAATTTTCCACCTCCCTCTGAAAATGGGGCAGGCTGTGGCCTCAGCATCTGATTGTGCCTCCAGATGAAACCCCAAATTGCAGCGTGTCTTCACTCCCAAGCCAGCATTTTGCCATTAACCCTTAACCCACATGCAACAGAGGTGTGCAGATATGTGGACCTATGTCTGGATACACGTGAGGAAAGCATATGCATGTGTGGATTTTAGGTGCTGGAGCATGTCCAGAGAAGGGCAACGAGGCTGGTGAGGGCTCTGGAGAACAAGTCTTATGAGGAGCGGCTGAGGGAACTGGGACTGTTTAGTCTGGAGAAGAGGAGACTGAGGGGAGACCTCATTGCTCTCTACAACTACCTGAAAGGGGGTTGTAGCGAGGTGGGTGTCGGTCTCTTCTCCCAAGTGACAAGTGATAGGACGAGAGGAAATGGCCTCAAGTTGCGCCAGAGGAGGTTTAGATTGGATGTGAGGAAAAATTTCTTTACTGAAAGAGTGGTTAAACATTGGAACAGGCTGGCCAGGGGAGGGGTTGAGGCCCCCTCCCTGGAAGGATTTAAAAGACGGGCATTTTTTACTTGATGATCTTAGAGGTCTCTTCCAACCTTAATGATTCTATGATTCTATGATTCTATGATTTGTACATGTGCATATACATGTGTGCATATGTATGGCTCTGTGAGGGGGGGGTATGCACTCATGAGTCCGTAGCTTTCGCAAGTGCAAGAGCTTGCACAAATGTAGCAATGTTGGCATGCTCTCATCTGGAGTATGTCAGCGCGGACGCAGACCTACAGGGGAGGCTAAAGCAGCTGCAGGCACCCCACTGGAAGTACCCATGGTGGCACCTGGGCTTCCCACCACGTGGTTTGTCAACCCCACTGCACTCTCTTGCTCAGCAGGGTCTCTGTCTGACCCTCTGCTCTGCACACAAATTCATGCAAACTCCCTGCCTTAATAACACACACCCAAAAAAAATGCAAACAAACAAAAGCCCTGTCCCAATTCTCTCCTTCCTAATACCAAATTTGTCTCCAGATATCACCAAAAAATATTCTTACCCACTAAACCAGGTCAACAGCAAGCTGTTAGCAGCCAAATGGTGATGGCAGCTTGGAATTGAATACCACCCTTCTCAGCCTTACCCACTCTTGCCACCCAAATGCGGATTCACGCTAATGTCCATTTGCAGCTTCCCAGACAGGGCTACCGAGCAGCAAGAGCTCAGCCGCACCAGGGCTCTCTCCCAACAGCTGCTCTCAGTGCTGGTGACTGGCAAGACCACGGACTTCACTACCAGCTTCCCCTCCCCTCTCTCCTCTTTCCTCATCTTCTTTTCCCAAAACAGCATTTCCACACTTACTGCCTCTTTTCTCCTCCCAGCTGAGATGTGGTGGAGCGTCTTACCATGGCAGGGCTTGTGTCTAACAGCTGCCCCATGACTTGCCAGGTTGTGATGCTCAGGAGATGCGCTGCTTATCCCCCTCCAGCTGCTCTCAATGTCTGGCAGTGGTGACGGGAGCCTGCCTTCCTAGATCCCAGCACACCAGTCGGCATGAAATGCATGGTCCCCCCAGCACTGCCAGAAGATGGGGCAGCGACCGCACCCAGCCAGACTTCACAGCTTGTAAGGAAGACAAATAACAGGCAAGCGGCTCTGAGTTATTTAGGTCTAGGCAAACCTGCATCCCTACTCTTGAGCACCCAAGTGACAAATTTCTTGTCCCTGTCTACTCTATCAGGCTGGCTGCAATGGCTGGGTCTTCTTTTGCTTATCACTGTGATACCTCAAGGAACTGGAAATGCCAAAAGCACTCTCCCTTCCTCAAGGTGAAATCTCATGAGGATCTCATGGGAGAGCTGGATCTCTCTTCAGTTGTCTCCAAGTACCAAGGGGATCCATAAAATGTTAGAGCTATTGCAGTTCTCACTAATTTCCCACAAGATATTTGCAAGGATGGCTACCAAGGAGAGAGATATATATTCTTTCGATGTTTGCTTTTGACTTGTGAAGGGCTCTAAAAACATGAAGCTCCCATCACCCTTATTCCCATTATTCATTATCCTGGTTTTTGCAGATGAAGAACACCAAGCACAAGCACCTGCGCTTTTGCCAGAGACTTGCTCAAGGCTCCAGTAATGAGAATCATGACTTTTGGCAGACTTGTGCTGGAATGCGTGAGGGAGAGGAAGGTGAAAGACATTCCTTTTCTGCTGGTCTCCTCAGCCTCAGACCCTCTCAGTTCATCACAGGCCAATTAATATATACGTCTGTGCTTGACTTTGCTCAGTCTTAATAAGACTGAATGTCTTAAAAATCTAGAGGGCCCAAGGAAATGTGATAGTCTCCCCACTTTTCATGTTATCCACAGTGTCTTGCAGAGTAGCCAACACCTACACTTCTGTTTCCAAAAAAAAATCCCAAGCTAAATAAAATGAAAATGGATCCAACCCAAACCACTGGATTTTCCCCATGCAATGTAATTAAATGAAAACATTAAAATTCATTTACTCTTTTTCTAGTCAGTACATTCTTCTTAATATGCATGTTCGAACAGCAGTCCAGCGATCCTAATATTTATATTTACATCCTTCCAACTTGCCCATCCTCTTTAAAGTTCAAGTATCTCGTACGAGTGAGTCATTTATCCACCCTTTCGAGAGTATAATAATAGAAATTCTTTAAAGCTTCGTGTTTTCAGCACAATGGCATTCCGATACGATCTAAGCAGAGACACACTCCAGTCCCACAGAGGACCGGGAAACAGGTTTGGCCAGAAAAAAAAGTTTTCCTCATGTGATGGGCACCCTACCAATCACACAGCACTTTCCTCAGGCAACCTGGGTTCTTTAAAGCCCAGTGGAGGTAGGAGAAAGGGGCTTTTTTGGCTTTGCAGGTGGGTCGGGATTTCTGCTGGGAAGCATTACGAGAAAGGAGGGGTGAGTGCCTTGCTTTGGTCATTGTCTTCCTCTTAATGAGGCATGTAAGCGGTAAGTGTCTGTTAGGAGAAAAGGAAGCTTTTATGTTTAATGGTTTTTATTTTAGTCCCTGGGCTGTGTTTAGTATATGGGAGTCTGGTACCTGGATAAGGTTAACTGCAGAAGATTATTAAGTATTTCATTTTTCTAACCTCAGGCTGTATCTTCTCTATGGTTGTTTTAATTTGTTTCATATTTTTTCTCCTAAATACTGGGAAGGAGGGAACAGGAAAATTAAATCTGCTGCAAATATATCTGAGCGTAAAAAAAAAAAAAAAACAAACATTGCAGAGAAAGATGAATCCCGTAATTCCCCCTCACTTGTGAAAATAGGAAAGGAAAAAAAAAAAAAATCTTGTTTTGGCTGTGCTGAACTAATGAGGGAGAGAGGAAAAACCTGCCTCCAAGCTCTATTTCCGAGGTAATTATGCCTGATGATGATTTACCAGCCACTCCACTGTTCACACAGGCTTCATTTCATAGCAATCTCTCTCGAAAGGAAACTTAATTAGTCTCTGACCCCTGCTTGATGCTGTGCTTTGTTTTTGCTTTATTTTTTCTCCTTTGGTAGCACAAAATAACTGGCTGGCTCTTCCTTTTCTGAGTGGGGTTGACTCCTGGTGCACAAGCTGTTCTCTGTCAGAGGCGGCTGCATTTCGGGGCAGGTGAAGCGATGGGGAAAGTCCGGCGGGGCAGGAGGAGTGTGTGGTTTTGTGTGCACTTTAAAATAAGTAAATGAATGATGAATTGACACTTTTAAAGCATCCGGCTTCTTACAGCAGAGTCCAAGTTGCTCATCAATGGCATATTTAATTGCATCCTCTTAAAAACTGTGTAACTCTGAAGATGTCCCAAGACTTGGAAACTACCTTCTTTTTAAGCCCCTTGGGGGCTAAATTTTCCACTAAAGCCAACTGAAAAAAAAAAAAAAGTAGGTTTATTGCTGCCTGGACCCTCAAGCCTCGATGTGTCAGAGTCCGCAGCAGGTCAGGGTGTGGGCAGGTCTGTGGCCCACAGAGGCTTCTCACGGCACCGTCACCGGAGCAGCACCTCCGGCAGCGGTTCCACCCTGCTGGCTTCCTTCCATCAGTGCCCCAGCCCCAGCCCAGGCATCTCGCTCCTGCCTGTAGAGCCATGCTCTCTAGCAGGGGCTGAGTGAGCGCAAGGGGCAGGAGATGTGGTGCCCAGGCTTCTGCGCCGGGGAGGGTTACCAGCAAGGACCAGGTTTCTGCTGTTGCACGGCGGGGTTTGCTTAGTTGTGCTTGAGCAGCTTGGAGCCCTTCAGCGAAGGCGTCTGGAGGCTGCAGAGCCTGTGAGTAATAAAACAAATGCGTCCCTTGTCTCTGCCTCCTTACACCAGGGGGTGAGAATGCAACGCCCCGCACTGCAGGGACGCTGAAGCAAAGGGGGGTGGCAAGGGGTGACGTGAAGCCCTTGTAAGCCCCGCTGCTGCGCTGAGAGACCTCCAAGAGCAGGGTGTAGAAACAAAATGATGCTCGCAGGGGTGGTTTTGGACATTCCTTGGTCACAGTGCCATGACTCCACCATGACAAAATGCTAGGCAATCAAAATGGGACCCACTTCTGCATGGGGCAATGCCAAACCAATTCTTATCCGTTGGCTTTTTTTGACTATAGATGGAGTAGGACTAGGCTAAGCAGGGGGCATTCATCTGTAAGGCTACTGAAATCCTGCCCCAATCTATAGAAGGAGGGTGTGGAGGCTTCAGAAGATCAACCAGCCCCATGTGTGTGAGGGGTGCAGAACAGAGACCGAATCCAGGCACTGCTGCAAGCAGGGCTTCCTTTGAAAGCCTGCATGGGGTTGGTCACCTAAAATACAAGGGCAGAAGCCAGCCTCTGCAGAAAGGAGCTTCCTTTTTGGCTGCCACAGTCGTGCTGCAGGTCTTGCAGAGCCCCTGTGAGTAGAGGAAGTGAGGAGAGGTCAAGAAAGCTCTAAGGGCATGGAAATAACAGGTCTGCGGGCAATCTGTGGAGGGACGGGAGAGGCAGAGCTTCTACCACTGCTTCTGGGCTCTGACAGGCTCAACTGGACCCCCATGAGTGGCAGGAGTGTTTTAGGGGTGTGAGGGGAGAGGAGAAGGAAGAAGTTACAGTCTGGGTTGTGACCAGGGCATGAGGAAGTATGATACGCTTCAGGAGGGGCATAGGTTTTTGTGGTAAAATGGGAGCAGTAGACACATTTCCAAAGCTGCTTGGAGCATGGAGCAAAGTCTGTGGTAGTGATAACTGAATACTTGCGACCTAGACAGGTCACGGCTAAATTGCAAGGTGCCCGGGATGTGCTAAGGAACACCAGGTCCATGCAAGCTCAAGGCTGAAATCCCAGGACCTAGCCACCTTTTTGTATGGAGGTTTTGGATAACGGTTGCAGTTGAAGCTCGGGTTTCCTTGGGAGTTTCCCTGAAGCCCCAGGAAACTGTATCTGGGTTGTAAAACTAATCTTAATCAGCCTGTGCAGAAGGCTCCTCTATCTCCAACCTGATTTGTGTCCACAGACACGAGCTGCTGGCGCCTGTCTCTCTGGGGGCTGGGAGGAGGACTGCCTACTAGTGTCACACCCCAATGGGTGGTTGTGGGTCATACCGGCATGCAGTTTGCCTCGGGAAAGCCGGCCAAGGTTTGCCTCATGCCTCTGTAGCCATGCACCTGCACCAAGTGCTGTGCAATTTGCTCTTGCTTAACGCAGCTTACCTCTGAGGTGTGAGGAGCAGGTAGCAGGTGGAAAGCCCAAGATCTCCCGTGGCTTCTCCTCTGGGGCATGTTGGAGGGTCAGCTTTCCAGCTGCCCAGATGTTGTCACGGCCTTGGAGCACCTCCCCAGTCTCTCATCCGTGATGCCAATACTAGACCCGCTATGACAGAGAAGGGGCCAGACAAGGGGTTGCCACATGTGGCACAGGGGAACAAAGTGGACACCGAGAAACGGACTTCCTCAGTGCCCATCACTTGGAGGCAGAGGGAGAATTCATACTAATATGGCAACATCATGACAGTTGTTCATTTATAGGTCTACAGTAAAGGCTCTTCCCCCCTTTTCCT
>NW_008824032.1:4515395-4522684 GCF_000699105.1 Pygoscelis adeliae | reverse complement strand
CCCAATCCTGTTGTACTTAGGTAAGGTACAGGAGAGCCTTAAGTTGCCTAGAAGTTTGCCACTCTCCAGCTGATATCTGTGTGGTGTCCAGCTGACTGTGTCCAGCTTTCCTCCCAGCTACAGTATCCTTGGAGATAGGCTTGCCTGCAGTAATACCTGCCCAAGGAGAGGTAAAAGCAAGTTAGGTCCTGCCTGCCAGGGAGGAGAAGAAAGCCAGCTTGTGGGGAGGCAAGCGCATGGGCTGGGTGGACAGCCCACATACAAGGTGTGAGTGCTGTCGTTACACTTCAGGGGGGTCTCTAGGAGAGAAAGGGAAGGAGAAAGAGGCTCCTGCAATGTTAAGGAAAGGGTTGTGACTTTGTTAATCATGCTTGGTGTGATCTGTCATGCTAGCCACGTGGCACACTCAACCCTGCTATCTACACGGCAGCTGGAGCAGACCTGCTTTTCCATGTAGTAGTCAGAGTTCACGTGCCTGCATTTGAGCAGGGAAGATTTCCTTGCTTTTTGGACTGCCCCCTGACTTGTGATGTCTCTTAGCTTTTCGAAAATCTCTGGAGTTTGCAGCACAAAGATCCATGAGCCAGGCAGTGGTCTCTACAGCTTTCAGACGAGTAGAGGACCAGTGTGGGTCTCAGGTTTGGCAGACTCTGCAGTGTTGTATTGCAGACCACACGTAGCCAAACATTGCCCGGACCCAGATCTGACCTGTGAGGCAGTTTCATGTGGCCCCTGAGCGTGCTGGTTGGTCAACAAGTTTGGTAGGGACAGAGCTTCAGGTTGACCTCATGAGCCTGCCATTTTCAAGTACAGAGCCATACAGCTTCAGGTGTATTGGGCTGGCCTCCAACAACCTGGCTGGGAATAAAAATGGCTTCTTACCTTGGAAATAATGGCCAACCCCACTCACACGATCATGCGAAAATACTTATGTGCTCTGCTACTGTTATAATGGTGAGAGCACTGGAGATCTCTCCATGCCTAACCCCCAAACCACTGCAGAAATGGTGGTAGGAAATTCTGGTTTTCCCTCTGTCACTGTTGGAAGTCCTGCCTACCCTAAAAGGGCAGCTGCTGAGAAGGCTGAAGGTGGCATTGTTAGAGAGGTCCCACAGTGCTCTTTTCCTCAAGAAACTCCCCTTCATTGACAGCTGTGTCTGCTCTTATTTTCCAACAGCCTCTTTGAAGAATCCCAGAGTCAGTAACCCCAGCAAGAGAACGCACTAGTGCAGGTACTCTAGCAGAAGAGGGGTCTTCATGCTGTTTTCCTGTTGTCTGCTCAAGTTGGGCCCACTTCAGCCTTTCTTTCACAGCTTGTATTTTCTTAACCACCCAGCAAACGCAGCTGTCTCGGGGTTGGGGGTTTTTTCCCCTCCCCCTCCCCATGCACACGCACGCTCCGTCCCTTTGAAAGGAGGGTTTCGTTGACACTGGCATCTGGGCTTGTTTCTCCAAGAGGTCTCACACCTCTGACTAGTGCCTTTATGCTCCTCTCTGTGGAGGGGGATGAATTCAACACGGGGTGCCTGGCCCCAGTGTGCAGGATATAGCGCTCTCAGGAATTTGGTGGGAACGCTACTTGGCTTGGCTCCCATTAGCCAGCTGCAGCCTGAGCAGCTCCCTCCCTCCCTCCCTTGCACCTGACTGGGAACAGGGGGCCCAGCTCCAGTTCCCAGCATGGGGGGGAGATGGGGCTATCCTTAGCAAGGTGCTGCCAAACCATGAGCCGTAGGTATGTGTGTGGGATACAGCTAAAGCGCCGTGGTTACCAGTTTGGTTCCATGGCAATGCTGGCTGAGACGAAAGGTCCAGTGGGGTGGATAGCATACTTTGGGGTAAAGCTGGCTCCTTTGGAAGAGAAGTGAGATGAGGGCACTGAACTTGTCCCCTGTCCATCTGGGTGTAGCTGGTGTTTCTAGCCAGGTGGAAATGCAACACCATGAGCTGAGGTTTGCATGGGTACAGTTGTGATGATGAAAACCCTACCCAAAAGGGAGCTGAAGACACTGGCTGCCCCCAGAGTGGTCCCAATCTTCTACAGCTCAAGTATCAGGGAGAGTTTGAGTTACCAGGTTCACACCTGGGGAAGTTTCTCCTCTGAAACTACTATGAAGTGAGGGGTGGGAGGTGTACAGACAGGCTGGCAGGTTCTGTCTATCTTTCTCCTCAGGGATAATTTCTACTTCTGAGTGAAGCCTATCGTACTGATCTAACTGAAGACTGTCTTTGGTTTTTCCCAGGTTGCGTGAAGAATTAAAGATGGCAAAAAGCGATGATGACATCTGCATTTTGCAGGGTCCATTAGTCTTTGGGAATGTGGTCATTGGGGTAAGTGAAGTGGGACAAGTATGGGTGGAGGCTTCCTTCCAGCATGACAGTTCTTAAAACAGAAGTTCCCAGCCATGAAATCCCTGTTCACACGTGAAATCCACATATAAATAGACCAGTAAAGCGTGAGAGGAGGGGTAAAGGAGAGCTGTGCTAGCTGATCAGTTGGGTGGGGAGGGGACAGCAAGAGGCAGCAGGGACTGGTTCACAAGACCAACATGAACTCTAGGAGAAGAGCCCTTGCTGCTGACCAACATCTTTCCAGCCACCTCCCTCCATATAGTGATGGGAAAGGTTCTGTTAATTCTTTCTTGACATCCTCAAGTCCCAGGCCTGACCTCTCAGGTCTAGGCTGGGCGAGTTTTGCCTGCAATTCTTCTGTGAAGGCACAATACAAGAGATTGTAGTCATGCAGAGGAGGAGTTGAGTAGCTCCTGTTTGGCAGCAAGTTGAATGAAAGGAAAGCGGTCTCCCTCTTTTTCTCTCTCTGCTATTTCTCTGGGGAAACTTGATCTAATGGATTTCCCAAACTTGCACTTCTCAGATGTGCGGCATTGCCCTGACAGCAGAGTGCATCTTCTTTGTGTCCGATCCCCATGGTCTCTACCCTCTGCTGGAAGCCACAGAAAACAATGACATCTATGCTGCCACTTGGATTGGCATCTTTGTTGGCTTTGCACTCTTTGCTCTGTCTATCCTTGGCATTGTTGGAGTCATTAAGTCCAACAGGACCTTGCTGCTGGTGGTAAGTACAGCAAAGTTTGCCCACCCATTGCTGCTAAACTGAAAAAGAAGCCTCCTTAGTTTCCCTGCTCACCTTGGTAATCACCCACTGAGCAAAGACAGCTTTTATTAGTGATGAGGAGCCAAACATTCTTCTTGACCGTGGCTGTGGTCTCCCACAAGGTGACTCCTGTGAGACACATGCGTGAGAAGCTCCCAGACAAGGTTGAGGGAATTAATGGTGATAGCCACAGTGGAGGGTTAAGCTGACTGGCTTGACTCTGACCTTGCCCTGAAGCAATGCAGAAGCACTTGTGCAATCAGATGTAGCTGGGATGTGGTTTAGATCCTTGTTTCTCCCCACGCCTTACTGCCTTTCAGCTGTCATGTACAATTCAGCTTAGGAGCTGATAAGTAATGACTTCTGTACAAGGCATTAGTATGTGTTAGTATACCAAATATGGGTGCAATTGAGAACATTAGACATCAGCAGGCAGGCAGAAATTACAGGGGTGGGGACAGAGAGCTTTGGATAAGCCAAGGACAATGTTAAGATGTGAACAAATCTCTGCATGATTTCTTACTTAGTCCTTCAGGTTGATAGTGGTGAAACTTAATTGGTGCTTGCATTAAAGATGAGTTGAACTGAAAACTCTGGAATTGGCTCTCTCTTGGATTAATATGGGATGGCAGGGTGCCTATTTTAAACAGCAGACACTTAGAGATCTGAACTCTTGTGCCAGGGAATTCGCCAGCAAACAGCTGATGGAAAAGAATTCCCTTAACTCTGAATTTTGGCATCTTGGCTGAAACCCAAGGCTGTAGCATAGGAGAGAGAGTAGAGTACATAGAGAGAAGAGAGAGTACAAAGGGGAAGAAACTGGGGTAAGAAGAAAACAAATGCCTTGAATCTGAGAGCATTATAAAATGCGGGAGGAGAAACAGAGGCACAAGAACTGCGAAGGGAATATGGGAAAGGTTAAAGGGATTGTGCTCAGAAGGGAAAAGAAACAGTGAAATAGACTATGAGAGGTGATCCTCGGGATCTGTTTTTGTGAAGGATCTTTGCTTACAAAGTAGGAGTGTGGAGGAAATCTGATGATGCAAAATTAGGAGGATCTGAATGACACCTTAAATTGCACCTTCTGTTTCCCCAAAGTACAAGCTCTCCTGCTAGGAGTGAACAGCTTCTTGCTGAAAAGCTTATAGATGGCAAGTGGAAGTGGAAGGAGGAGACATTGAACAAACATAAGCTACCAATGAGATGCAACAAAGAAAAGGGCAAATGTTATTCTAGGACATATCAGGCAAAGTATTTTCCATAGAGGCAGGGTGGTATTAATGCCATGAGGTTCTGATGAAATCTTGTCTGTGAGACGGAGAACAATTCCGGTCATACACCTTCAAGAAAGCAGATTGCAAACTGAAACAAGCACAGGGAAGGGCTACATGAATGTTCAGGGGAATGGAGAGAACTGAGGAGACTAGGACAGCCTGGCCTCCTTTGCCTTGAGCAGGGTTTCGGGCTTAATCTTGAAAAATACAGAACTGGAAGAAACTGCTTAACTGTTTCTCCAAGAGCTAACTCTGCTGTCTTTCTCCCACAGTATATTATTCTGATGCTGATCACTTACGCATTTGAAATGGCTTCTTGCATCACGGCAGCGACTCACCAAGACTTCGTGAGTATTGCTTTCCTCATGTATTTTTGTAACCACGCTAGGAAATGTTGCAGTCCTAGGGCACGTGGCTGTCCTGTTCAGCGTAGTAAATGGCCTGTGTGGTGGTACAGTGTAAACTCAGAGGACTACTGCTGAGTTAGAATAAGACCCCACAAGGAAAGTCTCCAGCATCATCATTCCAATCAAGGAAATAACTTTGTTCTTTTTAACATAGTTTTGTTATTTTTAACATTTTAAAATGTTTACAACCTTGCAGTTAAGGAAATAATAGCATGGGTTAGCTGAATCATCAATACAACATTTAAACCACGACAAGTCTTTCACCTACAGACTGATTAATCTATCATGCATGCAGAAGACAAATCTTCAGCATTGCCCCAGGCAGTGTTACTAGTGAGGGAAAGATTACGTGGGTTATTGGACATATTGGCAGGGGGGAGCATGACTAGCGGTGCTTTAGTTCCAAGCAACAGATCAAATGTAACCCATAACTTCTGCACATCTCCTGTGATCTGACATCTGGTAGGGCCTGCTTAAGAGTTGTGCTCAAGCTGCTCCCCAAATCCTGCTCTTTAGTCTCCTGTGCGTAAAACTGGGGGAGATGCAGCATTCCTGTTCTCTAGCAGGACACTGAAACAAGCAAACAAACCCACTCCAGTTAACTATATTTGCTTTACTTGGCCTCTTATTTACAGAGTTCCTGCATTCTTCTCTGTTTTTTTTCTGTAGCTCACTCCGAATCTCTTCCTGAAGCAAATGCTGGAGAGGTATCAGAAGTCAGACACAGTAAATAACAATGAAAGATGGATGACTGAAGGGGTCACAAAGACATGGGATAAACTCATGCTTCAGGTAATAATAACACTGAAAACTCTCACTAATTACTAAATGCTCTGCAGCCCTGGAATTTCAAGTCCTCCTTGGGGCTACGTGGTAATAAAGAGGACGGCATCTGCCTTGAACCTTAGAGAAAGTCCTGCCACACTCCCCATTTTGCTCGTTTATCAGATGGCAGACTGTCAAAGGCAGGCACTTCAAAAATCTCTCCCATAAATCTGTGGTTAATGCCTAACCAGCCATGTGCAGGGCTGCGACCTGGGCCCGTAAAGACCGTTCCCTTCTCTCGCCCTGCAGAACCAGTGCTGCGGAGTGAGTGGCCCCTCTGACTGGCAGGAGTACCTGTCCACCTTCCGCACCACACACAGTGATGCTGACTTCCCTTGGCCGCACAATTGCTGTGTCATGGATGCCCAAGGGTCTCCTGTCAACCTCGATGGCTGCAAGCTTGGAGTCCCCGGCTACTATAACAGCAACGTAAGACCCTCTCCGCTTTTTCCAGTTAACATATGTTGGTCAAAAGCACCTTGCTGGAAGGGAAGGAAACAGTGAATAGCCTTCCTCCTCCACTGTAAGCTACAGGTGTTCAAAAGCTTTCTGGAGGAGAAGCAATGCCTGTAGAGTCCTGGGCATGTTGCTGGACACAAGGTAGGTTGTAATAAAGGCTTTCCTGATGGAGAGAGAACTATTAAGAGAACTCTCCCAATGCCACCAGTAAGAATTGTCATCTCCAACACGTAGACAGACAGTAGCTAAATCAAACTTAGCCCAAAGATGAGTGCATACAATATGAGTGAGCAAGTCAGCAGTTCTCTTCCTCAGGGTAGAACTTTTCAGTAGACCAGCTTGTCCTATTCAAACAGATTGCTGGGTCATGAGCATCAACTTCTGCACTAGCAAGCATTTCTAGAAGACGTTCAAGCTTCCAAATTTGTCTGCAGCTTCTTGATTCTGAAGGTCAACTCTGTGTTGGCTGTTCATTTATATATGTATACTTGGCAAGTGGATGGCACGGGAAGTTGTCCTTGAAGTGTCTGAGATGGGTCTACTTTGTATTTGGAGCTAGAAACAGGCAAGCTATCTGCAAGTTGTCAATAAGCAGTGAAGCTATGGCTTGTCTTCTTGGGACCCTGGGAGATACCCAAATTGCAGTAGGAGAGGAGCATGCCACCTCAGTCTCTCTCGGAGGCGGATAAGCTTGTCGCCTTCCGGTACAAGCTCAAAGCTGGTGTTGATTCATTCATGGTTGTCTTACAGGGTTGTTATGACGCTATTTCTGGGCCAATGAACACACATGCCTGGGGTGTTGCCTGGTTTGGTTTTGCTATCCTCTGTTGGACTGTGAGTACAAAATATTTGCCTTTCCTCTTCTCTTCTCTTGCTATTCCACACCTAGTTGGGTGGAGGTGGATGACAGGACTGATGCATTTAAAATGTCTGTAGATGATAGTTATTCATTCATCACCAATCTGCCTGTAGCCTGTTCCACTAACAGGGCTACATTTACAAGTTCCCCTCCATTCTGGCTTCCACAAGCGAGGAGCTAGATGGCCTTCCGGCCTGCTGTGGCCTGCTGCCATCTGAGCAATACAATACAGCAAACACAGCTTGCAGATACTTGTTTGTGAAGGGTATTGGATCATCTAAACAATAATCATGACAGATAATTCACTTTCTAGTTCGAAGACTTTGTATGAGTGTTTTAAGTACTCAGGGTTC
>NW_008824032.1:4509515-4515361 GCF_000699105.1 Pygoscelis adeliae | reverse complement strand
CTTCGTGACAGATAATCCCCAGCGAGCTGAGTGATCCAGTCAAATAGTTATGGCTGCACATATCTTCTTTCTTCACTGTGAAGTTTCTGTGCAGATAAAAAGCTTCAAGCTTCCTCTGCCTGAACGGACTTTGCTTATCAAGAATTTCTGTTGCTCTCTCCTATCAGTAGGACTAAATGGGGCTGGGGGAGAGGTGGGGAAAAGGAAACGGGGAGCGGAGAAACTTACCAGTCTTGTCGTTTCAGTTCTGCGTCCTCTTTGGTACCATGTTCTACTGGAGCAGAATTGAGTACTGAAGGCCCAGTGTCCTCAGTGCTGTCCTGAAGCACCGTGTGAAACTGCATTTGTTTGTCTCCTGCTCCATTCTCCTTGTGCCATGGAGGATTTGAAGTTTTCCCACTACATCTCCCACATATACTTTTGCCCCTCCAAAAACTTGATGACTCTGGGAAAGAGCCTTCTTGTCCCTTCTTTGCCCCTTGTTCTGCAGTCTTAATGCCTCCTGGCTGAGGCACAATCCTTCTTTCGCTGTGCAAGAAGTCCTTGGAGCATAAGATAAGAAGTGATCCGATTTGTTCTGAGATGACATCAGAAAGGAAAATGTCCATATACGCTTGCTCCAGAAAAAAATATCTCTAAAACTAGGTTGAATGTAAGTTACAATGCTAAAGGCTCTGGCAAGGGCTGTGTGAGCAAAACAGTAACCTCCTGTGACCAATAAAGACACATGCTGCAACAGAGAAGACTGCAGACCTCTCTAATATATTTTATCATTCAACTTCTGTTCCTGGTCTCTGTCACCCCTTGCCTTATTCTAAGGCAGATTCTCTAAGAGTTTAAGCATGTCAGCAGTAAAGACATGTCACAGATAAAAAGTCTGTTGTTAGTCAAGCCCATTAAAAGGCTAGCTCACTCCTCAGCAATATGCTGCCTATATTCAAGCCTACCTCCTGTCACTGATGAAGCTACTGCATGTGCTCCTACCTTCAGAAGTGCCAGTGCAGAAAAAGCTCTTCTTGCTAATGAGCAACTCCTTCAAAAAGCTGTTATGTACTTCACACAAGATTTCACACAGGCTAGAATTTGTGCAGAATACAAGGGGTCCTATGCTGTAGTTGGCTTTGCGAAAGTGGCTGTCCCACGCCCCTAGATTACTATGCTTCTTGCTTCAGCTACCTGCATGTATATGGTCACGTCCCCTGTGTACTCCCCTTCCACATCCCTGGATCACGTAGGACAAACAGCAAATAATGGCAACGAGTAACTCTTGTGAAAAATGCAAGCAAGGGGCCAGTCCTTGCATCAGCAGTTACAGTTCTCACTCGGTTCAATAGAGGCTGTTTACTTTGCTCCAGACTGATATGGTGTCTTTCCTGGTGAACACTTCAGCGGTTACATGTGTCGTCTGAAATATGCTCCTGTATAGAGCGTTTTAAGGTGAAGCCTCTTCCAAAGGTGTACTGGTTCAGGTCCTGACACTTGCCAGCTGCCTTGATTCTTTGTTTTTGTATATTCACCAAAATACTAATTAAAAAGAAGTGGAAGTGAAATTTTTTTCTTGTTCAAGATTGTGTGTTTGGGAAGGGGAAATGATAAAGCTCTGTATCCGGGACATCTGGGGCAGTGCAAAGGTAGGCTTTCAAGTCCTGTAACCCCGTCCTGAAGATCTGAGTGCAAAGCGCCATGATGCACGGTGCTACAGAAACTCTGCATCTGCATAGTCCCTCGCTAAAGTACTGGGGGAGAGAAAGAGGCAGCTATGAGGGTGAACAGCTTGAAGGAGAAACAGGTCCCTGCAACATAGAGGGGTTTTGCTGTGTGAGTGTGCCTTCAAACAGGAAAATCTCCATGGATCAGCCACTCCACTAGTTCAGTGGGGTGGTGACTGCCTTGGAGAGCCTGAACTCTCAGCAATTTCCATAAGGAAATTAATCTTCAGCACTTTTTTGTGAGACTCGAGGACATGGATGGACCATGGGGACTGTGTATGGAAGTGATCTGGGTTTGGTTTCTAATTATTTGTGTGTGTGTGTGTGCATATGTTGCTGAAAGCTACAATAACACCTAAACCTAAAGAAATATAAAGAGAATCAGTGTCTGCCTAAGTTAGGCAGCAATAGCAAAGACTGGGTTCTCTGCTACTTGCTGTGAACTGCAAATGCTTACCAACTGCAACAGCAGAGAGGAGGGAAATGGGGGAGGAGGGAGAATGCAGGCACACAGCCTCTGTCCTTGCTTGGCCAAACCCCTCCAATAACTCCTCAGTCATGGCAGCCTTCATGGATAGCTGCACACCTGTGTAAAGGTCTCTTGCTCAAGTTATTTCTGAAACTCAAGTAACTCTGCAAATGGGTGAAACGACTGGCTATGGGACTTTCTGGAGACTAGCAATGCCTTCTGCATACAGATGCGGCTGGAGATACAGCCTGTAGAAACCTTTAGGACCACAGAAGTAGGTGGTCCTAAGCCTTCTGCTTCCTGAGCTGTTCCCTCACGTGGCACATTATGAATTATGTTTTACAAAAATAAAAGCTGTGATGAACAAGTGATCTGGGCAATGGTGGATCTGTGCAGAAGTGCCAAGCATGCAACAATGCAACCAGAAAAAAAAACAGCTTTATCCACCTGAACTAAGGAGGAAGAAGAAGACTTGACTGATGGCAGAATGATGTTGAGCAGGCTTGTGAAAAATCCTGCACAGCTTTTTCTGGTTTTTCAGCTTCTGAAGGCTGATTCCAATCTCTGCAAGTTCCCTACCCGGGATGCCAGGGGAGGGTGAGGAAGGGATGGATGGAGTCCACGACAGAAATGCTGGTGAACTGGTTCACGTGGCTGAGGCTTGTAAAGAAATCCTGTTCATTTTCAGCTGTTTGGAATGCTGCCTGAAGGTATGGATGTATGTGGTCTTCAGAGCAGGCGATATGCATAGATGCATAAAAACTGCTGGACTAAGACAGGATGAAGAAAAAAATTCTCCAGGTGGAAGCTGTGTGGTTTGTTTGCAGATTTGTTCTGTGTATTTCTTCTCTGTAGGTGTGAATATTCACAGTTCTCTACTTGCAAAAAAAAAGCATGTTTCCATTCTCCGACAGATTTACCAACTGTATTTTTAGATCATTAATTTATTGTAATATTCCCAGCTCTGAGAAATCAGAGTCCTGCTGAGAAACATCCTTTGTTCATACTTGACAGAGCAGCGTGGCCATCAAGCCAACAAGAATCCCAAACCCTCGGCTGCTCCCCTCCCGTACACACACAAACATGTCTTTCACATTCTTGAATGTTTGTGGCTGGCAGTACTGAAGGTCTCTGTTCCTTCAGGCAATGGGGCAATGTGGGCTACTTTTCTGTACTCTGCGCCTTGCCCCCATTTTTCCAACAGGCTTTCCTACCCCTCCTTCCTTTCCCCTCACTTCTTCTTCTGCATAAGATCTCTCTGCACAGGCTCTCTCAGGCCCTATTTCTCCTTACCTTGATGGTTCGTGTATGACACACAATGCCCACTATGTGCCATGCTTGCATCTGGCTACCTCACCTCATGTCGAAAACCAGCACAAGGCTGTTGGTGGCGTTCGCTATCCTCTGACTCAGATGATTTATTTCCCATCCTGCTCACCACCCTGGCATCTTAGTTTTTCATATTCCTTACAAGAGGGACTTGTGCCAAGCAAATGTTTCTTAGGACCAAGTATGACCTAAAACTAGCTCATAAATGAAGCCTCCTTCTCCCACCCCTTGGCAGCCCTGCCCTCTTTGGCAACTGGGGAAAGCCTCTGCAACGTGTGGTATGCTGGGAACCTCCTGCAAGGACTCTCCCTGTAATCTCAGGCATCTATCTTTAGGAGATCCTGCTGCGTGAGGAGTTGAGGATGACTGCTGAGGGTTTATCCTCAACAGGAAAAAAAGGTGAGGGTGTTTCTGACTGTGTTAGCTTGCACGCGAGGTGAAATTCCAGCATAGACACGGTCATCTGCAGTTCTTGCACGTTCACTAGTTGAGATAAACTCTGCAAGAGAGCTAAGTGATGAGCAGTGAGCTGCTCTGGCTACCCAGGGCTGTTGCTGACTGTGAGTGAATGCAGGATTGAAAACCTTCCCTCTCTATTTTTCCCAAGGTAACGCTCACCTTTAGCAGGGTACCGTGGCTGGCACAGAGGCTGGAGAAGGTAAAGCCAAGCCACTTCAAATAATCCCTGCAAATAACTAGCCTAGTCTTTTTACAACTCTCTTCTGCCTCCACTGTCTGACCCTCGATGTTTAAAGCAAATTATCTCACAATATAAAAAAAAGGTGAGTAAAGCAGTTTGTGATCACCTATTTTTTCTGATCTAAACTTCTGCCTGACTCTTACGAAGGACGAGGGAAAGAACAAGTTACCTGATATTTTTCAGACTGGTTCAACTGTATCTTATGGCTGGGTTTGTTTTTTGGTGTTTTTTTTCCTTTTCAGGTTTTACTTAACTGGAGACTTTCCCTGTTTAATAACCATCATGTGTGTTATTCTCCTTTCTCCAGCTCTGGTTGTTCCCATGTTCCTGTTCCTTGTGGTTCATTCTTAAGCAGCTACTAAGTTTTCTTTCAAACCATTTCCTCTCGCTGAATTAAAATATTTCCTGGTCTTTTTAGATAAGGGATTTAAATGATAGAGAGATATGTGCTCCCTGTAGCAGATGTGCTATGGGAGAAAACAGGTCCAGTTTTAAGATGTATCTGTACCCGAAGTGCATCACATAATTCCTATGAATGTTCTAGGTTTGCAAAATGTAGTTCATCTCACACTGCAGTTTGCAAATAAGACATGAGAAAATAGCTACCCTTTTTTGTTATGGAGTGAACCAAACATTCTTGTTTTAACACTCATACTATATCGAACTTTTGGGGGCATCAGGACTTGGCCAGGTCTGAGCTTCGCAGCTCCCGTTCATTTTTAATCCTTAACTCTGAAACTGTTCATCCTTCACCCTTGTGGTGAGACATGTTCTTTGAAAAGGTTATCCGGCTCACACAGAAAATGAACTCAGAGGTCTCACTGCTTTTCTCTGTCTTGGCCATTATGATCCTGTTCTTTTTGCTGTTGTTGCTGCCTTGTGCCAGCTTGGCCCAAGTCTCCCCCACTGGGCTAAATTTCTTTCCCTGCACTGCCTGCCTTCCCTTTGCTGCCAGCTGACCTTTAGCTCCGTCCAGTGGGATACCAGCTAGATGTGTCCCGTCTCCCACAGCTGCTGGACTCCTGTGTTGCAAGGAGGATGCATAAGACACTGGTATCAAGTGCTCTTTGGCACCGGCTTAGATTGTTTCCTGGTTAACAGCCAGTTTGGGAACTTGCTTAGTCCTGGTTTTGGCTTAGTTGAAAGTATCCAAGATGTTATAGCTGGTGCTTCCAATACAACCTACAGAGATGCTTGTCCTGAGTCAGACTTTCAAACTCGTAGTGATGGGAAAGCGGGCAAAAGGAATTGGCTGAAACTGTGTTCAAGCACTTCCACATGTTTAAGCACCCTGATTTAGCGCACGGTCCGGAGTGGAGCCTGACCAGGTCTGCAGTGTGCCTTCTGCTTGATTTTCGTAACCATGGAAATGCTGGGGGCAGTTTGAGATTCTCCTCTCGTCTTATGGCCAAGTCATTGCTTAGACTCTGTGGCACAAAGAATACAAAAATATTGTTTCTTGTACAGCACTGATAATTGGCTATGGCTAACAACAATTCCAGAGTTCAACAGACGTGGTTTTCTCTCTCGCTTTGTGTGCCAGTTGCCATGGTAAGCAGGAAGCACAACCCCAGCATTTTCCTAAAGGGAAATCAAAGTCATGAAGGAGGTAGGAAAGGGAGTCAGGCCCTGAGTTCAG
>NW_008824032.1:4499139-4509485 GCF_000699105.1 Pygoscelis adeliae | reverse complement strand
TAATGATTCATCCGCTCTTTAAGGGGAACAAAGAGCAGGCTGAACTGCAGGTATGCCCACTGGGGCTACAACCACAAGAATCCCTGTCTTTTTTTTCCAGGGTAGAATAACAGAGAGATACTAAAATATTCACTTCCACGCTACAGCTCAGAGGTTGAATCAATGATGGCAGTGCAAGAATCCAGGCAATCGGGAAATTTAATTTGTAATTTTTTTTAGTTCTTGTTTGTCCTTTACAAATCAACAGAAGTGCATACACGATGCACCGGAGGCTTCATAGCTAATTCTCTTGTTCCAGCTTGGCTTCCCCTCTACCAGCATTGGGATCCCAGAGTATTTCCATACTCTATTCTGCGTTGCTCTACATTATCACAGGCAAGGCAGAATTCTGCAGATGTGCTAAATGGGAGGATGTGGTTGTGCATCACTGAAACTTCAGTCTGGTAACACTAGAAATGGTAAGAAAAAAGATGAATTTTACCCTTGGAAATTTTAAAGCGTTTCAGATAATGGTAATTCTACAGAAGTCTCCAAGCCCTCGCTTCATCTTCAGAGCTGCAGAGCAGCTGCAGCCCTCATAACCTCCAATCAGAAACTTGTGTGATCAGGCCCAAACTTCATCCCCGCAGTCAAAACCCAGACAAACACAGCTTAGTGCCCTGTCCACTCACAAAACAGAAGAAGGGCTCAAACTCCATGTCAGAGGAAGACAAATGCATTTGCACCACATTCATAAACCAAATCCAGGAAAAAGAAAATGTTTCAAAACATCACGAGGGCACAGGTCTGTTTTTATAAAAACTCCAGTTTAATCTCATGGCTGAGACCTGGCAAAACGTCTTTTTTTTTGTGGCTGTTGTTTTTCTTTCTTTTTTTAAAGCAATAAGGCACAAAGGCAAGCAAGTCCACATAGAGAACAAAGCTTAAAAAAATACAATCCATCAGAGCTAGCAGGAGAAATAATCACAAACCAGGGCCAGTGGGATGCGGACAGTCCTTTTCACAGTGTCTGACTTCCAGCCCTTCCCTTGACCTGGCAGCAAATAGTATTTCAAAGGGGACCACTGCCTGCAAGAACAAGATCTAAGGTCTGGGCCGCTGCATGGAGCCCTCAGGAAGCACTTGCCTCCTGCCATCCTTCCTTTCCAGGGCTGTTAAAGTCCTGCTCCATCTCCAGTTTAACTCAGTGGCAAGCTTTCCATTCCTTGCTTGGAGCAGAATTAGTTATCACCAAACCTTTACATTGATTAGGAGCAAGCAAAAGCTAAACCAAATTGGGACCAGCTACACCCATCCCAAGAGATTTTCTTTTTTTCTAGAGATGGAGAGAGGCAAAAGGGACAACTGCAAAACCTGGGCATGCCTGAAAGCTAACATATGCTCCAGTAGATTGTTTGCATTTTCAAGGACTGGGGAGAAGCTTGTGGTGGAAAGCTAAATCAGTTCTTGCACTCTGGTCTCCCCTGATCTCATCCCTCCTCTCCCAGGACATGATCCGGCCCAGGAAGGCAGATTCAGGCCTTCTGCCCACCACAGATTCGCCAGAACTAATTAGCTTCTCCTCTGTGGGCAAAAAGCCAGTTGATCTCACACCCTCAGTGCTACAAAAGTTGCAGCAGAAAACAGTTCCATGCATCAACCCAAGTTTCACAGGTGTGCAGGATTCTATTTAGGCAATTCCTTCGTTTTAATTACATTTTCTTTTTAATATATTTATATAGAATGTTCTTTTATATATATATATATATAAATTTAACACAATATTCACCACTACAAGCATTTCAGAATTCATAAAGAAAGGAAAAAGACTTTGATTGCACCATTTGGACTCTGGATGAGGGAAAATGTTGCAGGGCTTTATGGATGCTCTCTAATGCAGACCTAAGTTCCTCTGAAGCTCTAAAGGTGAAAAAAAGAAGTGCTTCAGTCTTTCTGAAGTGATAGCATGGGATGGACAGCCCAGAGGAATGTGGTTTATAAGGTAAAATACAATCCTCATTTCTGTTTACCCTCACGCCAATAAGGCAGCTCCTACCTGAGCTAACATTATCTGTGTTCCTCCTTTCCGTCAGGGGATTCCCATCTTTGCCAGCCCAACCATTTCACTCTGAGCTACACTTAACAGAAGCTACACAAACCCCCTGACCACATGGGAAGAATAGGTGAAATTTAGTCACTTGTCTCCCATTGGTAAAAGTGCACAAGCAACACGTGCTGGTGATACAGTATCATGACTGAGACTGGGGCCATCTGCAAAATTAGGGAGTGGCCTTGACACTCTTCACAGTCTCAAGGGACTCGAATGTACTGCAGGGTCCCTGAAATGATCCTTGCAGAGCTGCAAATGATGTGACAGTTTACTTAGGAAGGTCCTTTCCATAGTGCCAAGAACAACCGACCTGGCTCTCCCTTACACAAATCTTCAAATTCTGGGCCAGACCCATCTCCCATAAATCTGATCTATCCCTCTCCATAATGCTTCACAGGAAAGACCAAACAAACCCAAAACCAGGCAAAAACCCCAAAATCCTTTCTTAAAGTCTCTAGTGTTGCAGGGTTGTGCTGGAGGGCAGGAGTTTGGTACCCACCAGGTACCACTGCAAAACCCTGAACTTTGGAAGAGCTTCCAGTCTCAGGTTCAATCTGCTACTGCAGGGTGGCAGAGGACAACCTAAGGGCTCTGAAGCAAAGATGACATTGGGTCTGACCCTGAAGCTGACCTCAGGAATGGCTTAGTAATGTTGGATCTCAGGAAGCTCCAACCACACGGTCAGCACCACTCTGAGAGTGGCTGAGATGGCTTCTGTCTTCTGGATCTATCCAACTATCAAGCCCTGCTCCTTGAAGCTGACTGCAACTATCAGTGTCAACATGGATCCATCATCAAGCATTAGAAACTCTGCAGAAGTCTGGGTCTGGATTTGGGAATGGTGACACCTGTGCAATGGTGCACCTTGCAACTAAACAAGTACTCCCAGCTCTGCAGGATCCGGGGCTTTCTCTCATCTCTCTTGATAGAAGCCCACTTTTGACCACAGAGCTATAGTGACGTGCCTGCATTAAGCCCACTTGGCTAAGGCTCTTGGAAATTTGATACATCAGCTGAAGGCTGGAGATGCAATTGTGGGTAGAGATGGGATCAAGCTACAAAATAGAGCTCTCATTACAGAATCTCTGCGTAATTAAAATCCAGGACCTGGATCTGAGTTCAAGTTCTGAAACACCCTTAAAAAGTATCGTCTGGATACAGATTTTAGTTGAGGCTGACCTTTAATATTAAGTAAAGATTTCTAATAATTTTCTCTTGCAGGAGTTTCACCACTTATGCCAAAAGCACTATTACTTACTGGAACACTGTTAAGAGTTGAGACAGTGTATTGTATACAAATTGCCAGATCTCTTCTTGTTCATAGATCAGCTTATATGAGAACAAGGCCGGGGGGGGGAGAATGAATTTAAGGTGCCAAGGTTTCATCACATTTTCTTTTTCTTTTGATACATTACTTCATGAGCTTTGCTGGCTCTGTTCCAGATGCCTTGGCAGTCAAAGCTTCTAGGAACTGAGAGAATATAAATCCCTGCCCAAAGTAAACTATTTTGTTGATGCCAAAAAAACCTGGGCATCACTTCCACAACTTTTACTTTCTCTAAAGCCTTATCACAATACCTCATATCGCACCTTTCCAAGTCATTTGCCATTAACCCAGCCGTGATGGTTAAAAGCTTTCCCATGAGGCAGTAAAAAAGCCATTTGGGTGCCATGTAAATGCAGCAAAGAGCTGTGCTAACTATGAGGAGCATGGAGGACTGGAAATCCCCTAGTTTTAATGGGAGGCTGCACAGGCATCTTATGGTCTGGGAGGAGGATAATACAATTGTCATGTAGCTGCATATTCCAGACCTGCCGTCCATGGCTTGCTCAGGTAAAGCATAAGCTGACATCTGTGAGACAACATGGACCCAAACAAGAACTCCAAGCTCTCGTCTGGTTTAATGTTCTCCCTCAATAAAACTGACAGCACGGACTTAGTTCTCCGCTCTGTTCCCTCTTATATTGTGTTACGCACAAGTGAGGAGTACAATGGGGAGGATCAAAGACTGCAACTGGTGACAAGGAAAAGCCCTCTTGTTTTTTCACACTCCCTTTGGATATGGCAGGAGAAAATTCTGCTGAAGATATATTCCTTGCATTTGTGGGCCCAGAACTTCTCAAAAGTACTCTGGCATCTCACCCCTTTAGCAATCAAAGAGTGCAGAGGAAGCACTGTACAGACTCTGGGCCCTCCAGCCACAATGACACTAATTAAGTGACACATTCAGTACAGACCAAGAGCTCATGGGTTGAGTTTGCTAACAATTTGAAAATGCCAGTACTTCAGAAAAAAAGCCCTAAACATACATCCATTGGGAAATTCTGACTAACACTCATTGTGGTGGCTACAGCACCTCCGACCAGATGCTCAGTTACTGCTTAAACTGTAGCCCCTAATACACACCCGAGGGCCTACAGACTCAGACATCTCCATGAACGATGGCCCCTGCAAGCACCATTTCAGGGATAATCTCAGTGCTGGCAGCAGCACCTGTGTTCCCATCTCCTCCATAGTCACTAGTGACATTTAAATTGCAGAGACAACACAGGCTGTACCTGACTTTGCAATCGCCCACAGTCACATACCAGGCAATAGATGAGTCCGTGGTTAATGCAGAGTTAGAGGCTTTATAAAGGAAGCTTTAATTCTATGCCCGTGGCAGCTGTTGCTTATAAGAACGTGTATTTGCCTGTAACAATAACGGCCCTTCAGGAGAGAGTTTAATTCACTTCAGATCCCCCTCTCAGGATATTGTTCATGATCTGTTCTGCAGTCCCACAAACAATCCTCTTTACCATACTCTTAATCAATGTGAAAGCACTGAGGGCCGGGGAGGTGACAACCAGCCATGCTGTCAAAGAAACAGTGTAAAATCACAAGGAGAGGAAGTTTAAAGGAGGAAGAAGCACCTGGGGACATGCCACACAGTGGCAATGAAAGACCAAGGGTCAAAGATATGTCAGTCAGGGTGCAAGAGGGCAATAGCCCAAGGCCATGCAGATCAGAAGATCCTCTTGCTTTTCTCTGCTGTTGGCAGTGTGGAGCACAGCTGGAGATAGTTGCAGAGGTGTCATCTGGCTTTAAGCAATGATGAAAATAGTTGATACTGGCCTTTGTTATGACCATATCTTTGCTTTCATTGATACCAGCCTGAGAAGTCTCTACCGCTGGACAGTCAGCTACACACTCATTCCCCAGCCACACGGATGTTGTCTGCCCACGGCAGATGTGGCTGAGCACAACAAAACTCATGAGCAGGACTTGGAAGATTAAAAGAACAACTAGGCATTTCCTGTCCAGCTACTTTCGTTCCTTGCACATGCTGGAAAGAGCACATCTTTGATGCAAGGACAGAGCTGGAGGCAGTGCCTTCAGGTTGTATGTTTGCCACTGGAACATCCTTGGGTGTCTCACACACTGTATGACTTGCTCATGCCAGCTTCACCTTTCTCTTCAGCTATCCCCAGTCTCCTTGCACTGTTCATCTACACTGTCTAAATCAGACAACAGAAATGGATAGGCGTGGTCCTTCACTGGTGGCTGGGAAACAATGGAAGAAGGTCCCAAACATCTGGACTTACCTTCTCAACAGATGTGCCCCTGCACCCTGGGCTGCAGTGCTTTGGAACAGTGTTTCCTCCCAGCCCTATTTTCTAATTATACCGAGATTTATTTTTCCTTTTTTCCATAGGGAGGATGAGACTTTCACAGGGCTTGTTAGACAATAAGTATGAGGAAATGCAAGTTCCCTGGGACTGGCTTACAAAAAAAAGCAGACAGTGAGGGACTAGGCAGGGGTGAGAAAGGGAAGGAAAAGCAAGACAAAAAGACTATGACCCTCTGTAGCAAAATGCTTTGCAGGAAACCGTAAAGGATTCGGGTCCATCTTGCACAAAATAGTTATAAGAACAGCAAAATGGCAACAGAGTTGGTCTTGGACACTCCCATCCCATCCACCACGGAAAAGGAATAAGAGAAGCAGTTGCTACTCGATCTGCCTCCCACTTCGTCCATCCAGAATCACAGAGCGCCTCTGAGGCTGGTAAAAGCAGCTAGTAGAGGTCTCCAGTCTCTGGCCATTCTTGGGGATGGTCATTTTGTTTCGCAGCGTCACCCCCTCAGGCGTTGTCCGCGAAGTCTCAGACAGATCGCCACAAATGGGGCTTGAAGAGGTGGTGTGAGTGGGGCTCCTTATGGGTGATAACAACACCCTGGAGTCTGCTGAAGAGGAGGGATGGTCCATAATGGGGAAAGGGGGACTGAAGAGAATCAGACTCTGGGGCCTCCCGGGCCTAGACCTGTAGGAAGGCTTGGAGAACCCCGATGGCCTCTCCATCTTTGAGGACTGCGGGTTATCTCCAGCTGTCTCCCCCTCAGAGGTGCGCTTTCGGCGCAGAACAGGGGCATCCGGTGCAGGGTGATGGCTGGACTGAGATGGTTCCAGCGGAAAGCCAAGGCTGCTGTGCCAAGGACAGGCTGAGTCCTTTTGAGCTGGGTCACTGTTTTCTTTCTCTGCTTTGGCTTTCTTCTCTGTCAGTGGGCTCTTGGGGGCCTCCAGGTGGCTCCATGCCACCCGTTGAGTCTGCGTAATGGCCTGCTTGGCTTCTGATTCCTTCTTCTCAGCTGGCAGAGCAGTGTTCTGAGCTTGCAGGGGCTGGGGGATCTGAGTGTACTGAATCTTGGGCGGTATCACGGGCACTGCTCTAGCCTGGCACATCTTAATCATGAAGGAGGTCCTGACCGCCGACACGCTGACAGGGGCAGAGTTACGACGGCCAGTGGTGGCGTGGGCCACTGCCAGGTAATCCAAGTCTAAATCCACGTGGGCATTGAAACGAGACCCCCAGGGAATGCCTTTACTGGCAGCAGGGCAGGTAGTTGGCAGGGATGGGACAGAATCACTGCTTTTTACTTCCTTCTGCCCGCACAAGAGGTTCCCAGGGGCAGAGGGCATGGACAGGCTCTCAAATGTGAAGAAATCTGGGGCTGGAAGGAGCGAATCCAAGTTGAGGGATGATGGCCTAGTCTTCACTTTGCGAGGTGTTTCTTCACCTTTATTACTCAGCTGTGACTCAGTGGCAGAGCACAATGCTTTGGTAACAGTCTCTCCTTCCAGGGCAGTGTCCTGAGATATGGATAACTCCTCCTTTGTGTTCTTCACCTGTGAAGAACTGCCTGGGCTATTTTGGTACGGTAAAGACAGCTCAAGCTTTGAGCTCCAAGGGTTTTCTTTGCTCACATCCACTTTCTTTTCCTCTGGCTCTGAAAGAGGGATTCCGGAGGGTCCTTCTTTCTCAGCTGGTGCTTCCTCCCTGCTGAGGGGGTACCTCAGCTCCTCAGGTTTCAAAGGTTCTTCTGGAGGACTTGTGCCATTCTCACCTTGCTTAGTTTTGCCCAAACTAGAGGGGGAGATGGGTTGTGTTTTGGGAAGCTCACAAGTCACTGGCAGAATGTCACTGCATGGTTGCTGCTGGTCAGTGGCATCTATGAAAGAGAATGGGATAGTCCACAGACTCATCACTGTGTCTTTACTGTCCAGGGAGAGGCTGCGACTGAATCGTGGTCTAAGAGAAAGGCCTGTCTCTGCTCTCTGGCTCTGTGGCTGAAACTCCTGTATCATCTTCTCCTGAAGGTCCTTAAAGGTGGGGGAATGGAGTGGGCTTGTAACCCACTGGTGATCCTCCCATGGCTCCACAAGTTCTAAGCTCTGCACATTATCTGTCCAGGTATCCTCGTCATCCTGGTCACCAGCATCATGGGTTCTGCTAACAGCATTGCCCTCCTTCAGCTCCTGGATTCCAGCTCCACTCAGCGCCTTGGAGGAGAAAGTGTCCCTTTCATCAGCAGTCGTTATCTCAGGCTTCTCCCTCTGAGTTTGGACTCTGGTAAGACCATCCTTTTCCCTCTGCAGCTGGCAAGTGCTATCTTTTTCTCTCCCTGACTCTGTACATGCTCCTTTGGAACAAGAAAATTCATCACTTGGGGCAACCTCATTAAATTCTGATTGACTATGAAGCTTCCAGTCCAGGGGAGGAGTGAGACATTCACTCCTGCTGTCCACCACTGGGTGGTGGTTCTTTGGAGCAGCTGTGCCAGTCGGAAGAGTACCCAGTTTGGGTAGGGCTGAAGCACAGCTCTGCTGTGCAACCACATCAGACTGGCAGTTGTGGAGGCTGTCTTGTCGTTCCATGCCGGTGGCACTAAATAAAGGCACCTGAGTTGTTATCTGTGGTGTTCTGCTTGCAGATTTCTGCTCAGACAGTGTTGGACTCTGCCCTGGGCCAGAAGAAGAACTATCTGATTGTACTGAAGAAGAAGATTCAGAAATTAGGGCTGTCTTGGAGACAGCTGCTGGCAAGAGCAAGAGCTCCTCTTCAGGTTCGATAATTTTCAGTTCCTGCTGTATCTCTGGCCACAGCGGTTCTAGATGGGCATTTGCAGGGTCCTCCTCAGTCTGAAAAACAGAAGAAATGCCATGACCTGGCAGCTCACAACTTACCAGTAAATACCCCTCCATTTTCCTCAAACAGCCCTCTTAGAATAGACAGGCTCCTGGATGAGCACACTCATGGGTACAGAAACACAGACACGCATACTGCTACCAGTTCAAGGAAGGAAATACGTCTATAAACAAGTGGGTTTATGGAGCAGAAGATCCGAGGTGCAGCCAAAATGAGGCCTGGACAGATGTACTGAAAGAGTGAGGTGAATGAGTAGCTGGAATGTCTCAGCCTGTTTCTCAGCTCTTCCCATTCAGGCTCGCTTGGCCTTGCCAGGGGATCTGCATTCCCAAATTGCACACGAACTGGAATGAATAATCTATTCAAGGAGCTATGCCAACAGATCTTTAAATAGCTGTCCAGAGATGAGTATCGCTGTAAGAAACTTGGTGAAAAAGCTCTGCTAGAGATACAGGGGAGGCAAAAATAATAATTAAAAAAAAACGGTGTGTAGAGAATGGAAGAAAAAAGGACTGTTCAGGCTGTCCAGGACAAATGGGACAGCAAAAATAGAAGGGGAATTCAGAGACAGTAGGTCAAAATGCTCAGACATCCGGACAGCCTCACATCTGGAGAGTCTTAGAGCAGACAGATTGTACTGACTGCAATTGTATAGTTACAGGAAAAGAAGACCAAAAGGGGACAGTAGGTAGTTGTGTAAAGGTAAATCACCACATGGTGACATGGTGACAGAAGTTAAATCAGTACATGGTCAATTCTTGACCCTGCTTAGCCTAGGTCATAGACGGAGTTTTCGTGACTGTGGACACACAATGAAACTTCAAACAACCTCCCAGTCACTACCATGACATTGTCCCCCATCTTTTTTTTTCATGCCTTCTTCCTTACCACAGCTCTTAAGCGCGACCCTTCTTCTGTCTTAGCCGTCTCAATCTCCTGCTGGCCACAGCTGCCTTCTGAGGAGACATCCTTCGTCTTGAGCTGTCCTTGCTCTGCCTTGTCTGCAGTGAGCAGCCCCATATGAACCTCTGAGGCTGGCGTTTGTTCCAAGGTGGGACTCTGCTCTGAGGCCTGCTGGGGGCTGCTGGTGCTGCTTGTGCAGCTGCTTTGCCCACATAACGTCTCCTGATTTTCTGCTGGTAGCTGTGGAGTTTCTAAGGACTCAGGTTTCCTGGCTGCCACCAGCTCCTCAGGGTGAGAGCCTGGATCAGAAACACAAATGAATGATGTAACTATTTGTGACTGAAAACGTGTGCCCTGAGACAAAGCCATCTGTTTCAACCCAATGCCAACTAACAAAGCTAAAGAGCTCCCTCCAGGCACACCAGGACATTGCTGGGAGGCCACCCACCTCCCCAGTCTCATTACTGCAACAAGCACCAACCTGACCTGCTACTGTCAACACCCAGCCTGCTACAGCTTCATCTCTTTCCTGCCACAAGAGCAGGCTGGTGCAACCTCCATGCCACCGAGCTGCAGGGCACCTCCAGTAGCCCGACAGAGGCTCTGCATCCTCCTCCTTAACATACTTTTACCTCTAGATGCTTCCGCTGGCAGAGTGGGCCCTGGCTGTTTCTCCTTCCGCTCCGGTGCTTGCTCTGTCCTCGTGTGCATCCCCGCTTCCAGGGCAGAGGGGCTCGTGCTCTCAGCCACTAGTGAAGACAGCTCCTCTAGGCTGGAGAGGGAAAGCTTCTCCTTGGCAGGTACGCGGCAGGGGGTGCTGTTGGTGCTGATGACAGCAGACACCCGGAGGGGGACAGAGACAGCAAAGGGCTCTGAGATGTTCAGGGCT
>NW_008824032.1:4485406-4499081 GCF_000699105.1 Pygoscelis adeliae | reverse complement strand
AAGAGGCTGCTTGGGAAGCCTGACTTGGCAGCTGTTTCAGAGGTGTAGAACATGCGGCCGCCTTTGGGGGAAGTCTGCTCGTTTTCGGCATCCTCTGCTGCCCGGAAGACCTTCAGCTGCTCAGGGGGTGACTTTGCCTGCGGTGTCCGGGGAGGACCCTTCTCCCCACTCAGCTCTGAGCATCCTTTGGCCCCCACAGCAGATCCTTCCCGCTCCCACTCATTCTCCTTGCTGAGGTCATATGAGCTGCCTGTGCCTCCTGTCCGCATCTTCATCACCGGAACAAAAAACCCTCCAGTAGTCACTGTCCGTTTGAATCTGCTCTTTTCATCTTCCCCTAGAGGTGGGAAGATAGGAGGGAGTCAGTGGGAAGCAAAGCACTAGCAAGCAACCTTCTTCTGTGAGGAGCCCTCCTCAGTCCCTCCAGGGATGAGTCCTGCCCTGGTGAACACCCACATTTCCCCAAAGAGATGGGGATAGCAGGCACTCAAGACCTTCCAGGCTCCAGCCCTGGGGCTTCCTTCAAACTGGGCAGGCAGGGCTGGATAGGATGCTCTCCAGTGGAAATCACCTAGGACTTTTATTAGAGGCCCCTCTCAATCAGATACAGCCAAGTCTAGGGCTAGCATGCATTGCCCACAAAGATCACAGCTCCAGGCTTTGTTGGCTTATTGCAAGCACTTTTCACTGCTTTACACTTTTCCTTATAAACGGTCATTTTGTGCCCAGAATAACCAAGAATGAAACTGAAGCAATCCCACTGCTAATAAAGATGCAGCTAAGCACAGTGGTAACTCTCAGGTGCGTGCACCAACATAAAAGACACAGAAAAGGGTTAAAAATGCATGCACACAAAGGTGGGGGCACATGTCAGCAGCCATGGCACAAGTGTACAAAGATACACAATACAGTGAGATAGGCAAAGAACAGACCACCATATCCCTGCAGGCACGGGGGAAAGCTGAGAATGCAGAGGTGCAATCCTTCGCCCTTAATGGTGTAAGTTATTGATGTCTCACCTTCCACTGGCAGGGAACACAGCGAGTCCATGCTCTTCGCGGGCCGAATAGTTGCTTTTTCTGTGGAAAATGAGTTTTAGAAACAGGCTTCATCTCCTGCGGCTTTGCAGGTTTCAGCCCATAAAGACCACAAGCTACATATAGATGGGCATGCCAGGCAGACATCGAAGTTATTTTCCATTTCCAAGCGTTCCCCCTCTGTATCCACACCACGCAGCTTATTACCCACAACACTTATCCACACAGCTGGGGATCTGCTAGGGCTAACAACAGCTTTGCATCTGCTGGACACGTGGAAAACTATACTTAACCCAGCCAGTCAGCACCATCTCCACTGTGAAGCAGTTAAGCATCCCCAAAGCCGTTATGCGCCACTGCCCTCCCCGATCAAGTCAAGTTATTGGTTGTGGGGACTTTTTAACTAAACTGACATAAATGTCTTCTCACCTCTCATTCCTGATAGCAAATGTTAGGTTATTTTTATGTTGCGCTCCTAGGCTCTTTCGCTGCCATGAGCATACCCTGTCTCCAGCAAGCACTCCGGGAAATTTATGAGGACAGTAAGCAACCTATTTTCCTGGTCATCCTCAATGGACTTGCTTGTCCAGAAACAAGCTGCCATTTGTCACCAGACACTCTACAGGCCTGTTCCTGAGAGGTTTTGGAAGCATGTAGCTGTTACCGCTCTGAAAAGGGGAGATGGTGGGAATGTTGTTGGCAAGCAAGGCAAGTTAGTCTCTGGCAGCCCAGAAAGGGACCGTGGAGCTCTGGAAAATGTCTGGGAGCAAAGTCTGCTGTTCACAATGTTGCAAAAAGTAGGTAAGGCAGAAAGTGAGGCTTGTTGGACTTCATTTGTTTATATGATTAAGGCTTCTGGGACTGACTTTCACATGAGCATAGGAGAAACTCCAGCTACTTTTTGCATTTATATGGAGTCCTGGCTACCTTTTACGTTCATATGGCATGATGTCTTGAACACTGGCTCCGCTTTCCTACAGGAACAGAATTCAAGCTGTGGAGCTCGTGTTTTATATGACTTGCAGACTTGTATGCCTGGACACAAACTGTGTTAAAGCATGTGCTGAGTTTCAACAGCAAGTTCATCTGTTTCCTCACATTAGGCTGTAAGCAGAGAGCACACAAAAATACAACATGGCAGCACTAAAGCACTGCTTCTCAAAAGCACTACTTCAGTGTCTAAATCTCTGTGCACAGTTGTGCATTTGTGTGTCCTGCTGGTGAAAATGCACAGCGTCCTGTCACTCAGTACTGTGCTTGGAACAAGGCTCGGCCCCCAGGACCACTGGGCTCCAGTCATTCCTGGGCATCTTTGGGTTGGCACTATTTTGGGACAGAGTATTCCTTACCAGAGTGAGAAGGTGATCCCGTGATCAAAATAGGATGGAGAGCTATTTTGAGGTCTGCCATGGGCACCCTATGTGAGGCCATCTGTACATGCAAAACATGGGGGAAGGCAGGGGTCCAAAAAGAGCTGGATCCAGCATTTGGCTTCACACTCACTTCTGATCCAAGTTCAGCCTCTCTTATATGTGGTGGTAGGTAATGTTGCCAACATTAACTATTTTATTTTAAGTCTTGCAATGTTTGGTTGTGCTCCTCCAAACACCAGCTCCTGGAGTCATGAGATTATCTAAAAAAAAATCCACCTTCATCTTCTTTTTAAAAAGTAGGTTTCTTGACTTGGAGATACTAAAAAAATCTAGGACATACAAACCCCAAACACTTCTTTATGAACTCAGGTAAAAAAGGGTATACTTTCTTTTAAAAGTTGTGACTACTTTTAAGTCAACTTCATGATTTTTAGAGCTTGAGTCATCATTTCTGAACACTGGGAATTGGCACTGCCATGTGATTTTCTAGGAAGCAGAGTGTTTAAGAGATTGCAGCTCAGGAGGGGCTAGAACTTGGGATTACAGCCAGGAGAAAAGACAACTTCTCCCTTGTAAATTCTGCAAAAGTAATAGCTTCCCTCAGAGTGCTGAGAGCCAGGAGCCATAGGAACTCCTGGCACCTTGTTTTTCACAAAGACACTGAACGCAGTCGGTTCTTTAATGCCCTTTAGTGGAAGGAGAGCCTGGAAGGACAGCCATTCACCCAGTGCCGTGTAAGGAACATTAGAAGCCAGAGGCTGGCTGGGCTGGAAGAGTGGACTAATCCAAACCTACATAGCATTTCCTAGTCCCCAAGCTTGACAGCTGGGCAACAGGAGCTTGTTTATCACATACCAAAATGGAATATTTACTGTAGCTGTCTGGCATATCCTCCTGAAAGGGTGCTTCACACCACCACGTGAAAATGAGATGTGCATGAAACGAGGCAACAAACATGACCCCATTAGACTGTCTCAAGTCTAATGGATTAGTGTCATGTGGATACAGGTTGCTCCATGTTATCAATATTGCAGGAGAAAGCTGCAGAGAGAAATACTTAACTGAAAAGTGTGTTCTTACCAGAGAGCTTCTGTGCCCTTACGAAGACACTCCCGTTTCGACTCAGTTTCGACTTTGATTCTGAGCCAGAACGGCCCAAGTTAAATATCGACTTCCATTTCTTGGACTTGGTAGATAATTTTCTCCTGGAAGGAAAAAGGGCTCAGGAGGTTACCAAACCCTAGAGACTTTTGTCTTTTTAATATCCCACAAAAGCCTCTGAGCTCTCTCCCCTCAACACTGTCCCTCTTTTCTTCTCACACCTTTTTTAATTCTAAGGCATGCAAGGCATAGCTACACAACCAACTCTTGCTTTTCTGTAAGTGATTTATCTGTATTGCTGATTTAACCGTGTCATGGATGGAAAGACACTTAAGCCGACTCTTCAGAGAGTTGGCTCTGGCATCATGCTACAGCAACTGTGATTGACTGAGCGAACAACCATGCTTGTCTCCAGAAAGGAGGGGTTTCCGAGGCTAGAACTATCTTGCAATGCAGTCAAGAAAAATTGCCTTTTTAACAGGTTTTAATGACAGAATGCAAGATAAATTCCAGAGAATGTATGGAACTGGTATTATTGCTCAGTGCACAAAGCTATTCTTTAAAGTCCACGTCTTACAGTTTTTATGAATTTGCGAAAATAAAAGGATCCCTTAATACAAACTAGCTATTAATGCTTCTCAGGCCAACATTAATTTAATCAAAATTAAAGGTGTTATATGATCATATGCAAGTATAATGTACTACCCAAAAAGGAGGAGGCTTAAGGGAATTAAATAAAGTTCTCGTAACTGTCAGCGGAAGCGGGATACCGGTTCCCTGTGTCTCTTTGGAAATCCCAGCTTTAAACAGAAAGAAGCTGCTACTCCTGAAGCCAGTTTTCCTCTATGCATATTACTGCATGAAGCTCTGTTTCAGTTCCTTCACATACTCATTCTTGGCTCCTCCTTCAACCTCCCCTCTTCCAGAGCAAGAACCCTCTTATCTCCCTGTGTTGCTCTCCATAATAGGCTTTCTACCCCCATAGTTCTGTTTTTCTTTCAGATCAGTACTCAGAAGAGCACAAATCAGTCCTACAAAGAGAATTAATATCCTGGGGATAGGACTGTTCTCTTCAAGTGAGAAAGGAAAAAGCATTCAAGAGGGGCAATAAACCCTTTTGTGTTAAGCTCCTTATCCTCTTGCCAGTATTCTGTTAGATGGCTCCTTTTTGCTTTAATATATCAAGTGCAAATAAATATCTCTGCTCCGGTGCTTTATGGGTCGGTAGATTAATGAGCCTCCTCCTGCAGAGGCTATAATGTCTCAGAACCAGGCAGTAGAGTGGTGATATATTAACAGATAGATAAACCAATAGATAAATACTTATGCTGACCAGCACTGCCAACAACTGCAGCAACCTTAGCTGAAATCGGACTCTTGTCCTGGCCCAGGCCTATGTGGCAAAGGTGCCACTATGTAAATATTTCTCCATGCTAGGAGTGAAAATTCGCCTTACTGCCTGGCTATGAGTGCAGAGGAACCTGGAGAACACTGAAGCTGAGCAGGTCAATGCCACCAGGCATGCCGTGGACCAGCCACCAGCAGGTGGAACTCGTAGGAGAGCTGTGTCCAGACCTGCTCCACGTTCAGCCCACATTTAGCCAAATCCTGAGCTGACACAAGGATGCAAAGACAATGAATTCCTCCTGCAGGAGGCCTACAAGGTTCTGCCCCGATGGAGGGATGAGGACTAGTGGAGCTATGAACCCAGCAACTGCAATGCTTCTCAGGAGCAGCTGTGCCTCTTTTGAGAAAGGCACACAATTTTCTCTTGACGGTGGCTGTAGATTCATGTGTGCAGGTGCGGGGGTATCACGTTAACAGAAGTCTTATTCCCGATCATGCTGGGGAACCTGCACTTTCTTGTTTGCACTTTACACTGCTCTTGGCACTTACTTGCTGTCAGGGAGGTCAACAACTGTGTGGAAGAGGGACCCAGTTACAGGGACAATTTCAGGCAAGCTGTTCTCTCTTCTTTCCTTCCGAGCAGGGTGGGAGGCAGACAGACTCCGTGCCTGCGCTTCTTCCAGGCTCACCAGTTTCATCGGCAGGGAGGCCGAGGGGAGAGTCAGACTTTTCACAACTGATGCACTCTCTGAAAAGCAAGAAAATACATTCCCACCTGGGATGAGGAGAGGCAAGAGCAAGAGCTTCGTGTCTTTATTTGACTGGAACATCTGCAGAGGGGGGAAAGGAGCAGCACGTGCAGGGAGAGAGGCTTTTTGTCAGATAAGTCTTCCATCTCCCCAGCAACCTTATCCATCTGAGTGCATTCCCAGCAGGGGCCACACTCACCAGCCAAAGACTGCGTTGCACAGACTTGCTGCCTCTGCTGTAGATGCTTTGGTGTGAAAGAGGCATCTCTGAAAACCACCAGTATTCACACATTCCCCTTTCTCCTCCCTCCCTCCCTCCCTCCCTCCCCAGATTTTGGAGCAGTTCAGTCCCCGATCCAAACCTGGTGCCTAATTCTTTCTCCCCCCATCTTTCTCCTTGTCTTGTTCCAGGAAGGGGGACTGTTCTAAAAATCAGCATTACCTTACCTTCCTAATGCATTTCAGGGCTATGGAAAGGAGTGTGACCAACAGCCCTGGAAACTGAAGGTCTCTCTTCACATTGGCAGTGGCACATGCCACCCCACCAACAGCCCTGTCCTAAACAGACCTCCTCAATGTGCATGAAGGAAGCACAGTTTGTGTAGTCCATTAGGTACTTAGCCCTTCTGCTGAAGCAGGGTGCAAACTCCTGCCCGTGCAGAGGGGCTGGGTGAAGGAGCATTTTCCCACTAAGAAATCAACTGGGACCATCAGCATGTTCCTCTCCTGACTCCACACAGCTGTTAAAGGCCAGCAGTGTTCAGCACTTACAAAACTTGGGTCAGTTTTGGGCCAATGACCTGCAGTACAACCAGAAGCCTTGGAATTTACTAGTCAGTGTTTTGCTGCAATGCTTAAGGCAGTATGAGAGCCGTTTCTTACTCCGTGCCTTCTGCCAGAGCATGGACAAGGGCATAGGAATGGCACCCGCACTGGCAGAGCAGGGATGCTATAGGTCGAGCAGGGCACTGCACTGGAACTGCAGGCTCCAAGGACAGACTAGCAGGGAATGCCACATGTTAAGGGAAAGGTGGATGGGACAAGCTGACACAGGGCTGGAAATCAGAAAGGTTACTCCCTCACTTCTGCAGGTATTATGAGTCTTCCCCGTGTGTAAAACAGAACAATGCATATTTCTGAAATTATATGAGGTCACTGTGGATCCAAGCCCTCTCAATTCCCAGGCTTAAAAGCATTTTGACTAAATAACAAAAATCAGCATCTCCCAAGATTGTTGATGTCCCAGGAAAAAAAATCTCTTTTTATAAAATGTCCCTAAGTACAAAACATAAGTTTATAGAACACATGCTTAAGTTTTATCTTGGGAGTGTGGCCTCTGACTTGGGTGGATATGGTGGCTGCAGGGCAGGTATCATCGGCATGAGGAATTATAACTGGGGGAGCCTGAGAAAAGAATTGAGGCTGTGGCTGATGGGCTTAAAGAGAAAGCTTAGGCCAGGATTGAGAAGCAATCAGGTGGTCTTCCTTTTGCGGAAAGGGTTAAGCCAAGTGAGATCATGCAAAAGATGAACCATAGGGCAGCCTGGGAGCACACTGAAGCAGGCTAGTATTCAAAAAGGAAATGTTGGATATGGGGATGAAGAGGACAAGAGTAATGAGGGATTGGGCTCAAGGTGTGTTTAGGGGAGTCTGGGAGCATGGTAAGGGTTCACGTGCTTCAAATATTAGTGGAAGGGGATACAGTTAGAGCTGGAGTACATGGCAAGTAACACGTAGAGTGGTTCAGGGAGGTTGTTACCAATATTATCCGCACAGCTGGCTTTTCTGTTGTTGTTGAAGATCTGATCCACGTGATTCAGGATGAACTCGATCACCAGCTGCTGCACTCGCACCTCCAGGAAAGCTGCATCCCCATTGCAGCCAACTGCCTCAATCTCCTTTGACCTGCACGAGGAAAGAAGTATACTAGTAGCCAGCATTGCCACACACAGCCCCCGGGAAGGAGAGATCAGCTTTCTTCCTGCAAGGCTTGGAACAGGGATGTTTTCCCCACTCTTGCTGCACCTCTTGCTCTCCTTCCCTCACAGGCCTTCATCCTCTCTGCCTTTTCACTCTTTTAAAAATTATTTTCCCTGTTTTCTCTGTCACCTCTGCTGCTTTCTTTCCTGCCTGTGTTATTCTCCCTACTTCGCTTTTCCATTCTTCAGCAATAGTTAAAACTGTGACTCTCAAACTCCGTGCTCCACTTTTAGCTATTTTGAAGTTGGGCCTCAAAGACAATGCAGGAGCCTTCAAACACTGCTTCCAGATCCCTACTCAATGCTTCAATCATCTCTCAATGAAATCCCTTAGAACCCTGCTCAGGTCTTCCCCACACCAATTTTTTTCAGTGCTTTGCCATGTGCCCCAGTAGTCTCTTCTCTGCCCCCCTGCACTCCCACATTCTCACTCTTGCTCTCAGCAAAGAAACATTCCTTATCTTGACATGCCAAAGTGTTGCTGAAGAAATTATCTCTGGACAATGGATCCTTTGTAAAGTTAATGACTGGTGTGTTAGATAATAGCTTGGGGCATTGCCAAGAGGATAACCCTGTAAGGAGACTGCAGTTGCAGTGCTTGCTCCTTTCTTTTCCTCCCTGGGACTTGCGCATAAGAAAGATTGCAAAAGGAAACAGATTTCAGGTTCTCTGACAAGGACAGATGCTAGAATGAAAATGTCTCAGTAGTAAAGGTCCACTTTGTGATATTCAATAGAGTCAACATTTGATTCATTTTGAGAACCTGCTCTGCCTGTTTTGTGATTTAAAAGGGTGAGATAACTCTTTAGAGAATGCTTTTCAGGCCTGTACCTCTCTAGCCAATGTCCCTCCCTCCTGTCCTCTGCCAGCCCAGGGTTCCCCGCACCAGCTCTGCCAGCACCCCTCTCCTGCCCAGCTGCAGTCCTGGACTCTCCCTGCATAGTTCATTCCTCTCAATATATGGGTATGAGATGGACGGGGAAGGGAATTTCAACAAAATACAAAATATTTCCTTTTTTTTTTTTCCAGATGCTATTTTTTCTTGTTCTGCTTAGCTCTACAAAGTATCAGCCAAACCTCTGCCTGCATCTTTTCTGGGCCTCTTCCCAGCAGAGTGCCCGGCATAGCAAACATGACAAACTAGCTGGTGGTCTTGAGATCTGACACTAGCCACCATCTTAAACCCACCAAGCTCATCTCACTTATGCTCAAGCAAATCTAGGCACAGGCCTGTAGCCCTGTTGCCCTCCCCTCCAAGCCTTGCTGTCTCTTACCGCCCCACTGCAGAAGCACTGGCACTGTCAGAAATGTCATTTCATTTCCACAGTGATGAGCTAACTCCTCATTTTTAAATCAATGTGCTCAACTTGCAAATAACAGCTTTTTTTTATAAGAAACACACAAAACCACAAGCTTTCTTGGATGCTGGCAGTAAGACCTCAGATTATTCAACCTGGAAGAATTTTTTCTCCTTTTAAAAGCTGTTTGCTCTGTTCTACTCTTCCCTTTAGTTGTTCTGCTTTTCCCTGTTCTTGCATTTCCCTCAAGGGATGGGTCTCCAGGCTCAGGTGCTGGCGCTCCCCTTGGAGGTCAGCATTGGTCTCTGGATTAGAGGACTCTCTACTGTACCTGAGGAGATTGGGAGCCCACACCAAGGCCAGGTTTCTGGTGTGCATGTTGGTCATGTTGCTGAAGGAGGCCAGGTGAGTCAGGTGCTTGATCAGGTATTCCAGCGTTCTGCAGTAGTTTCATACGAAGAGAGAAAAAAGTGTCAAGTGGCCGATGCCCACCCACTGGGACAGCAAGGCTCGGACTCAGCCCTGGCCTCGGAGTTGTCTCATGCTCAAGGAAGGCACTGTCTGCAATGGCACAACAGGCCTCATAGGACAGAGGGTTTACAGCACCAGCATTTACATGGGATGGCAGTGAACACCTGAACAACTGTGTTCTGGGGTGGTCAAGGACGAGGCAGGAACCAAACAATCCTTAGCACGATGGGTGCGAGGAAGACGGCAGATGGATGGGAGGAGTGGGATGCTGCAAAGGCTGAGGGCTTAGTTCTTGCTCAAGTGCCTCTAGCAGATCATCTTCTCCTCACTACACCCAGGACCCTGGCCAAGGGTGCCACGGGGGTCGTACCCAGGGAAGGAGGATGATAGACTGCAGCAGGGAGAGCTTGTTCGATCTCTAACAACAGTTTGTTCAATGATATTTAAATGCCAGATAAATTGTTGTCAGATTTGGAAATGGTGAGTCAGCTTTTGGGAATTAACTTCTGGAAATGAACTCCAGCGCTGTTTCAGGCAATATTCCCTGATGGTGAGGGTCACCACACTGTTCCTCAGAACCTCGCTGGACACCTTCTCACCTGTAATGCGATGGGGGGAGCTCCTGGATGACATTTTGAATTCGTGCCAACTGCTCGTCCTCGGGGAAGCGTGATACTGCTTCCTGCAGAGATACAAGGAAACAGTCCACCCTGGCAACGGACTCAGGGGAAAAGGAAGAGGGATAAGGAGGGTCACGTAAGAGACAGCCTGCCTCAGAGGGGATGCTCTCTTGTTACCTTACAGAGCTATTGGTTAGAAGAAGTTGCTTTGTGTTCCCAGCACAGCAGAGATTTGCTGCGCTGTTAGTTTATGTCTCAGTACATCCTTCCCACACGTTGGGACAGGGTGGTCAATGTTTTGGGGAGAGGGGCGTTTAAGGACTGAGAGTTTCAATTAGGAGTTATGTTTCTTTTCTTCTTTTGTTCTTTTTCTCTTTTTAACTTGTGCAGTGATGGGTGGAATAGAAAGAGAGGGAAAGATAAAACTGAAAATAATTAAAAAAAAAAAAAAGTGACAACCCTCCCCCCTGAAATTGTGTTAAAAATAAAATAGAGCTTTCAAGTCCTGTGTTATGAAAACAGCTAGGATATACATGTTTCATATTCATCAAAATAAGCAATATTTTTGGCTGTCATATGAACATAGCTACAGGGAGTAGTTTGTGTGAGTTTGCATCTTTTATGATGGGAGAAGCCTTAGCAAAATCACTGTCCAGGTAAATTAATAAATTCTTATACTCAGGGTTAGACTAGGTTAGACAGAATCAAGGTTATACATCTTGGTCTTTAGCAAGAGCTTAGAGAGCCACGATAAGCTTTTGCCTGCATTGCTAGGAGTTTACTGCATTAGTATTCATCTGTTCAGCTATTCCCTTTCAATACCTGTGCTGGGGGAGGACAAACCACCAGCGAGTTCAAACAACGCATGACTGTCTGGAAGCCTCCTGCCTACCCTACTGCCACTGGAGTTTGGAGTGAGTTCAAAGAAAGATGCTGGGACCCACGCTGCCAGGAGAAGCTTTGCCTACAGACATACATCAGCACTGCTAGGAAAGGAAAGGAAGGAAATAACCTGTCCCAAACCACCCATCGCTTAAACATTATGAACCTGAAATTACCAGCCACAACTAGAGAATCATCTTCTTGTAGCAGTCACTACAACATCCACACTGATGCTGCTGCCATCTCTGTTCTGGTCACTGTCCTTTTCCCAGCAGACCACTTCTCATGTACAACCACCAGCAAACCAAACATTGCCAGTTTCAAGGCCAGAGATTAATATGAATCATGTTTTATTCCCTAACACTGGGAACTGAGATCTATGCCCTCTAGTTTGAACTTACGCACTGGTGTGATGGCAAAAAAACCCAAGTGAGCTCACTAGTTTGGTATACATGAGATGCAGATGCACTTGTTTTGCCCAAATGAAAGGTAGGTTAACTCCTTCTAGTACTTTTTACCCATAACTACAGTTCCTTTTTTTTTTTAAAAAAAAAAAGCCTATTACCATTTGCCCAGAAATCCTAAGTATAAGAACTCTGTGATCTTCATACAAGGTTTCCAGTTGAATGGCCTTGTCCAAAGACGAAGAAGGAGAGAAATACAAACTTTAACTGGTGCATCTAAAACACTACATTTCAGCTAGATGGTACACAGTATTTTGTCCCCCAGTGCTGTTTTTCATTCCCATATTTACCTTCCAGGTCTCAAAGACCTAATGCTTAGCAAGTGAATACCAGCTTCTGTGAGATCATGACCCATTCAAACCTCCAAATCACATTTCTGACACATACGTGTAGTGCTTTTGAAATCTGAGGCCCCCTCCAAAACTCAGGATTACAGCAGCAGAATACAGAATTAAAGGAAGAACCAATAACTCCATTTATTACATGTCTGTTAATCATGGTATGAATTCATGTCATTTAGGATTTTTTTTACTCCACTGGTGATTCTGGGAGCGCAAAATTCACAAGCCGTGGTTAACAAGTGGAATAGAGCCCGGAGAGAGAAGGTAGGCGTGGCCCCCTACGGCTAGTTTGCTCTGAGGGAGTACTCGGTCCCTCTATGCCCAGGCTAGAACAAGCCAAGCAGAGTCAACTTATCTATCCTGTGAAACAAGCATCCGTCACCAGAATACAAGACGGTAAATTGGAGAGCATGAGAGGGCATCATTTTGCAAAAGTTGATAGCCAATGAGGTCATGAGTGGGATATTATATCCGTGAACTTGACATGGTGATGACCAAAAGGCCAACCCCTCCCTAGTCATTAAGAATTTGACTTTCCTTAGCCACAAATATCTGAATCACTCTAGTGACGCACAGTGGAGCCTATCCCATCTCAGAGACAGCTCCGACTGAGTCAGGCTGGGATTAGCATGCATCCTTTACTCCTACCAGCGCTCTTCTGCCGAGGTACAGCTGCCACCATTCCCTGTCCAGACACCCCATGCATACACATGCTCCTAGTGGTTTTTCTGCTCCTTGGGGAATTGGACTTTTTTCTTTCTTTCCTCCTGGTATCTGACTGTGCTTCCTGTCAGCTGGGTTACCCATTATAAAACCCTACTGAGTAGACTTACGTGAATAATGGATTTTGTGTCTCAGCGGACAAACTAAAAAGCCGGAGATTAAAAAAAAATCCCTTTTAGGTCAATCCAAAGTGATAACATTTTGGGGAGCTGGCACAAGATTTTAAAAAACAGTTGTTTGAGGTTGACCAAAGCATCACACTCAACCAAAAGTGAAAGAAATTATCATTTAAATTTGGGGCTGTTTAACCCTTTTCTAAAAGATGTTTTATTTATGAGTTTGATGTGTTGATTTAATGTTGAAACATTTCCTTTAGAAAGTATTTGTAAAAGAAACATTTAGACAGTTACAGAGGTGTTTTCCCTTTTGTTTTTGAATAAAACTATTTACAAAATGTATCTAACGAAAATCTGCAAGTCGTCATCCCAAAACTGCACTTTTCAGCAAACATTCTTTCCTAAAAAATGTTTCCATCTAAATCTTCATGTTTCCTTTAGAGAATTTTTCTTTCATAAATCAGTACTGATAGCCAGAAAGACACCAGCCAAAGAGCTTCAACAAGAATGAGACTCATCAGTTGAGTGAATGGTTGAATAATACCCTATATTTTCAAGGTCCTATTCATCCTGTCTGTCTCTGGTTTAGAGATCCTACCCTATATCCTCAGGATGCCTATATCCTGAGGATATAGGTCAATTTTTCAGATCTGCTCAGAATTTTGACTGAAGTTTTGACTATACATCACCTTGAAACACAGACCAATGTTACTTAAAATTTGGCATCGAAACAGCAAGATACCTAACACTATTGCATATCTGTCAGGCAGCACAGCGAGCCAATTCCCACCTCGTGTTCCCCACCTCAGCTGTAGTCCCTAACAGCTACCTGACTTCTTATATCAGGTTACTGCTTGGCTGATGCTGTCTGGCTTTGCCCTACAGCAAGCCCCCTGGCACAGGTGTGCCTGCCTCTTCCCACAGTGGGCAACAGGGAGTCTTTGGAGAACATCTTCTTCTTGTGTGGACCCTGCAGGTCTCTCTCAGTGCCTCCTGTGCCATAGCGGTGCCACTTGGAAGTGCTTGATTCAGGACAGAGGCAATGCAGACAGCAACACCTGAAGCTGAGGCTGCTTGTCACTTCCCATTTCATTTGGACATGATTTTGCAACACTCTTCTCTGCAACTGACATTTTTGGCGATGTCTGTACCCTCACCCTGCCAGCACACGGTA
>NW_008824032.1:4411704-4485389 GCF_000699105.1 Pygoscelis adeliae | reverse complement strand
AATTCTTAACAAAGGACGGATGGTTCTAACACTGAGGAAACAATCCTTCCCATCCCCTCACCCCAGTGGTTTTAAGATGCTGGTGAATGCTTTTAGCTGAAAATTCACACCTCTGGCATGTAAGATTTCACCCTGAATGACCGGATTTAAAGTTGTTGGTGTCAGAAACAACTGAAAGTGGATTTAGAGCAGTAAGAAGCAGGCAACCTTAACAAGCATAGCTTGCTGTGCCACCTTTTAATAAAATATTATCTGTCATCAAAATTAGCCAACTCTCTTAAAAATTCAGGCTTTGTGGTCTTATTTTTCTGCTCCCCCGCTGTCTGCTCCTAGACTCCAACTGTATCCATGTATAATCTATGGTTGTTGTGCAGAATCGAGTTACTATTCTTTGAATTATAATCCTTCTAAACAAGGTTAGAGATTTCTCCTGGGCCAGGTGCCACTTTCCTCTGCCATTTGTATTTATGACATGATCATGATGGACCTGATATACCATAGCTGGCATAACCTGTATCATCATTTGCACTCTGACAAACTGTGTGAAAAATGCTACAGATGCAGAAAAGTTGGTGTTTTACACATGGGCTGGGCGATCAGTTTGCGCAGGTGTCAAGGACTGTCAGAGGGACAGGGAGGAGGAAACCGCACCCTTGTGACTATGATCACAAGCCCTAGGTGACCCAGAAGACTCTCAGTGATGGACAGTAATGAGGAAAAGAAAGAGAATTAGTAATTCTGGGAGTAGGTGCACAGTGGGGAGAGAGAGTAACAGCAGGGAAGCAATGCAGTGAAAAAATGAGCAAGACGAAGGGGAAGAAACAGCAGAGAAACTGAGAGAAATAAACATGAAATGGGGGAAAGAAACAAGGACAGGGAAAGGCAGACAGCACAAGACGGGAAGGGAAGATCCCTGGGAAGTGTTTATACAGGTAGATGCACCAGAAGTCAGGACACTGGAGTGAATCCCAAACAGCTGTCATGGAGGAACCTGCAGCACATCCACACTGCTGGAAAAGAACGTGAACAGCAAAGGGTCTCACCGTGAATTTCTTGTAGAGCTCATAAGTGAGGAGAGGGTTGGGCAGTTCCCTGAAGTACAGCTTGCAGAGCGACCCCACGCAGTGGATGTCCTGGAGGTAAACTTCCCTTGTCAGATCCGGGCATTGGTCAGAAACAAACTCTTGTCTGAAACAATATGGAGACATAACAATGTAGGAGAATAAGAGCTGTAGCATCCCAGTACTCCACCCTAAGTACTCTTTTACAGCTAGAGGAAAAAACAAACTGGAAAGCAGAGATGTCTCTGCAGCCCAGCCCAGATTGTCTCCCGGGATCAGGCCCCGAGGTTTCAACTAGTCTCTGATTTCCATAACATAGTCCCATGAGTGGACCTCAAACTGATATAAAGACATTGCTTTGTCTTGAAGTGAGAGAGAACAACTCAGCATTTGTGCTGCGACCCTGCAGGCCTTTCCCATTAATAGATGCAGAGGGAGATTTTTTTTTTCTTTGTTGTGGACTAATCCCTGAAACATTGCATTTCCCTGTCACCAGCTTCAGAGACAGTTTCTCTTCTGCATCAATGTAGATCTCTGTAGGCCCCAATCTATGCCTGAGGGACTAACAGTGAAAAGGTACAAAGCAGTGTCACCGAATCCCTCTGGCACTCAGACAGATTGTCCTTACCTCAGCTTTTGTATGTTAGATGTCACTCCTGAGAGGCGGTAGATCCCATCCACAATGCCATGAGTCTCAATGAACTCCGCACAGCTCTTCAGCACGTAGGGGACTAGGAGAGGAAAGCAAGGAAAGATGCCCAATGAATACACACTGAGAACTTCCACAAGTCACCACAGAGGAGACAGTTTCATGAAACAGCAGCAGAGGCTCTCTGCAGATGCAGGGAAGTGTACAGCAATGGGAGAAATACAGGGCAAACCAAAAATAAACCCCACAAAGTGCCCGTAGCCAATTTGCAGTGAGGATATGCTATGGTTGGGCCATGCCACGCTCATTGCCATATGACAATGACTGAGCCTGAAGTCACAGAAACATTGTGGGAAGAAAGGTAGCATTTCTCTCTCTCCCTTTTTCTTTTCTTTCCAGAAAAAGAGGCAATTTCATTCTAATTGAAAGCATGAGGTAAAGCATGAGGTCCTGGGAACCTCCCCCCTCCCCAAGATAGAGCTCCATCCTCGCTGAATCGTGCCAAAAGGTCTGATTGGCTTGGATAAAAATCAGAGAAGCATTTGCACTTCCATATAAGCCTATGTACCCACAGTTTAGAGCTCATAAACTCCCACAGAGGGGGTATAAAGTTCAAATATTGACTAGATCTGCACACTGACAAAATCTGACATTGGCTTCAAAGAACTCTATCAACATAACCAGCTGAAGACTTACCCAGCCTTAAAGCTGAGAGGAGCCTGAAGCACAACATTTACATCCAGACCTGGACCCAAAGCGTATGTTTATTTTTTCCCCATTATATAGGTATAGGAAACCCTCATCCTCTTGGTGAGACCAAGCCTCCCTGTCCCCAGTACTATAACAACCCTAGCTATAACAATAACAGTAAGAGAGCCCTTCCTTATTAGGTGCTAGAAACTGCTGTGTATTTAACGCAATGCTTCACACAGCCATAAGCACAAAAGTCAGTAACTGCAGAAGTTAAGGAAGTTCCCCGCTGTAATGCTGCGCATTCAGAAAGCTGTATGGAAGAAAACAGACTAAGCCACGCATTTGACTGAAAAGCCAGGCATAGAAATTACTGCATCTTTGCAACACCGCAGAGATAATGCCTCTGGCTGGACCTTCCCTGACTTCTTCTGCTTGAAGTTCAGGACCATAACGACATATTAACATGTGCTTCATCAGGCGGCATCCAAAGACAGCACTCCAAGGACAGCCTGAACAAAAAACAGCTGGTACATTGTTACATTTCTCATGGGTGCCGCTGAGGCCAGAGCCAGCTCATGGCTGGACTTGCCCCTACCAAGCAGCCCAGGGCACAGGCTCTGGTGAGGAGGGATGCTGCCTACCTCAGTGACACACTATTACTGAGCCCAGTCAGTTAGGGAAGTGCTACCTTTCTGCTCCCAACTCTTACCGAGGGAGGTAAAGAGGTCCTTCTTGTGTGTCCCTTCTCTTCTCAGCGTGGCCAACCCAAATGGAGGAATACACAAAGTGCTAGTGGTTACTTGGAAGCCTGAATGATCCAAACAGACTAATTCTCCTCAGTTAAAGGAGCCTCTTCAGAACAATAGGGAAAATTTGACTTTATGATTTTTTGAGCAGGGACTCATAATGCAGGTGCATTAGCCATGCTGTGTCACACTCAAAGCCCTTGGGCTGATTTTTAAGACCCTCAAGTTGTTGGGCTAAGACTAACAGCTGAGCTTCTGGCAGGGGCCCTAGCCTGCTACAACAACAATCTTCATGGGAAACCATGAAATTGCCAAGAGAACAGGTGAAGTCTACAGAGTCAAAGCTTTGTCCACAGCAGTTACAGAGCTATAGGATTCTCTCCTCAAGGACTTTTGAGGAGAAGGCACATCAGTGCCTTCCAGAAGGAACATGGGAAGCATTTCTTTCAGTACGTACAGCACCCACTTCCTAAGATGACTAGATGATGTGGAAGGAGACAGAGCAAAAGAAAAGTATGAAATTTCTTTAAAATCCTGCCAAGAAAAGCCCAAGTGACACATCAAGAAAGAGGACCTTCCTATCTCTGAGTAAGACCTGATTATCTGTAACTGCAGTAGGGAGTTCAGATCATATGATGATGAGCATGCTAGAAATAATAAAAAAAAGAAAGGCAAATGACTTCAGGCCTCTTCTTCATTTCTGTTTGGTCAGGCTGTACCATCTTTGTGGCAGGAGCTATGCATACATGGCATATTAAGATTTCCTTCTTGGTAGGGGTCTCTGGGAATAAATCTAATGTAAACAGCAAAAATGAAAGCTAGTCAGATCCATGTTCACTTCAGATCCATTTGTGTGGGAGAATGGGTGAACCACTCCATGCCACCTGGAAAAAGAATTAACTGAACAGAAAACCTATTTGAGCAGGACAGCCACATGACAAGGTTTGTTTAAAAATTGAATAGTCTTTTGTATAGACAAACTTCATATGATGGTGCCTAGCTGCCACACAAATGAGGTCCATGCCCACAGCACCCTTTATTAGATACTTTTTAAAACCTCAGTGTTAAGAATAAGCGCACCAACTAAAAATGCATATACTGATGTTAGTTGTGACTAATTTGACCCCTTGAAAGTAAGACCAATTAAATCACACTTTGTTTTTTGCTGAGTTTTAAGTTTCCTTGGGTTAAATTAGCTCAAGAGGCCTCAGGCAGGTAAGCAAACCTCTTATACAAAAAACATAGAAGGCTAGATCCATCTGTTGAGGACTGGTAAGCAAAAAAAAGGGGCCTGAGGGGAATAATCTGTAGCAAACATATAAAATTCAACCCATTTTTAAAAGTGGGTGAAGACTCCACAGCAGAGACAACCTTATAGACTGCAGATAGACAATATGCACTGAGCTCTGCAGATATCTCTTACTCCAGACCTGCAATCTTCCCTGCTTTTCCAGCCCTGGGCTTCTCACATATCTCTGCCAGTGCCCTTCACTCATCGTGTACATGATTTCCTGCCCTGCCAGGTCTTTGGCTTTTATGAAGAGAAACAGCCAGTTACACCAAAATGTGTGGCGATTTTGTGATGTCAAAAAAAATCCCACATAGGACACATTTCACTCGCAACCAAAATTAGACTTTGACCTCAGATCCCTGGAGGTGAAGGGACTGCATCAGCTTCCTGCGAAGCATGCCCCTAAATGCAGCGCTTGTATGAAACTGGAGCACGATAAATGTTTTCTTTGAGCAGAACCTGCAGCTCTGAAATTCCTGAGCAGCTCTGATCTCCTACAAAGCTGAGTCTTTCGGGCACTCGGGGGAGGTGAGGTTAGAGTGGCAGTGAGCGGCTCTCTCCCACTTCCAGCCATCTCTGAGGCGGTTTGATTATTTCGGACGTGGCTCCCAATGAACCAAAACAAAAGCTGTGATCAACCCTAAATGTGGGGAGGTGCAGACTCTAGCATGCACTTTACAACAGGACTCTATCGGCATTACAGGGCACACGTAAATCACAGAGCTGGGTCTCTCCCAAAGGAAGATTGGACGTGGATGGGGATTTGTAGCAGGGGCTGTGCATGTGTGTGCAGGCACAGAAAGGGGTGGGGAGTGGGGTGTCCAATCTTGACACTTCTATAATTAAAACTGTGCTGGAGGCTTAGAATTTGGAAGAGGCAGCTGGTGTCACACAGACCCCGCTTGTTCTGCCAGACAGCCAAACTGTCCTCATTTAAAACTACAATAGAAACCAGATGGAGGAGGAGAAGAGAGCATGGAGCAAGGCATCAGGCAGAAGGGAAATTGAGTTATAAACATACTGCACACAAAAGACAATACTTCTCTTCCCCTAGACAAAAATAAACCAGAAGGGCAGTCACAGTAACTCATTCCACTCTCACTGGATATCACCTCTGAGCTCAGCGTACGCAGACATTCACCTTCACCAGGGTCTTTTCCATGACCACAGCTCATGCCACTTCCTTTACACGTGTGTGCGGCTCCTGCTAGGCCAGGTATCGCGCCTCCCTCCCCTCCCCTCCCAATCCCACTAGCTGCCAGTGCCAGCGATGTGCGCTGAGCCTCTCGCCTCCCAGCACTGCTGGGAAGGGGACATCTCTCCCTTCTCCTGTCCCTTCCCAGCCATGGCACCACCACCCACCAAACCTCCCCACCAGCAAGCAAGGTGCTCACTCTTTGCCTGCCTGACAAAGGCTTCGTCTGGCACAGGGCCGAGCATTTTGGGTCAAAGCCAGGGAGACCTTTAAGCATGCACCTAACTAAATCACCAAGCAGCCCTAGTAGGAGGGAACACTAGGAAGAGAGGGAGTCACCCCATCTAATGGCTGGTGGGAGGATGGCCTCCTGGTCTCCCACCAAAGCCAGCAAAGAGTGAGAAAGACCCTGGTCCAACAGGAGGTGCAAGCAATGCCCTGTAGCCTTCAGCGCCGCCTTCCAGAAGAAACTTTTAGTCTCCATGGGCTACAGAAGGACCCTAGGGAGAAGGTTGCTAAGACAGCCACCCAAACCAGTCAGGGTGAATACTGTCCAGTAAGACTGTGTTTAAAGTTAGCTAACGTGGACTGAGTCATGTATTCAGGGTACGCTGTACTGAACTGGACTGAATAGCAGCAGGCTTCATTTTTGCCTTTATCCTTCTGTTGTTCTCTCAGAAGGCTCCTTGCAAGGATAAAAATTAGTGACAGAGCTACTCAGGTCCTCCTTAGTGGTTGATTTATGCCACATGGAGGAGGTTTCACATCTTCTCTAATTTTATTTTAATTTTAGTTCAAGTAATGGGAAGATAAATGCAGACCTTTCATTTCACCTGAAACATCAACTTTTTGATGTTTGACTTGCAGGAAATAGTTTGGGGTTTTTTTTTAATTTCTCCCAAAAATGAATCCTGTGCCATAAAAAAAGTTGTGGGCATTTTTATTTCACCATTTTGGTTTTGTTACATATTAGTATTTTTTTTAATTGTCTTCCATTGCCCTCAATAGTAGTGCATGCTTCCTATCATGCTATGTCAATAGCATGACAATAAAGGTCAAAATAGTCTCTTGTTTCAATTTAAATGACTAAATTAGGAAATATTTCCTCCTAAAAAGTAAGTATTTCAGTCTGTACTAAGCAAGAGCTGTTACTTTGTACAAACAAAAATAACAAAACAGCACACATTTTGGAACATACTAATATATTAACTTGGCCTCCTAATCACAGGAAAGGAATAGCATTGTATAAATGGCAAGATACTTGAGAGTCAGAATCTCTGATGTGACATTTTTCTGCATTTTCTGATGCTTCCTACTTTAAATCACAAATTTTAATGCTGATTCACTAGATTTCTTCTTCTTTTTTTTTTTTTTTTTTTTCTGATCTTGTCTGATTTTTACTAGGCATAAGGTTGGCTGAGAAACAGATTCCAGAGGAGATCAAACTGTGCTTTCTTCCCTGCAGCTTGCCCAAGCCCTGGTCCAGCATGGCAGTCACAATTCCAGTTTGCCTCCCAATGCATAGCCCTAACCTGTTGCAGCTAAGGATAAATCCTGCCTTGCCCCCAGGTATCATCTCCTTTGCCCTCCACCATCTCCTTTTTAGTGGTGGCCAGGGATGGAAGGGACCACAGCATCCGAAATTGCTGCAGAGGATCTCTCCTGCTCAGAGATGAAGTAGGCAGAGCTGGGGATGGGGAGGGTTTGTCCTGCCTGGACATAACTGCTACAAGGACAAACAGAGGGCTTTAGTCTCCAGGATGTCTATGCATACTTTTCACCAGCACTAAATTCATTTTACAGAAGAAGAAAAAATAAACTGCCTCACCATCAAATTCCAATGTTTAGTTTGGCTGTTAGCGCTGAGCTACCACAACCCCCCTATGCACACACACACCTGTGTTTGAATAGCATGAGATAGCTAAACACCACCAAACAGGCTTAAAAACAAATCACCTTGTTAGAATCCTCCTCACCTCTTCCCCCTTAGCTGCCATAAACACAGGTAAAAAAAGACAAATAGCTGGCGCCAAGGTGATCCTGTCTGCATGGACAGCACAACTGAATCACCATACGAGTCACAGGCTTCATTTTTTTTTCTCCCTCTACTTCTGTGGGAAACGTCTCTGCAATGTCATGAAGGTTAGCACAACAGTCCTGTTCCCTGCGATGAAAGCACCATCCTGAACGCAGTTGCGATTCTCCTGGGCAAAGACGTAGGAAAAACAGATCTTGAATCTGTCAGATGCCATCACCCTCCATGGCCTGAGCGGGAAGTGGAAACGCTGAGCACTGTTTGGGATGTGGCACACTCATTTCAAGCAAATGCATTTCAACACAGCCTGCAGGCCCAGCGTGAGTTTGAATGAAGCCAATGGCACCACTATCAAGGGATTTTTTTCCCATTGATATTATACCCAGCTCACATCTCAAATATCTAAATAAGACATGTAGGAACACCTGATTTTCCAGAGCAGATCTGACAACTGTGATGTTCCAGGCAGAAATGAAAGAGCCCGCGGCAGACCTGGCCAGCTCACCGACAACACACATCAAAGAAAGCCTAAGAGAAAGCACTGCACAAGCAGACATTGAATGCTGACTCTCAACCCTGGCGGTCACCATGCCCCTCTGAAATGTGACAAGTACCTTGACATAGCTGGCAGATTCTGTCATGCAGGCACTTTTGAGAAGAGGTTGTACTAAATACTAGAATAATTTTGTTAGGAAAACATCCTGCTGTGGGTTTCCTGCAAAAAAAGACCAGATAACTGAACAGGATATCTCCACTCCTAACTTTTATGACTCTCTGGTACAGCCACCTCGGAAAACAGCAGCTTAGGTTCTGCAGGGCAGGTCAATGAGCTGTGCACGTCCTCAGTTAGCCATTTGAATCCTAACAACTCTGATCCACAGCAGATTAGGGTGTATATTGTACAGCGTTTTGTTCACCACAGCACAGGCAATTGGGGTAATTAATTCTGGAGGTAGGAATAACGGGACAATTTATGCTGTCTCAGAAAAGTGACTCGGGTATAAGTATAGAAAAGATCAGAATAGTTTTGAAGCTGCATATAATGAATTGACCTCTGTCTGGGGAAATGCCTAGATACTACGAGGATAAGCAGGCTGTGAGACAGGAATTCTGCCATTAACCTCATTTCTGACAACACATACTAAAAACACTGCCAAATCCAAAGGCTGCATCAGCGCTGATGGAGCACAGGACTGAGCGGGGCAATGCCGATGCTGCAGCTCAAGGGATCCGGGAGAAGCAGCCTGAAAGGGAAGAGTGCAGGTAAGTGTTGAGCACTGGGATGGACGGCCAGTGATGCAGGCTCCATTTGAAGTCTCTTGAGTGCCCGTTGCCTTTCATCCAGATCAATAAACAAGCTTATGGACTGCAGGTGTCACACTGTATCATGTTTTCCTTCCTTTCTCCGCTCTTTTCTTAAGCATGGACACCAATGTAAGCCATGCTAACCTACCTAACTGCTGGCAACAAAGCAAGGAAAATATATGGACTTCAAAAGTTTTTTCCTCCTCTCAACAGATTTTGACCTATATGTTTTCATTTACCAGGGCTTCAGAAGCAAGTTAGAAAACAAACAGTGCATAGTCTCCATCTTTTACCTGAGCCTGCTAGCTGATGCAGACTTGCTCAGTTTCTTACAGTCCCAAAATTACTCTGGAGGTGACTTGTAAGCTATTACACCCATTTCTTGACTGTAAAAAGTGTGTAGAAACCAACATCTCCCTTGACACATGGGAACTCTTACACGGGATTCTTAGGATCTCAGAATCTGTAGAAAGGCAATTTCAAGGGGATCAACGCATACTCCCTACCTGGCTGTCAGTGTTAGTTTGTTCCTTATTCCTTTTCGACTTGGACTTTAGTGTGCCAGGCAATAAGGATTCCAGGTTTCTCTTTATAAGGAAGCCTTTGGGGCTGTTAGGAAGAAATTATGGGTGCTTAGATCTTGACATGCATCTGAAAAATACCAGCTACTAGTTAAAGAGTTTTTAAGTCCGTTGTACGGTGCCTTTCACAAACACCACCTCCATACACTGAAATCTATAGCAATCTCTATAGGATATAGAATTTGTCTCTAGTTTCTGTGCTGTTCTGTCATGCTATCACACTGTTAGACAGATCCTTCATCCACTTTCATAGTGACGGCATGCTGGTGACAAAGCAGCAACTAATTCCCAAATAGATGCTCTTGGGAGGCTTCAGGAAAAATGATGCTGCTGTTATCCTGCTGGTGAAGAGACAGAGTGAAGTGAGGAGCTGGGCAGTTGTCTCATAAGCTCCAGTGCTGCAGCAAGGTGAGCTTTTCTGCAGTTCTCTCTGTGGTTCTTTCCCAGGAAATCATTGTTGTCCCTTTGAATGTGCAAGGGTAGGCTGGAGGTCCGTCAGCACTCGTGGTTCTCTTTCTACGCTTGCTGCACAGCAAGTCAGTTACAAGCATATATGACAGACATTTCCAAGCTTTAAAGCACACATCCAACTGTGCCAGCTAATGCAGAATGGCAGTGCCAATGAGCTCAGGTGTGTGAAAGGGAGAGCAGGGGCCAATCACCCCACCGAGAGCCCAGGTTAATGTTTGGTAGCAAGGTACAAAGTAACTGAGAAGCTGGTCCTGACCCAAGCTCTTATATGGATGAAAAATTGCATGGCTGAATCTCACAGCACATATTTATCTTTTCTCTTCTTTTTATTTTGCCCTCTGTCACACTGATGGACTGATGCAGGCTGACACTAGATTATGCAGCAATGTTCTTTCATTCAGGCCTCTCACTGATCTGGCCTCTAGGGCTCTCCTAGTGAAAAGTGGATACAGCAATTTCCAGAGGTTATTCCAAATGGGCTGTTTTACGGATAGTCAACAACTTAGGGCAAAGAGCAGGGAAAATTGCTGAGGATCATTATATATCACAGACAGACAGATGAGGAGCCTAAATACAAACCCGTAAAGGCTGCAAATGAGAAGTGAAAGGCAAATGAAAACAGACTTTTGAGAAAAAGTAAATAAGGCTTTATGATGTCAATCTGATTGAAAACAAACATGCAAAGGCACTAGCAATAATCAGTCATTATAGTTTGAAGCCAAGCAGCACAAAATCCAATCCATCTTTGCTCAGTTGCTGAGCATATATTTAGATTGAGTGTTTTCATTGCAAGGCTGTCTGGGCCTGACCCAAAGAACCGCACTCATACAAAAAATCCCATTGAATTCAGCAGTATTTTCCACAAGAGAAAAAAAAATATCTGTTTGTTCTACCCTCTCTTAGCTCTTACCGTGGCATGCAATTACTAGCAAATGAGGTGAATGATAGAAGCATTTTCACCAGCTTTACAGGAGCATAAAATGATGGCGTGAGGTTCAACACAGAGTGGAGAATTAAGACTGCTGCTGGCAGTGGAAGATCACCTAGAAATGCTCCTCCCAACCCTGCTCAGAGGAGGTTGAAAACAAGTCAGTCTTTATTTGAAGAGGATTAAGCTGTGGGTGACTCGGATTGCTGTTTGTCTGGTGAAACGAGGTGCTATTCTACCCACCCTAAGTAATGCCCAGGACATATGATTGCCACAGCCTGTGGGTTCAGTTTCTGTGTCTGAGCAGCATGGAGAAAATTCTGCCAGAAGCAGCACCTGGTCAGACACACATACCGCTATACATAAATAAATGTGTATCTATGTATATATCAGCATATATGTGTGTGCATACATATACATATACGCATGTATTTTTACATATACAATTATATTCATTTTTGTATGTATATATGTGTGTGTGAGAGGTTTCATGTGCAATACCAGGAAATTCTTCTGAGAGAAATAGCTTTTTTTTAACAAGGTGTCAGTCAAAGCCTAATATCTAAAGGTGGTATTTACAGAGTCAAAAGCTGCAAAAGTCTTGCTAGGCTCATGTCATAGGTCTGGGGGGGATACATCACTACATGCTGGTGCTCCTGCTTGTAGAAGCTTGCTCAGCCAGCCAGAGAATAAGCCATTGCCACAGACATTTTCCATGCTCTCCTGTCCCAGGCAAAGTGCATTTAGCTACTGCGTTGCCCTGCATGTTGCTACTGTGCTGAAGGCCTTTCTGGTTGAAGGACTTACTCTCAGCCAAGGAAAGCTGTTGGTTGAGGGGTGAATTCCTTAAGCATGCATGGATTTCTACATCAGCAAGTCCAGAACCAGTCTCAGTGGACTGGTTTCACTCAGTAGCTTAGTTAAGAAAGGTAGCCCATGGGATATGGGTCATTTTGGCTACACCTTTTCATCGCCAGGGGCTGCAGTCCTCTAAAGTGTACCTTACAGCCTTGATCGCAGAGATTGTATTTTCCTTTCCATACACCCAGGGAGGGTAAAGAGGTCTAAAAGAGGCTGCTGAGCTGCCTGGCTTCAACATCTGGATGTGGTGCTGCACCTTCAGGGTTTCTTTCAGAGACAGCAGGGAATACAGCACTGCTCCATCTGTCAGCCTTGTGGCAGATCAACACTTCGCATATGTTGCAAGAGGGCAAGCTCGCTCACTCTCCAAAGCCTGCAAGAATCATCAGGGACAGCAGAGGAGGTAGAACAGCATTTACAGATGGTGTCACACAGCCTCCCAGCCTTCTAGAGGCTGATGCTGGGCTGGGATTGTTTAGAAGAAAATATTTCCTGCCCTGCTGTTGGTGTCTACCTCCACCCCAGGATGTCGGCACATAACTACTGAGATGCACCCAGAGCATAGGGCATGGCTTCTCCAAGGCTGACCTGCAAGGACTGTACCCCTGCAACTGCCTGGCAGAGGGGTAAGGGGATCAGAAACAGAAACTAGTTCTGTCAGAAGGTCAGTGATGAAAGGAGGCACGATATGGCTTTTACAGGCCCTAATAAAAGAGGAAAAGAAACAAAGAGGAATAAAATATTACAGCATGATGCCATCTTCTTATTCCCCAAACAGGCTTCTATCCCCTAATGTAGTAGGGAGAAGTCAGGAGAGATATCTATCTACATGCTACTCCTCTCTTCTGCCTCCAGCAGGAGCAGTTGTCCCCATGACTTTTCTCCCACACAGAAAATCCCCCAGTTCCACATGGGATACAAGCCTCCCTCTCCCTTCATCTCTCAATAAATGTGCATGCCAGGGGTTATCAAGCTGAGGGTCATTCCCAGTGTTAACAATGGAAAAAAAAGCAATATCCAGCTGTTACTAAAGTAGTAAATCTAGTCACTTTGCAATTGCACTCCTCGGTTTCCAAGCCCCCCAACGGATTTCTGATACATTCCATATTTTGCTCTTTATTTTGTTTTCCATTTGGCAAAGGACAGGCTGCAAACCAGTGTGAAGAAAAACAACTTCCCCCCCTCCCCCTTTTTTTTTTCTTTTTTCACTGCGCTATCTCTGCTCCAAGTCAGGCCAGGTAGTGCTTATCATTTCCTCTGCACTGCAAACACCAGCGTGCATGCGTTTCCTGACGGCGAGTCCTAAAGCGCAAGCTGACATTGTTTTCAAGGCCCCCCTCGCTTGGAGGCAGGAGCAGCTCTGCCGCACAGCGCTTCCTGTTGATGTCAGGCCCCTCTTCCTCCCAAAGCAAACGGGCTTCCTGCCGGCATCTGTGTCCTTTTCCATGAGGACTAGCAGGAGCCATTTTCCTACGCAGCGGCCGGGGGCAGGGAGGGGGGAAAAGGTAGCGGAGACAGGGATATAATGGGGAGGAGCAGGGGTGGATGGATTTTTTCCCTAGCGATGTTGACGAACATCTGGGGCCCCTCTCAATGAGGAGGAGAGAAAAGAGATAAGAGGTCAAAACAATAGAGCTATGTCTCAGGGATGCCGGTATTTGCAAGTACCAGAGAAATTACTTATTAGCAGAGAACATCAGAGACTAATTACAGCTGCCGATTTCCCACTGCTAAGGAATGTAAGCTCACAAAAGAAAAGCTACAGCAATGGCCCCCGTGCTCCAGTGGCGCTGTCATAAGCTGTGGGAGATGCCAAGACCTTTACACCAGACCATTGCCTTCGTTTTTATTCTTTCAAATGGAGGAATCTCTACTGCTGCCAGCACTGTTTCATCAACAGTGGAGAAACTGGACGACGAGTGCAGAACACAGCTTACGCCAAGCTGAAGCACTTCAGCTCCACAGACTGCCATCGCATGAGCCACTGCCCCAGCAGAGAAGGGAAAACCTAACCAGACACCATTTCGGACCTCCCCCCAGTCCATGGCATTCAAGGTTTGCATTTGTCCCATTAGAGAAGCTGATGGGCTTGTCCCAGCTCCCACCAGGAGATTATCAGTTTGCTGCACGGTGTAAGAAACAGCCCGGGAACGTGTGATTGCAGGCTCCGTCGTGGTGGGGACACACAAGGTGAGGAGCATGAGGAGCACAGCCAGCCGTGGAAGCGGCGTTGCCTGCCCTCTGCAGCGTTTCAGCCACGTGGCTCCCATGGCCTCCAGCACAGGGCGAGGAGCTGGCTCGCATTAGGACATGTTCCCCTGCAAGCAGAGGTTTTCTCTACCTTGGGAATGACTGGGGAAATAGAGTCCCCCAGCATTTTCTATATCACACCTAAAACTATGGCCAAAATGGGTGGAGTGGGGAGGGGGTTTACTAAGGCAATAACCAAACAGGTTATTAGGTCCCCTAGCAATAACCAAAGCAGAACCTGTCCTTAGAGTGTCAACTACTGCTCCTAATCGCCCTCTGGGGATGAGTTTCACATGTATTTCAATATTGTTATAATGTAATTTTCTCCTCCTTTTCCTACCTGTTGCCTAGTTACCTTCCTGTGTCACTGTAGGAACTAAGCAAAGGGTTACAATTCCAATCTCCGGGTGTAAATTGCCACAGACGCTGACAAAATTACTCCAGCTTTATACAACTGTAGCCAGCAGCAGATGTGGCCCCAAGTCTGGCAGAGCCAGCGGAGTTGCAAGGGAGGGAACTGGGGCTTAGTTTTCCTCACAAGCAGAAATTCTTACTCAAGGTGTAATTGCAAAATCTTGACGGTTGGTGCGGGTGTAAGATGCAAAGGAAAAAAGCCCACCTACGTTCTCACAGCAGAAGCTGGCCAGGGCCGCTGGAATTCGCAGCGCTGACGTTTAGGCAAGCATTCCCGGCTGCAGAAGATGTGCCCTGCATGGCTAAACTCAGCTGGAGCTGTGCCGCTGCTCATACATGAGAGCAGGACGGGGAACCGGGAGAGGAGACCTCCCCGCGCTTTTTAGGGAGCTCCAACCTCCACGCTGCCAGTGGCTTTTCTGGAAGATGCCTGGCAGCTGGCAGCGCCAGCTAAAACTCATGAGCGCTTTGCAGGATGGGACCCCATTTCCAGAGCTGCTCTGGGGGCAAAACCGCACTTTGACGAAGGAGCGTGCGAGAGAAACAGGCTCCACCAAGCTCACATTTTCCTGTCGCGCTCTCCCGCTCTTTTAGTACGGCTTGCTATTCGTGAATGAATTACCTCAATCCCTCTTAAGCAATGTACTGACCAGGAAAAGGGTGTGGGGATTATTAATGGAAAAATCCTTGAATCTTTTAGCCCTGTAGCATGGCTACAGTTACAAGGAAAACAGGATACCACGCTGAATATGGGGAGGAGGAAGAGAAAAGGAGCAGAAACTCTAACGATCTACAGAGACTGACTGGCAAGGAAGAACAAAGTGGCGGTGGTAAATAGGCACAGCTGTCCCGAATTACCAGGAGAGAAACGAACGCACACAATAGCGGTCTGCACAGGGTGCAAATACCACCGAGGGAAAGGGCTTGTTCTGGATGGTCAAGGGGTTGTAACTAGGAGTGACTGAATGAAATTATGAGGGGAAATTTAGGTTGAAGGGTAGGAAAAACCTCCTAAGAGTGAGACATAGTATCACGCTGTAGAATTGCCTTCTCAAGGGAGGGGGTGGGATCCACGCTGCCTGGATATTTAAAATTAGACAGGAGATTGCTCTGAGGGGAACGGTCCTGCATGGGCCACCGTGACAAAGACAAAACAATCTTGCTGGCCTTCCCGTGTTGTTATCAGGCGATGCCTTTTAAGCCACAGTGAGATCCCCTGGAAGAGCTTGCTGTGTTAATTGTAAAGGAAAGCATATAGTGCCAGCACTCACTACAACAAGGGACAACCGCAACCAGCAGCTGGAGTTTAAATTGGATACTAAAGTATGCGGGAAGAAAGGCTACTTGAAAATCTTCCAGCAGAATGATTTTCCAGTGGGAAAGTGTGCATTTCACAGAAAGAAAATGTTTCACCGGAGTGCAGGGATTCAGTTCGATTTTTCAGCCAAAGAAACACTCAAATATATCGTTTCGAGAAGGTGAAATATGTTCACTTCCATATCATTATTTTCAACGTAGTATAACCTTTTGAGAATTTTTATTTAGGGGAAGTTTCTACTCTTTTATTCCGACTCCAGATGAAAGGAAGTCTTGTGGTAGGGGAAGATGGAGCACGGTGCAAAACAGGAACCAGCTCTAATGGGTATCAAGTGATATCATCAATGACTGGCTAGTGTTTGCTCCTCTCTGTACACTTCTGAGGATAGCAGCACCATTCCTTGCAAGCTGAAGCCCAGAATATTGTGTGTTTCTCGTCAATGAACAAGAGAAAAAGGAGGTGAGTGTCCTAGGGTTTGCTTTTCAACCCTTGGCACACAAAAAAACCTCAGTTGAAATCTTGCTTGTATCTCACGTCCCCCATTGTGAGGGTAAAGCCCCAGCACAGTCTCACAGAATATGCTTTGCTTCCATCAGCAAAAATCTAACCCCTTGGCAAGGAGTAATGAATTAACAGAGGATGGGTATCGTTCTCATCCCATAGGTGCAAAAAATGAGAAACAGAAATGAGTTGGCAGCCTGAGGTCATGCAATGAGTTAGTGGAAGAGCTAAGGTTAGAGCCCACGGCTTTGACTCCCGCTCGGTAACTAAACCACATGGCCAGTTTTCTTGTATCTGAACTCCTGGAAAATAGAAACTTAACTTCAAAAGTTCAGAAGCTGGTAAAGCATGCAGAGATTGCAACTGGCTTATCAGAATCACTGACCCAGAGAGCCGAGTTGAAAATCTCACACAGACGTGTTTTTCTGGGAGAGACTCAATTCTTCCCAGGCTTCTACCAAACCAGAAAGACCCTCCCTACCCAAACTTCTAGCCAAAATCTGGACACACGGACTAACACCTCAGAAGGAGATTTGAGTCAGAGATCGACGATCAGATTCCTGGAGCAACCTTTTGGGTTGGTTGTCCTAAAAGTTAGCCTTGTACCAAAAGACCAGACTTCAGTACCCCTGCGCCTGGGAATGTTTGGAACTGGATCCACGGTTTGTGGCTTGGTCTCACTTCTAATTCTTTTCTTTTTTTTCCTCTTCAGTGGTTGTCTCATAACTAAATACCACAATAACGGCAAGAAGCTACCCAGAGGCCATCTGGGGAGAAACTGCATTATTTCTGATCATTTCAGGGAAGGGAGGTTGGTGGGGGGTGGGAGGGGAGGCCTGAATTCACTGGAAAAGATGTCCTGTCTGTTCACAGATCAGCTATACCAAACTTCTTGCATTCCCTGTCTTCTGACTTCTTCCATCTCCTCAACTATCCATTGGTTTCCTTTACCTTTCATTTTCATTTCACAGGGCACTCAGTTTTCAGCACAATTTTCTTCCCATGGAGACCAAACTCAAGCCCCACCTTTGGGACCTGGACTGAGGTTTAAAATCCCTCCCCAGCAAAAAGGCACTTGGATCTGGCGTTTACGATTCATGCCCATATCTTCCAACTGCAGCTCTAAACGCGATCAAAGACTTTTGTTCCTAGCTTTTGTTCCCAGCTTTTGTTCCCTTCTCTGTTCCCTTGAAATGTCAGCAAACATGATGGCTTTGTTGATGCCATCAGGGTGGTCTGACGGCTTCCCACGCTGGGCATGCAGATTGGGTAGCTGTGGAGCAGTCAGCAATTCACTGGGTGTCTCCTCTAGGATGTTGTTGTTCCTCACACCAAGGCAGTGGCCTGAAGCAGCAACACTGCCATGAAATCAACAGAAAACAAATCCACCTCCAGCTGCCCTGGCTTGCACAGGGACATGCAGACTGTTTGTTCCGAACCAGCAGCTGCCGATGCTGGCCAGGAAGACAAGAAACCATGCTGGGAACTCAGGGCTCTCCTCAGATACTGGGGTGGATAACCACCCCTTCAGACATTCCCCGCTTTGTCTGGAGGAAGACTCAAAATATGTGCGTTACTGCTGCCTCCTGAGCCAACAGACTGCAGGGCTGTCAGAGCTCACAGCCCTCACAGCTGTCCTAGCTCTCTGCTGACTCTCAAGTCCAAGTGGGGGGACAAAGGTACGTCCTACCCCAGACACCTCCTGTCACCTCCCCAGATGCTCCTGGGGCTGCTCTGAGATGACCTGGGACCTCCCTGGCTACTGGCTGTTCCTTGGTCAGCGCTGGCTGCACTGCGGGGTAGGGGCAGACAGCACTGCCGGCCGCCCTGACCCGTGTTGTTCCCTGCAAGGTTATAGGAGAGCCTGTGCAGAGCCCAGCAGGCTCTGCCTGAGCCGTGGGAAATACCCGCGAAATGTCTGCCTGCTGTCACAGCATCACAGGGCAGTTCGCAGGAGGGATGGGGAAAAAGATAGACTATGAGTCAACTACCAACCACAGGCCACATTTCTCTGCCCCATCACAGGAACCACTTTTAGTCTGCACTGGCCAGTAAGGGTTGCCTTAGCATCACTCCTCTGCCCACCTGAAGTGTTTGTACCAAGGGGGATCCTCAGGCCTTCCAGGACGTTTGTGCTGCTCTCTCTGCTTTGCCTGCCAATATGCTGCAAAATATCAGCCTTGGCTTCTCAGTTGTTCTGAAATACTGTGCTTGGCTTCAGCCTGAAGAGCCCGAGTTGCGCTGCTCTACTGCACTTCCCTGGTAGCCATCATGTTAAGGATGTGATCGTATTTAGGAATGAGCTGAGGCTCTTCCTATTCTCTGCTCTGCACCTCTCCAGTTCAGTCAATCTTTTCCTACCACAATGCTTTTTCCCACTGCTTATTAGTAATTCATTTTCTCCAATTACAGCAGAAAAGGGCCCTGGCCAAAGAGGAATTTTGCAGCATGTCTCAAAAAAGATCATATTTGTCTGCAGCTTGGCTTCATTTAAGGAAGGTCATTCTGTGGTCAAGCACTCTCAAAACAGACAATGCCATGCCTCCAGGTCTCCAGAACCTCCCATCCAGGCACTGTCATCGAAGTTTTCAACCGGAGTGCTCCTCTGATACATATCCAACCTCACCAATACTTTCTCAGCAGTCTGTCCCACAAGAGATTTAGGCCAACACAATCTACTTCTCTTGGAGTTGATACTACCACCATCTTCAATGCCAACTGCAGTTATTACAACAGTGCTGTTGACAAATCCACCTAAAATCTGGTTCTTTTTTTCACTCTTGACACCAGTTGTGTCCTGGTGCATTCCTTGGATCTCCCTGGAGCTAATTCATGGCTCACTCTTGGTGGTAACAGGGAAAGTGTGGGTGTCACAAAAGCACTTTGTCACAGGGGAGATTCGCAAGTACCCAAGTCACGTAGACATTGCTTTTGTTCTACTGTTTCACCAGCCTAAATTATAAGCCCCTTTATGGCTGGGAACACTTGCTGTATATGCAGATTCGAAGTACTTCCACAACAGTTGGCTGCAGCATCCCAGATTTATACTAGTGTCACTGAGGTCAGAAGCTGGCCCAGTGCCACGTAGCCTGTGCTTCTGGAGGAGCTCAATCGCAAAAGGCAGCATGCTGAAATGGAGGCAAGGTGTCAGAGTGCTGCAAGGTGCTGGAAAAGCTTTTCAGAGCCACAGTAACAAAATGAAGACACCCTTACTCTGCCAGCACGTGAATCCCTTATACTTCTCGTGCCCCACTGTGAGAGACCCAATGTGTCAGTGCACTTGAAAGAACACATGGGGTACCAAGAGCCACATGCTAGGGAAGGTCTGTGGTGCAACGTGCAGCCAAGGAGCATGTTCCTAAATGGATCCCTTGGCTGGTACAGCCCTGCACCATCCAACTTTGCCACATAGCCCTGCACGTTCCTTCCTACTCCATAGCTTCATACACCAGAGGACAGCTGGGCAGGGGATAGCCAGTCAGGCCAGCTGTGCCTCTGGCCCACCTGAGCTGAGTAGGACAGGGGGTGCAGGGAAACACACCTATATGAATGTATGAAGTGCAGACACAGCTGTCATGGAGTATACACCAATGCCCTGGTCCCCTGGGCACAGATGGTCCCATGCAGAGTTAGAGCCTGGTTTCACTGCACGTGCAGCACAGACACCTCTGTGGATAGACACACATGCAGCATTCGGGCCATCCCAGGCTTTAGGATGGCTCTGGGTAGGGATGGGAGTCAGTTGTATGAATCCTGGACATAATGCACTACCCTTGATCTGAAATGCTGGGCATAATAATGGCATGATTTAGCAGCATAGCCTGGTTCATAACTGTCCCCTTGGTTTTGCAGTATGCAAGCAGACATTTGGGTGGATGATGTCTTGTTGGACTCGGGCTGGAAGGGGAGATGGCAAAGCGGGTGGGAGTCACAGTCAGGTGTATATCAACAAGCTTGTCCTGCTCAGAAGAAACAAAGGAAACGTTGCAAAAGATAGTGACGTTCCCAGGGAATCCACTTTTGAATCTGGCTTGCCTGGCCGCGACCTGAGACTCCTTTATAAATCGCATCAGGAAGGCAGCACTGGCCAACAAAACACAACAACTAATCATAAAATCCGAAGAATATCCATTATGTGCACAGCTAGTGACATTTTAAAGCCTATAATTTTTTGCATCTGTAGTCTCCTGGCCTGTAGTGTTCACTCTCCCTTTCCTTGGAGCCAAGCTAGAGACAGCCTCAGATAAAAACCCTGCAGCTGAACACCCCGGATTTCAGGGAAATTGAACTCAGGCATCTGTACTTCAAATTCAACCCTGATCAGAGCAATCTGAGAAGAACCAGTTCAAAATGAACTGGGCTCCAGAAAGGCATCTTCATCTCCCACTTTGGGCAGGAGACAGCAGAGGCCAGTGCCAGACCTCCGAAGTATAATCCAAGCAGGCTCCTGAGATATGCAAAACTCAGGTGCAACTCAAGTCAGCTTTGTAGACTTGCAGACCTTTGTAGACAACAGACACAAGGTCTTTTTCTTCTGATTTCAGGTTTTGTTGGGGAAATTTCTTAACTTCGATTTGGTAGCACTAGGGTAACCTCAGTCCTCTTTTACGCAACAGCCTGGGCACTCCTGGCAGGAATCTTTGCAGAGGGTTTGAAAAAGAGAATTGGAAAAATATGAATTCAGGAAACAGGAATGTTATAACCTTGCTAGCACAAAGGCAAAAGCCATTATGTGCACACAAATTTAGAAGCAGCAACAGCAAAATCCTTTGAAGAAAAACAGCAGTGATTTTTATTATTGCCTTATATGAGTTCAGAATGTTGCAAAGTTAAACAAAGGAATTATAAAGCTGGGTATTTACAAATACTTAATGTTTCACAGTCTCCTTTGAGATGAATCAGGTATCCAAACATCTGGGGACTGCAAAATCCATCAGGAAACACAGACAGATGAGACACATCAAGACAGGAAGGTTCAGGGCTGCCATTGGAGAGACAAGGAACAGCAGGAGATTCCCGCAGCTTCTTTTGGGTAAGAAATGTTAGTACTACATGGATGTGTACACTAAACAAAAAGAGGAAGAAAAAGAGAGGGCTAAAAAAGGTTTTTGCAAGCCTCCTGCTGTTCTGTGTCTTTCTCACTTTGCTCTGATCTCTCTGTACATGTCACTGGCTGGCAGGATGACTGCTTCCTGCTTCATGATTTCATATTTAATTTTTTCTATATAAAAGGAATTTAAAGGAAATTATTACAAACGGTTTGGCCACACTGCATCAAGTCATTGGAAACTATTTCATTACCCCTGACGTTTTCTTTTTTTCCCCCTTCTTTTTTTTTTTCTCCTTTAAGAGAAAAGTTAGATGCTTTCCTAAACGCTTTCCAGACTTGAGCTATTCACAGATTGCATGTGGAAGGCAAACAGCCCAGGCCTGGAAGAAAGAGGCTCTCATACTGGACACCCCAGTAGCTTGGGGCGTCGCAGGCGGTGTCCTCGGCAGCATTTCCTTTCAGAGAGCCATTGCTGCATGAAAATGCTTTGGGTGTAGCAATCCTGTGCTCATCCCACAGGCGCTTCATGAAAGAGGCAACTGTTCCATGTTGGGAATTCAGAGAAACCTCTGGCCAGCAGTGGCTGGTGGAGGCGCCCTGATTAAAGCCCCATTGTTTTGCCCTCTCCAGCAGTCCTGCTAAACCACTCCCTGATGAAGCCCCTGTCTGTCCAGTGGTTTGGGAAGAGGCAAATAAGTAAATACAGTCGTTGCTGGGAATAACAAAGATTGGGGGAAGCAAGGAAAGAGGAAGCAACAAAAAATCCTTTAAAGCACTATGTTTCTTCAAAGGCAAATGCCAAGGAGTTGGGTTTCTGGGCTGTGCTTCTTTTGTCTTTCTGACTCCTGGATCTTGCTGTACTAAGGGCTTTGAGACACCAACAAACACATTGCAAACACAAGAAGGGGTGTTGCAGGAAAAGGGCGTTGAGATCATACTTAATCAAACTTCCTTACATTTTGATAGCTACAGTACTGCCGTATAAGTCAATCACCTCTTTGCCTTTGCAGTTCTTTGCAGCCAACACAGCTGAGCCACACACTTCAGGCCAAGACCTGTATCCTGATGTTAGGCTGATGGGTTTCAGAGGAAAAAAACGCCAGGCTAAGTTCATCTCCTTGTACAGGTCTATCTCAAAGGGGGATGAACTGCATGATCTAAAAGCAGGAACTCACTGGAGACTGTAAAATCAGAGAAGTTTTGATTCACAGCACAGGCTTCCAAAGCAAAGGAAGCTGAGGCACCGCATGCCCTCAGCAGGCAATGAAGCTGAGCACATTTAAACATGAAGTATTGCAAGCTTATCCAAGCGAGACAAAGCTGCTCTTGCTCACGCCCATAGACTCTGGAACTGATCAGAGACTGAAGCTCATTTTAACATCAGTTAGGCACCAAAGGGGGAATGAAAAAATGTAGTTAGCTGATGAAAATATGCATCACTCACAGTGCAGTAACTCAATGGCATCTCCTTGCACTTTCCAACAGCAAGCTTGTTTCAAGGGCTGAAAGGAGCCAGAAATAATTCCCTCACCTCTCGCCCTGGCTCAGTTTTGGGTAAGAATCTGGAAGAGGAGTTTTGGATAACAGAGTTGTTGGCACTGTGAGCATCTTCCTTTACTCTCCACTGTTCCTGATGAACACTATTCCTGTCTATACTCCAGCTGTCTGTAGCCAGAAAAGCATCTCTTCATCTGCTCTACCCCTACTACCAAAACTGCCAGGATTTTGAATTTTGCTCCCACTTACAGCCCTCTCTCTTCTCTTCTACCATTCATTGGCAGTCTCCAGCTGTTCTAATATGGTCAGTTTTGCTCTTAGACTAGTTTTTCCAACCTTCCCCTCCTCCGTTTCAAGCATATTGGGATTTCCTCACATGCTTTTTCCAGTCCACCTTTGCCCTTATTCCCTTTCCCCATTCATTCCCTCCAGTCTCCTTTTTCATTTCTCTGCCACGCTTCTTCTCTCCAAGCTGTTTCTTTGGATGCATTATCATTAGCTTCTACCAATAACCTAAGATTGGGCCTGGTCCCAAAACCAGAATCAATTGAAATTGCTGCCGGTGACTTGTACGGGGCAGTCTTTTCCATGAGCTTTTCCATGAACCATGCCCCATGGCGTGCAAAGAGAAAGCTGTGTTATTGCATATTCTCCCTTCTAAATCAGAGACTATAAAATGAAGATTGCAGTCTTGCAGAAAGTCTTTGTAGCACTTTTTTTTTTCCCTTGGTTTTTTTGCAAGATTAGCAGAACTAAAGACAGCATCCTGGCCAAATTCCAGTTTGGGGTAATCTCTTCTGCTATTTCAGATAGATGCTACATTGTTTTTCCATTTCCTAGACCCAGAGGTTACTTGGTAAATGGCTGTTGTGTTCTCTTCAAAGCTAAAACATCACGTATCGGGGCAGAGACCTCACTAACTCAGAAGGAAGCTCTAGCAATCTTCCTCTCTAGGTATGTAACGCCGCCCTGGTGTTCCTCACATGGCCCTCTGAGGCTCTTGGTATGAGGCTGGCCTGAGACAGGCAAGCTGGGCGAGCGCCATCCTTTTCTGCCCTCACTGTCATCCACTATGGCACTCCCCACAGCTGCAAGAGCCCACTTTTCAGTACTGGGTGATGAAAACAGCTGAGACCCTTCACATTTAAAAATAATAATAAAAACAATAATAATACTGAGAACTTTGTACCAAAAAGAAGACGATACCAGCATCATTTAACCACTGAGGGGAGTAGAATGTGGAAAAAGGAGTGGCCTAAGGTCTCTCACTGAGTCAAGCAGTGGCAGGAGCAGAGCTGCCGTAGCCTGTGGCATGCCACCGGTGTGACTCCTACCACCTCTTATGCTCTATGCAATTCGAACTCCAATCTGAGCAACCCAGCCTTCATTCGTGTACAAACAGAGGAATTTAAAGAGAAAAGCAAAAGGTGTGCTTTTGAGCTGCTTACATCTCCACCAGGTCACCAAACCAGATGCAGGATAAAGGAAGCCAAACTGGGGGTGCAAAAATCTCATTTCACACGTGAACGTCCACGCTCACTTTTAGCCATTGGTCACTGCCTTGGCATAGGGCATGAAGTGGACAGCACTGCCCGCAGCGCACGTGGAGCTCTTCCCAATATTTCAGACAACCGTGCCGCTGGTAGCTCGCAAAAGTGCCCAGCCAAAACTGCTGACTCGTGCCAAATCCCCCAAGCGGCGTTACTAGCCTGGCCAAGTGAGTTCGAGGAGCCATCTGGCCAGGGACGTGGAGCCCACGTGCTGGGGGCCGGCCTCTTGCTCCCCAGGCCAGGATAATTGGACATTGTTCGGCCACTGAATCGCTGCTCTGTCGGGCTGCGGGCTTGTCTCGTAGGAACAAGCTAATTAACATGCAAACTGCCAAAAGAAGGAGAGGGTCAGAGATGGCCCTCACCCCTGCCTCTCCCCCATAATAAACAGGAGTTTTGTGTGCAACCACAACGCCCTGACGCAGGGAGGGGAGAATGGGTGGGGATGGGGAGGCAAAGGGAGAAGCTCCTTGAATATTCCCCATTCAAACCCAAATGTGGGAGCCCTCATCAAACATGGGAGAGGATTCTCCTGCCATATCCAGGTTTTTGTTTGCAGTCGGTTCCCTGTGAACTTGCAAGCAGCGCTCGAAGCCACCTGGAGATCTCAGCGGCGTGCAGTGCCACGCTTGCTGCCTTCTCTCCCTTGTCCCGCATCGGCCAAGGCCTCGCTTTACACCACCGCAGCCCAACCAAAGAGCTGAAAGCACTGCAGAGACAGGACTGCACTGAATGTCCCAACCTCCACACTAGTGTCGCCAGGAGGTAAAGCAAGTAGCACTATTGCTATCAGCCTCTTTTCAAGGAGGCAGAAGTGGGGAAAGGGATAGAAATAAGGCACTTTACAAGCTAAAATATCTTTCCTTAAGCACAAGAATTGATGTCAGGTGCACCTGCACTGTCCCCTGAATCACAGCTATACAAAATTTTTTCATATCCTGCAAACATTCTCTGTCAAGAGGCAGGAACACATTTTTCTGATTTTTCCCATTCTCCCAAAGAAAACACACGTCCTTCCCCTTTTTCTACCAATGCTCACTTAAATTTGCTTCACAGGTGTATAATGTTGCAAAGAAAAGCCTTGCTGTCACCCTTTGTCCATCTGCTAAATCCTTCCACCATCCTGCAGTGAGTTCAAATCGGTAGTAAGAGATGCATGAAAAATCCCAAGCAGGGAACCATTATTAGGGCAGGGATAAGCCTCCAAAGCCCTTAGGATCCAGAGCTGCAGTTCACGTCTGTCTTTAATGCCCAAGGGCTAACATCAATAATTTAACGAGCGCCTTACATCCTGAAATATTTCACAAACTGCAAAAACAGGACTTACTCCACCCACCTCGAGGCTGGGAGGTGGCAGCTGTTGAGATGGGCAGAGCAACACTACGTGACAGTTTAGGACACTGAGTAAAAAAACAAATCATGGCTCCAGCTGAAATTGCTTCTGGAAAGGGAAAGATGCAGCACAACATACACGTGTAAAAAAGGCCCTATGCCCTAGAAACAAAAGATAAACCAGAACTTTTTTAAAAGCATTGGGGCCCTTGTTTTACACTGTGCCCAAATGGCAACATTTCCCTAAATGATGCCAAGTCAACAACTTGACGGAACGGATACTACGCTTGCCATCTCTTCTGAATCACCCACCCCATTCCTGCAGCAGATTTTCTTGGGCAACTCCCATGCAAGCACTAACCACACATAAACCTACTCAGGGTGTAATTGCTGCAAGCACAGCTTACGGTTGAACAGCAACACGCTTATTGAGCTGCCATGTTTAGAGGCCTAAGTAGTATCCAGTTAATCTTCTCAAATCTCATTATTGCAGCAGTGACAGATGGGTATTTTAGCAGGCTAGAAATGAGGACTAATTAGGACTCCTAGCCCTTCTTTGTATTTATTACATTGGTTCCTTCCCTGTCTCTGAAGCACGTTTACGAGCAGTGCCGGGGGGCTGCCTCCACCGCCACGCTCTGCCTGCCACCCTGAGGACAGCGGGTACTGGGTCACCTGCACCTGGCTGATCTAGAGACAGGGCTGCAGGAGGATGTCACCCCTCACCCAGGTTCTGGGGGACCCCAAATCGAAGCTGTGGGGATCTGGAATTGAATTTCCTGACTCAGATCCCTTTTGTGGCTTTACACAGCAAACCTTGGGCAGCAGTATGTGACTGGCGCTTGCTACTGAGCCAGGAAGGAAGAATAATGGACTCAATAGATCAAAACCAGCTCTTCCCATTTTCCGCTCTTAAGCCCGCCTTAGGCGCAGACGCTTGATGTATTGACTTTGGCAACATGTGCATACTGCCATCCTGGCAAAAAGTTATTGAAATGGAGGAGGGGAAAAAAAAACCAAACAAAAAAATCCTCAACTAAGTAAGGGGAACTGAAAACACTTGAGAAAAGGGAGAATCCCCCACACCCCCTTTGTAACCCTGAGCCATCGCCTCAGGTCAAACCCCCACACTCCTTTTAGAGGTTACAGGACATTTGTTTTAACTTTTTTTGCTGCATTCCTCTACCTTGTTGTACTTCTGGTTTCCAGCCAGGACTGGAAGGGAGAGAACAGGATTATAGAAGGAAGTCTGTTGCTCTATTTTTCTGGCTTGATTAGAAGCAGAAGATGCAATAAATCTCACAAGAGAGTTTGTTCTCATTTAGCCTCTTGTGTATCTGAAACTACCTGACCAGAGCAAGGGTAAGGAAAATGCAATACCAAGTGGAGCACACTAGGAAGATAAAAAGAGAAAGAGCAAAATGGTGAAGCTGTTCCCCTCTCTGATTTTGCATAAGGACAGAAAGCAATGCAGTCCCACTGACAGCTTATTTATTTCACACAAATTGCAACGCAGAAGCAAGGGATCCAGAAGGAGGCTCACCCTGCCTGATCACACCTCTGAACCTCCTGAGGTGTGACTGCCGTCACTACCCACAGCACCATAATGAGAGATGAATAGAAAAACAAGCACTAGTTGCACATGGAGCAAAGGGTTTTCCGCGTGCTGGTTGGCCCTGTTGTGCTGCCAAGCTGCCTGTCTGCAACAGGACTGACAGTCCAATTCACTGCTGAGATGGCAAATACAGAATACTAACAGTATCAAAAATATCCCAGCTGAAATATTCAGATCCAGACAAACAAACCCCTCCCTTTTCTCCCAGTGTTCTGGGTTTGCTAAATCAGCATTTTTTGATGAGCCAGTGAATATAGACAGTGAGATCGGGCACAGATCTAGCCTGGATGCTCAGCCCTGCATCCCACATGTCGAGAAAGTTTGCGAGCATGTCAGCACCTTTCAGAAAAAAAGGCAGTACCAATGCTGCTGTGTTTGGTGAAAACCACAGTGGTATCCTTTAAGTGAAGTTTGTACTGGAGAACCTGACCTGTTCTCCTGTCTAACACTCTGTAGGAAACAAGTTACACAACTTAGAGCAAGAATGTCTCCCGGCCCTTTGGCTGTTCGATCCCTATTTTAGAGATGCAAGTATATTTTCTCTAACCATCTCACCATGTGACAGTATTTAATCACATTACAAAACCAAATGCACACACGTTCCCAGATGGGAGAAAGCAAAGAAAGGACATGAGATGTAAAGAGAGCTTTGCATTTGGTTTGGGGTTTAGTTTTTGTTCTTTAACTGTTCTGTGCTTTACAGAACTAAACAAAGCCTCCTGTTCCAGATGATAAATCTTCAAGCTGCTCCTGGCCCCAGAGAGCACAGGGAGATAATAGCATTTCCAAAGGCATTTAGTTAGCTGAACCTTTAGTGTAGAAGAGGGCAGAGAGAGGAGCTGGAGACAAATGGCTATGAACCCAGCTCAGCTGCTCAGGGCATATTTCTGACAGCAGCAGCCACAGCTGAGAATCCTGCACAGGGATGCACATTTGCCCTCCCCTTGCCCGGTCCCTGTGCTAGAGAAGGGCATGTAACACAGCCACCCTGAAAGGAAGAATTCTGGCCACAAGCCCCCGGTGCAGTGCACAGTGCCTTTGGGGTGGCTGTACAACCACTGCCTGAGAAAGGTGTGCTGCTTCACAGCGTTATTTGTAGGCTTTCTATTAAGCCAAGGCTCTGCAAAGCTTCCATCAGATGCAGCGTATCAGCGTATTATATAAAGCATACATTAATTTGTTTGAGCTGGCCAGCAGCAAGACTGTAGAAACCATTAAGGAACAGCAGCCCTTTATGAAAAGACAATTCATTTTCAGCATTAACCAGGGCAGAAAGGATCCTTAACACTGTCCCAGCTGCATGTTAGTTATTGCCTGAAATTGCCAGCCTAGGCTGGGAGACCAAGGCCAATTTCTGAAACTGTATAAATTGCTAGGAACGTCAGAAGAATTAGGAAGAGTGTTGCCAGCAGGTCGAGTGATGTGATCCTTCCCCTCTGCTCAGCACTGGTGAGCTCACACCTGGAGTTCTGTGTCCAGCTCTGGGCCCCCCAGTACAAGAACGACACAGACTTACTGGAGCAAACCCAGCTCAGGGCCACAATGATTAAGGGACTGGAGCATCTCTCATATGAGGAGAGGCTGAGAGAGCTGTGACTGTTCAGCCTGGATAAGAGAGGGATCAGGAGGGATCTTATCGATGTGTACAAATACCTGATGGGAAGGAGGGTACCGTTCTTCTCAGTGGTGCCCATCGACAGGACAAGAGGCACAAATTAAAAACTGTTAGATTCCATCTGAACACAACACTTTTTCACTGTGACAGTAGTCAAAGGCTGAATCAGGCTGCCCAGCGAGGTTGTGGAGTCTCCATCTGTGGAGATACTCAAAACTCAGCTGGACACAGTCCTGGGCAACTGGCTCTAGCTGACCTTGCTTGAGCAGGGAGTTGGTCTAGGTAATCTCAAGAGGTCCCTGCTCATATCAATAATTCTGTGATTCTGTAACATTTTCTGCTGCTGTTAAGGTAATTCTTCCCATATGCACATTAAATTGCCTAATTCCAAGCGGCCATCCAGCATTGCTTGGAACTGGGGCTGTCACACACAGCATCAGCTGCTGGCACCAGGATGGAGGCAGGCTGGTTTGAGCCTAGGCCAGGCTGCTGCTCCCGAATGGGAGTACAGCAACCGGGGCAGAGGAACTGAAGGCAAGCTCAAAAAACATGGGTTTTGCTCTATCCCTTTTGGTGCGCTGTTAAGATCAAAGGTGCCTCCACCGGGCTGAAAATGGGGAATCTAATCCAGCTGCAGTGTCGTGTTCAAGGCAGGAGGGTGAGACAAAAGAGGACTGAGACTTCCCTGTCCACTTAAGTGGTATGTGCCAAAAGACTTGTAGCATTAGGGACTGAACTCCTTGCTCTCACACACAACGATAGCATTGATCTGGCACTTGAGTGAGGGTGAAGTTTAGTATTGGTAGCTATAACTTCATTATATGCAAGGGCCTAGACATCTGACAACAAGCTAGGTCTCAAACCCATGTTAAGTACTTTCATATCTGTAATCACAGTGGTGCAGAAGACCAGAAAGTCTGCTTGTGGTTTCAGGTAAATATAGAAAACAGAGGGTTATATTATTGAATTAAGTATGACAGTTAATAATACAGTCAGCACAGTTGCCCCACATTATTTAATTTAACACTAAATTCAATTTATGTTACACTGTTCTCTGTTCGTGTCCATTGTAAACATGCCGCAGATTTTTTTTTTGTTGACAATGCAAAACACATTCACCGTGGTTATCAGCAGAGAAGCTGAAGGCTCTGGCATACGAACAAAAGACAGCTGGGGCTTGAGGCTCTGGGAATGTATTGGAAAGTAGACTTTAGTAGGCAACTAGCAACACTACTTGCCCTTAAAACAACCAGCATTGGAGCCAATTAGCAGCCTTTGTATTCTAATAAGGTATCTGTATATTTCCATGTCAAAGCTCGTAAGTGCATCTGGCACCCTGTTGGTGGTTCAGGACTGGAGGCAGATGCTGGTAACTCTCCATCCTTTAATCACCCTCCATTTGTATTTCACACTTTGGAAAACTGCATCCAGTGCAGATCAGAGATCCAGTCCAAGCCGTGATGTGGGCAGTCAATCTGACAGCCATCCCACCCCATGCCCTTCAGAGCAGGACTGGGTATACCATCACTGACAGGCTGTTTTCATTTCCCCTATGACCGTTAAAAGGAGAAACTCTGGAACATAAATCTTTAGCACAGCCCTGACTGCCAGCAAATGTTGCTGCTGTAGAACTGCGTCATATACGCAAAGCCCGAGTTACAGATGCAAGCTTTCTAGTATTTTGTTTGTGTCACGAGCTCTCCAAACTAGAACCAGGCCTACACCAAAACTTAGGATCCAAGCACTGCAGACAATTGGGGATCTCCCAAGCTACTTGTTCACCATGTCTGCATCAGCCTATGTTGTACATCCACCCTGTGCAGTGCCAGCATTTCATCCACAGCAGTTATTTCCTTGAACCTTTGAGAGCTGTGATACCACAAGCAGTGAAGTCCCTAGTCCTTGGTTTCCCAAGTTCAGATGAAATCAGCTGTTACCAACAAAGAGAAAACATTTGCTAAGTCAAAAAACACATTTTCTAATCTAGAATCTGCAGGCAAGACATGTGATTCATGCTGTTCGCAGGGGGTGGGGAGAAGGCAGGATCAAAGTGGGGCTTAGTGCATGCAAACCACACGTGTGCCTCCTGCAGTGCTTGGTAAGGGAAATGTAAAGCAGGAGGCAGCATGGAAGAGCTCTCTGCTAATCACAAAGTGCTAGCAATGGAAAGTCAATACAGAACAAGGAGCTGAGCTCGCAACATGAATGTTTAACTGCAGTAACACTGTGCCACAGAGACACAAAAATCCAGCTCCCAGGAACCAGAAACAGCTTGAGGAAGTAACACAAACATCATCCAAAACAAGGAGGAACAGTGGAGTAACAGAAGCAGACAGATGGCTTCTTCTCCCGTTGTTCCCAGTGTCTTGTTGCTCTCACTTTGTTGCCATAGAGGCTGATATCTGGGACTCATAATGTGATGCTCTGCTTGTGAAAGCAGGTGGAGAAAAAGCAACCTTTATGTTATTAATAATTTCCCCCACACTATCCATTTTGGCAGCAGAGTTTCTCACTCCCCTGTCCGCTTGGAGGACTCTGAAAGGCCAAGGAGATGTTTTCCCCCCAAGCCCGGCCCAGCTCCTCCACCTGCCAATTCATGTACTCAGCCCTCAGGGCCGCTCTGCCACAGCTCTCCTCCACTGTACAATAATGCAGTCCCCCTTCTTTTGCCCCAAGACTTCAGAGCCCAACTGTCCCTTTTGCTCCCGTCACAAAGATGAGGGGATGCAGCCTTAAGTATCCACACAGGCTGCGTGACTACAGCCAGGGATAGACCCCCACAGAGCGCAGGTCATGGGGCTGCTTAGTATATCAGCAGTGTGAAAATGTAGAGCAAACTGCAGCAGTCCATCAGTCAAAAAAAGAGGACTAATGCATTTCAAGCCAGCCCAAGAGGCTGTTCTTGTCCTCTTCTCCTCCAAGCCCCTGCTGCTTCCTTTCTTGCAGGAAGACAAGTGTCTGCATAGCCTCAGAGTGAGGTAGGTCAGGGAAGAGATGTGGATTGAAAACAACCTGGCCACAAAGAGAGAAAAAGCTTTCTTTTCAGCTCGATCAATTCTTGAGACAGAAATCCCCAGTGCCACAGTTTCTAATTTTGAGAGCAGGATGAATGCAGCTCTTCATTCTTCTGTAGCAGATTAAATGAGTGTATGGCATTTTCATTTTTCCAAGGGGACTTTAAGGAAAAAAAAGGCCTCGTCTTTTTCCTCCACAATGCCATTAATGATCCTTCAGCAGTTTTCCCAGGGCTTCCTGCATGCATCACTAACCAAAAGCACCTAGCCAAAAGCATGGGTGTGCATTCACTTCAAAACATCAACGCAGGAAAAGCAGCTTAAAAAAATATACTAAATGGACACAAATGCATCTTTGTGTGTTACACACTTACATGTGTTACGGACTTGCATGCACCCTCACGCACATCCCTGCATGCTCTTATCCCACAAACACATGCAGCTGCACATGCAAGTGTGAGGAAGGAAAGCCACACAACCCAGAAAAGCTGCTTCACATCTGGGTATCAGCTTTAACGATTGGCTCTGAAGGGAGCTTGTTCTTGAAGCAAACTACTTTCTTCCTGAGTGACAGGTCTCCTCATCCATCTGAGCACCAAAGAGGCAGCTTCACAATGAAACACATAGCATCAAAATCAGGCAGAAGGTAGCATGGTAAGTGGCTGTTCCAAAACAGCCAAAGAGTATCCAAGGCCACCTTTGCTTTGTACAAAGCATATTACCACTGAATTATTGTTACTGTTTTCCCTCAGAAATACTTGCCTATCCTACAGTAAAGTCTTGACCTACTGCAGCTCTCAAAAGTGGTTAAGATCCTGCTTTGGGAGTCAGTGCAAACCAGAGCTCCCATGTTTTTATGAGACCACTAACACTAAATGAAAACTTTCCTTACTCTTTCATTCAAATGCTGTTGTGACAAGGCAGAAGCAGTCATTGCACAGCAACACAGCATAGAAGAATATCATGTGGGCTACCCATATTGTTGTCTCCTTCCCCATATTACAACCCAGGGGCTTGTAAGGGTTTCCTCACCCATCTCCCTGTGCTACGTTTGCAGACAACAGCTCCCTTTCCCTCCCCGGCCTCATGGAGTGCTGCTGGCTGGCCCTGCTCTCTGCCATGGCAAGAAGGAGCCTCAAGTGGAGAGCACGAGGGGGTTGGTGGCTTCAAAGCTCCTCAAATGAAGCAGCTCTATTTCTACAGCAAATAACAAACGGAGCCAATAAGCAGCATTAGACAAAGAGATAGAAAGTGCTTTGGGTGTCACGGGCTCAGGATGAGAGGCATTGAGGGAGCTGTGGGGAGTGTGGGAGGGGGTTAAGGGGAAAAGCTGATCTCATTGCATCCCAACCAGACATCAGGCAGGAAACAGATGTGCAAGAAACCACAGAGGGGTACAGCAACAGAAGAATTAACTCTCCAGCAAATAGGGGAAGCTAGGACACACAGAGCTGACCTGCACCCTGAGAACAAGGCGTCTAATCCGAGATTTGGCTTTTTGCAGTCCTGGTAGCACCTCCTACCCCAACATCTAGACAACATCATACTAAAAACGAAGGAAATGATTCAGCCTTTCTCCAAGTCCTACCTGGCTTTAAGCAAATGAAGCAAAGGTAGGTCTGAATCAGTAGTGGTTCCTATGCAAAAGACTGGATTACGTTTCACCAGCACAATCAAATTTTCATAGATGCTGTGTCTATTTTCATTTTAAAAAATGGAAGTTGTACCTGGTTGTGGACCTGAAATCCCAGTCTGAATCTCCCACAGTTAGAAGAACTGAGAATATTAAACTCCATTTTGACTTAGTCCCTCTCACTTAACAGCTTTGACTTTTTCAGCCCCTTCTTACAACGCTTCTGTGATATAACCAGAAGCAAGACTACTCTTTGTGACTGTTTTCTTAAGCAGTTCAGACTGTCCTGCCCGAACTAAGGTTTGTGCACAACCTTGAGTCTTGTCTTCTCTACTGGCCCATCCATCACTAGAAAATTATACTGTTGCTATCACAGGAACTGGGGGCCTGATGTGCAGCTCCCATTGACTTCAGTAGAGGCACTATGTGCTTTTCTCCTCTGGAAACCAGGCTGGTTATCGAGAGGCCAAAATATGGCTGTAATGTTAATCCTTCAGGGCTAGTATCTGTTAGCTCCATTGTACCCATACAACATTTTATTAAAGTTTGACACAGGAAAATGTTTTAGTAGAGGAAATTAGCGCTAACTTCCTCCTGCATGGGTGCCTATCCACACCCAAAGCCTGATACTGCTTTCTAGTGAAGCTCTGACACTCCAAAAGATCACTTGCCTCATGCGCGGATTCAGTGCTGGCAGCGATAGAACAGGGACTATGTGAATTCAGATGACTTTTACTCATTGGTATTGCCAGCCACCATTCTTTTATGTCTTATGTGAGCTTTTCCTCAAATCCACTGCTATTAAAGTCATTGTTTGAGAATTTTAGTGGGAAGGAAGAAAAGCTAATTTTTCCCCAAGTTTCTAGCTCTCTTGCCAATAGAAAAAGAGACTCTTGAAACATAACTTGAAAACATAACTCAGATGCACACCGAAGTTTCAGAAAACAGAAAGCAGAAAAAGAACCCAGCACTGATTTTTATTTTATCTCACGATTTTTGTGGCTTGAGTCATGATTTTAAATCTATTTCTACAGCAAATAACAAACGGAGCCAATAAGCAGCATTAGACAAAGAGATAGAAAGTGCTTTGGGTGTCACGGGCTCAGGATGAGAGGCATTGAGGGAGCTGTGGGGAGTGTGGGAGGGGGTTAAGGGGAAAAGCTGATCTCATTGCATCCCAACCAGACATCAGGCAGGAAACAGATGTGCAAGAAACCACAGAGGGGTACAGCAACAGAAGAATTAACTCTCCAGCAAATAGGGGAAGCTAGGACACACAGAGCTGACCTGCACCCTGAGAACAAGGCGTCTAATCCGAGATTTGGCTTTTTGCAGTCCTGGTAGCACCTCCTACCCCAACATCTAGACAACATCATACTAAAAACGAAGGAAATGATTCAGCCTTTCTCCAAGTCCTACCTGGCTTTAAGCAAATGAAGCAAAGGTAGGTCTGAATCAGTAGTGGTTCCTATGCAAAAGACTGGATTACGTTTCACCAGCACAATCAAATTTTCATAGATGCTGTGTCTATTTTCATTTTAAAAAATGGAAGTTGTACCTGGTTGTGGACCTGAAATCCCAGTCTGAATCTCCCACAGTTAGAAGAACTGAGAATATTAAACTCCATTTTGACTTAGTCCCTCTCACTTAACAGCTTTGACTTTTTCAGCCCCTTCTTACAACGCTTCTGTGATATAACCAGAAGCAAGACTACTCTTTGTGACTGTTTTCTTAAGCAGTTCAGACTGTCCTGCCCGAACTAAGGTTTGTGCACAACCTTGAGTCTTGTCTTCTCTACTGGCCCATCCATCACTAGAAAATTATACTGTTGCTATCACAGGAACTGGGGGCCTGATGTGCAGCTCCCATTGACTTCAGTAGAGGCACTATGTGCTTTTCTCCTCTGGAAACCAGGCTGGTTATCGAGAGGCCAAAATATGGCTGTAATGTTAATCCTTCAGGGCTAGTATCTGTTAGCTCCATTGTACCCGTACAACATTTTATTAAAGTTTGACACAGGAAAATGTTTTAGTAGAGGAAATTAGCGCTAACTTCCTCCTGCATGGGTGCCTATCCACACCCAAAGCCTGATACTGCTTTCTAGTGAAGCTCTGACACTCCAAAAGATCACTTGCCTCATGCGCGGATTCAGTGCTGGCAGCGATAGAACAGGGACTATGTGAATTCAGATGACTTTTACTCATTGGTATTGCCAGCCACCATTCTTTTATGTCTTATGTGAGCTTTTCCTCAAATCCACTGCTATTAAAGTCATTGTTTGAGAATTTTAGTGGGAAGGAAGAAAAGCTAATTTTTCCCCAAGTTTCTAGCTCTCTTGCCAATAGAAAGACTTGAAAACATAACTCAGATGCACACCGAAGTTTCAGAAAACAGAAAGCAGAAAAAGAACCCAGTACTGATTTTTATTTTATCTCACGATTTTTGTGGCTTGAGTCATGATTTTAAATGCTTAGGAGCACTGATAGCAGTCTGCCCCCATAAGGAGCATGACCAGTCTCTGTGTAGAGACTGCCAGCAGGAAAAGGCCAAGTAGGGTCAAATGCGGTAGTGACAGGAACTGACTTGAAATACAGTAAATTCAACACATCTGACCTTCGAACCAGCCACCAGACAGCAACATCTGTCCATCACCACTGACCTGGGTCAGATCTGGAGAATCAACTTAGGACTAAAGGCTTTGTATCACATTTTTAGTCTCCTGAGCTACCCTACTGTACCTGCTAAAGTCTTTCCATCTACACCACTCTTAAATACTTTTTAGTTCTGCCACAGCTTTTATTGTATTATCATAAGCTCTTTATAACAGACGCTTAGGTACATCTGTCTTGTCTGATAAGGGAGACAGCAGGATCTTTTCACCCTTCACTGAAATGCAGCCATCTCTGAAGCGGACCATAGCAAGTTATTAAACAGTTAAATGACAGGAGAGGAAATGCTGATACCTTAAGCAGAACATAATTCTCTCCACTGGAATTTGGCAATGACACAGGGACTAAGGTCCTTGCAGAAAGCACAAGCTGCTCTTCAACAACTGCAAGCATGTAGGGACTCAGGTTGTGCATCTCCTCCACAAAGCACCACACAAGTAGTGCAGCACCCCCTAACTGTAATGGCCATGTACTAATCCAGAGGGAAAAAAGCCAAATTGAACTGTCTACACTGGCCTTGGCCGTCCCCCGTGCTTTCTTAGCCATCCCCAGCACCAGCAAAGCAGGTCTCCACTTCTCTTCACCTGTGCGACTGTGCAGGACCAGTCACACAAAGCAGCACTGCAGGATGGCATAAAGCAGACCTGAGCATGAAAGCACAACCAATCTGACTTATGTCCTGCCTGCCCTACAGCCTCTTCTTCTTTTCCAGTTAACCCTTCTGGTGCATTTTAAAACCTGCTTTCACAAAGGTCCACAACAAAACGTTTTCTGGACAGCAGTCAAAGTGCTGTCCCCCTCCTCATCACTCCCAGATACCATGAACAGTCTTACATCTTCATTGCTTCCAAGTAGGGGACAACCAGAGCGCATCCCACCAGATAAACACATAGTACTATCTAAAGCAGAGAGAAAGTTATTGCTTTATGTCTCTACCAAAGCCCCTGCTTGCAGGAGCGCTGGCTTGTCACTCAAAATAATTCTCAGCAGGACAATTCAACTACCCCCAAATCAACCTTCTCTCATACCCTAAATGCTCTTCTAATGTTGTTTTATTGTTACAGGTTGCAAGTTTGTGATGTCCTGCTGACATGTGAACCTTCATTTCTTCCCAAGATGTCACTTTGGCATACTTGGTTACTTTCCTATTGACCCTGAGAGCCCTACCAGCAAAAGAATTAGCATCTCTAAATCTCTTACTTCTTCTCTCCCTGTCCCAACAAATTGAATTGTACCGATCTAACTTACACCCTTCCCAATAAAGCTGTAACAATTGAGTCTTTCATTTCTGGATCCCACGGCACTGGGCAACGGGATGTGCTATTCAGCAAATAGCAGTACCGCATAAAGGGAAAGGAACTTCATATTCTCCCCCACTGCTTCTCAGCACGGAGAGATAAGTAGGTTGGAACTGTGAACCACCCCACAAATGAGACTTGAGACAATGTCCTTCTTTCTTGTGCCCAAAAACTATTTTAAAAAACTATGGGATTTCGGGTAATAAATTTTGCTGTTCTGGCCTAATTTCAACTGCAGTAACTATGTTTCTCCCTTTAAAATCCCCCTTGCTGTTTCAGCTGAATATACTGCCTGTGCCTGCCTTCCCTGCATTGTTTTTCAGTGTTCCTGTAAACAGCTGTGCTTGGAGCCTCCACTGTGGCAGCTCATGTTAGCACTGGATGGAATTTATCTATCTGTATCTCGCACTGGCAAAGTGGTATCACTTCATTAAGTTGGTTATTTCTGCTATTTCAATTCAATTGCCGTTAAGGGCTATGTAAGTTAAAAGATACAGTAATTGGTATGGATGACTCACATGAAATTGAATGACTGGTTTTCCCCCATACCTAAATAAATGCACATATATAACATTTTAGTTTAGTGATATATGTACTGCCCTCTTCACTGTGCAATGGAAAGGACTACTGTTATGTAGTCCATCCCTCTGGCAGTGCAGTTCCACACCGTACTTCATCATCCATGCTCATCAGCAAATGAAAGACCTGATTGTACAGCCCTCCCAATGCAAAGCTGACATTGCTGCTAGAAGCTTTTTTTGCTCAGAGTAGCCTGACATTGGTAAAAGTTAGTTAATTCAAACTGGAACATAATGCTAAACCTCGAGCATAATGCTCACATCAGGGATGATAACAGGCAAGTATTTATTTTTCCTCTTGCTAAACTGCAGGTCTTTCTGTATGCCAAACTCTCAACTGCTTCTCTTGTCGTCCAACTCTCTTTAAGAAAAATAGCTCTGCACCTTCCCTCATCCAGGACTGACCATTTCAAGCTCAGGACTCTCTGATCTTATTGCAGTTACCTCTTGTCTGAGCTACCGTATTCTCAGCCGATATCTGGGGGCATGGAGGTCAGGGGGAGGAGGAGAGGAGAGAAAGATAACAGGCAGGGTAGTGAAAATATTAGCTCAGCTGCCCCCTACACCTCACACGCATCCCTACTCTACCCCACCCCCCAGTATCTATTCTGTCTCCATCCAGCAGTGAAAGGACAATATGGGAACTGTAGTGGAGTCCAGGAGGGGCAGATGGGATGTTCCCAGTTCCTCGCTACAGCCCTGCAACACTCTAGTCTCGTGGACTTCGGGAGGATTTCCAAGTCCGGGAGGAGGCAACGCTAAGCGCAGTTCTGATTTCCGAACCTAGCTCCCTAAAAGCCTGCTACCCCCTTCCACGGCCAGGTGGATGGGAGAGGGCATCACAACGTACAGCTGGCCACCTCTGTCCACACTTAGGCAGACCGAGAGCCCTAGCCCAGTCCTTTCCCCACACGCAGCGCTACTCATGCAAGAGTCATGCAGACGCGTCACCGAAGCAATCTTCCGATTGTTCATTCATTGTGAGCAACTGGGCAGTGACTCCCCTTCCCAGGGATAAACCAGCTCCAGGTTGTCTAGCCCTCAGCCTTGGGAAAGGTCCGGTCTGCACTCCTACCGGTAAAAAAAAGGGGGGACGCGCGCTCTGCTCCTCCGCTAACAGAGTGAGAATAAAGAGGCATTTACCATCCTGCCCAGAGCTCTCCAGATACTCTGTGAGGTCGCAGCCGAATGCACTTGTGGCTCCCTTCCTCTTGAGTTTCTGCTTGGCTCCCTTGTTCTTCATGAGGTTAGTCCCAAAAGAGGTTCGCCCCCCTCCTGCCTTGCCCCCCTCCCCCCGGCCTCACGCTGGGCAACAAAAATCTTGCTCTTCTCAGACCACGGCCCGTGTCCCGCTCCCAGGGAGTAACATCGGGGGTCCCGTACAGCGTCCAGCTGGAGAAGTAAACATTAATCCCCACCAGATGTTGGGCTGCTCCTGTGGCAGAGGAAGGTCAGGGTGAGAGGAGGCTCCCCAGCCAGCAGCAGCAGCGATCATAGCCCGAGCCCAGAAGGGTTCTCATCAGAGGGAAGTGGGTGGTGGACGGGTGCCCGCATCGGAGCTGGCAAGTTGGGGGCAGGCGATGGCGGGGGGCACGTCTTTCCCTCAGCACGGTCCCGGGACCCTCCACGGCCACCTTCTAGGTTTCGTCAGCCACGCTGTCGCCACTTCCAGCAGAAAGCGTCCCAGTCTGGTCTTCCTTCTCTCGGCTTTCGGAGGAGACTGGAAGTTCAAACGGACTAATGAAAAGGGACCGGGGAAGAGTCTGCACAAGGCTCCTCTTTGGCTCCCCCCCTTCCCCTCCTCCTGCCTTCGGACAGTTAGAGGAATGAGAAACCAGCTTCCTGTCCTGACTCCCGCTCGCTCGCTCTCTCCTTTCCCCCGTCCTACAAATCCTAGGATTATCCAGCTCAAAAAAATGCTGAAAGGAAGTTAGCTGAGGAGGGGGGCGGAGGACGGGTTTTGGCAGTAAAGGGCATATGTGTGTGTGTGCGTGTGCGAGAGGATGAGGGAAGGCGGGGAGAGGAGTTGGGGGACGGGGATGGGAACGGGGGGAGGAAGAGGGAAAGCCTGTCCTGACAGTCGACAGATAACGGACTGCCTGAGAGGAAATCACTGCGAGCTGAGCCGAGCCGCAGCCTGCGGCATGGTCAGGCGCTTCCTGCGCTACCAACGCTCAGCTCTGAAAAGGCCCGAGGAGGGGCCGGTGAGGAGGAGAGAGACCAGGAGCCGCTCCAGTAAATCTCTGCCTCTGTTCATCGAGTCCTTCATTGCAAGGTGCCTTCCTGCTCTTGAGCATGACCCTGTCACTTCAGGATTTGCCTTCCTCTTCAGAGGCGCAGGCTGGAGCTACTGAAGTGCAAGAAGGGGGCAGAAAGTTGGGAAAATAAAGAGAGGCAGGAGGAGGGAAACCTTCAGCTCCCTCCTCCCTGGCAAGCAGAAACAGATGCTGTCCGGGCATCTAAGTTCACGTACTTTTGAGTCAGCTCCCAAAAAAATGCTCCCCTTGACCAACGAAGGGGTTTAGAGATAAGGAACAGAAATCACCCAGTAGCGGCAAGAAGGGAAACGGGACGGGTCTGCCCTCAGGCCCCGAGTCTTGTTCCCCCCCGCCCCCACCTTTCTAGTCTAACCTTCAGTACACGCATATCTCTGCTCATAAGAGTAGTCACTTGCACTTACTCCACATTTTTTATCCCAGAAATTCAGACCTCTTTACAGGGCTGGGTATGCTGGTGGGCCGCATGCTTCACCTAGGGAGGCAAACTTAACTCTGCTAAGGCTTCACTACCCCCTCTTGCTCCATGCCAAATATAACTGTATGGGTCTGGGTGAAAAATAATAAACAAACAAATTAAAAACAGGAAATTGCAGCTTTTCACCAAAAATCAGACCAAAGACGGGGAGAATAGTTTTGGTCTGGAGGAAAACTAGCCAGGAAATGGGCCAAAGGACTCCCTAAACCCACCTCCCTCCTCAATCCTGGGCTCTGCACCCTCATGCAGCAGAGAAACCCCATCTCCTCCCACAGACCTCTGCAAACTTACCACCTCACCCCTTTATTTTGACAGAGTTGTTTTTCAGAGAAATCAAGCCTCCGACTGTGATCTGACCGCTGCCAAAAGCAATTCAGGTTCTGTCTGTTGGTATGGTGACGACTTTTTTTTTTCCTCAAAAGTGTTGGATGTTATCACTTCACATAGAAGAAAAAACACCAAGAGGCCTAGTGAAGGACCTTCAGCAATTATAACTCCTATTGTGCAGTTTATCACCGTAATTATCGTCATTATCCCCGTTTCACAGCTTGCTGGCTGAAGGGTTGAGGGGAAAATGATTTGCAGAAGGGTGGCAGAGAGATGTCTGGCCTGTCGGCTACCAGCCTCCTGCTCCCACTCCCAGGCTAAGGGGGAAAACTGAGCTCCTGCCACCAGACTGATGCTTGTTCTCAGGGACCCTCAGTGCTCATGAAACACTTAAAACTTCCTTGAATGTATTCAAGGCTTCTCACAGCACCTTGATGTTGAGTCGGCGCATGGGATCCCTCCCTATAATGACGTGCCGCCAAACCCATCGCGTGCCATAGCACATCCTGCCTGCCTGCCAAGGGGCAGACTTCAAACGGGGCGGACAGACAACAGGACGCTCAGACCTGGGTGTCTCGCCAAGCTGTCCTCCCACTGCCCAGGCAGCTGGCTGCCTTCTGTAGGAAGAGAAACCCCTCTCCTTGCCCCCTCAGGGAGGAGGCATGTCCTCCCACACAGGCCAGCCCTCTCCAGCAGGGCTGAGCCCCAGCACTGGTCCAGCGAGGGGGACCTGCTTCACCATGGCAAGTAACTACACTGTCTTCTTCGAAGTCCTGAACTCCTCTCTGCAGACACCTCCCTCCCTCCACGAACCAAACAGGGTGTTTAAACTCCCCGTGCTGTTCTCATCCATCACCCTACATGAGACGGCATCACTAACAGGGTCTGTGTCCACAGCACTTGCCTGTCCCCTCTGCCTGGTGACCAGCTGCACCACACTCCTGCCATCACCTCCATGCCCTCCCTCATCTTAGATACAGTTTCCCCCCTCCTCCCTTGCAAGCCTACCCAAACAGGATGTCTTCAGAAGAGGATGGTTTCATTTAAAAAGAAAAATAAATTCAATAAATAAAATCAACCCCTGCATGTATACAGCTTCCTCATGTCACCAGCAAGGGAGCAACAGCCCCAGATGCAGTGGGGAGCACCCTGGCATGGCTGCCATGCAGCACGGGCCCCCTCCCCTCCCTTGCGCAGCCCTGCTCCAAGGGGCCTCAGTGGCCCGTGGGCCCAGAGCGTGGGGACTCAGCTGCACCACGGGGTCAGCCCGCCACCCTCACCCCTTGGCATTTCTCACAGGCCGGTAGGCAATTTCAGCTGAAAGCACCATTTCTTGGAGTCGGCTCTGTGGTGGTTCCCTGCAGCCGCTGAAGGGGGCGTCATCCTTCAGAGCCATGGCGGTGGGTCCCGCTGACCGATGAACACTGCAGAAAACGAGCACTGCCGTCTGATTTTGGTTATCATCTGGGGGCTGTGCTGTGCTGCCCTGACCCCAGCTGGGCTGCGGGTGGGTGATGGCTGCCCAGGGCCAGGCCACAGGACCACCACCAGCCGTTGCCACTGGAGTGCCATGGTGGGGTGCAGGGAGAGACTGCCATCCCCCTGCCAAGAAAAAACAGTATTTGAAGCACAAATCCAGGGAAGAGGAGCTAGAAACAAAACAGAGAGGATTCCCGCTTTATTCCTAGAGGCTGTCTCAGGCATTGCAGTTTGCTGCCTTGCTGCCCGTGCCGGGTACCCCATGGAGGGAAGAGGGAGCCGGAGGAAGGAAATAGCATGGCAGGCGGGGTGAAAGAGGCATGCCCCACGGCGAGTGAAAGAAGGTACAAGGAGCTCCAGGAGAGCTCTTTCCAGGCAGGCTGGGCTACGGGGGTGGCCTTCCCCGTGCCAAGATGAAGTTCAGTGAGAGGACAGAGGGGAGGTCGCTGCAGGATTGCCCGGGGAGCCCAGGGCCAGGAGGAGGAGGAGGAGGAGGTCAGGCAAGGTGAGCAGGAACCAAAGAAGGGAGGCTTTACAAACAAAGCACTTCGTATTGGAGCCTGAAATAAGTGCTGAGCCAGGGGATTTTTTTCAAGGGAAAGGGGCAATGTTTTCCTCCATAGAGCAAAAAAATAAGAAGTCTGGATTTGCACAGCCTGAGAGGCAGGGGAGGTCTCTGCAATAGTTAGGGTGAGCGGCAGGGCTAAGGAGTAAGCCAGTGTCCCTCCTGGAAAAGCTTTCACAGAGAACAAGCAAAGCCGGAGAGGAAAAGAGCTTGGGCCACAAGTATGAAAAGCAAAAAGGAGTTCAAAGCTGAAACAGCTGGAAAAGAAGGGGGAATTTCTCTCCCTCCTAAAAAAAAAAAACCCAGAAGATGACAAAAGTGAGTCTGCAGAATAAGAGTGACACCAAGCTAAGCCAGAGCTCTCACAGAAGCAATCTCTCCATAGAGATTACTTCCTAGTCCCCCGCCGCCGTACAAACAGCGTGATGGCCAGCTGCCCCACAGTACCGCAGCCCAAATCAGAAAGTCATGGCCCACGACACTTGCTTTAATTCCTTCCCTTTGAACCTGTAAAAATAGGTCAGGATTTGAAGTTAGTCACAAAGGCCTCCCTGTCAGAGAGGGCCGCAGGTTCATGCAGGAAGGTGGGGCACCTTCCCATCCCGCTTTGCTGCTGACCTGCGATGCCTCGCCCTTCGGCTTCAGAGCAGATACGGCAAGCCAGCATCTGTGTGAATGAACATAGGACAGATAATGACTTTACAGTTCTCTCCGTTCTCACAGACAAGGTATCGGTGACCCCAGAAGCAGTCAGAGAGCCTGGAGAAGAGCTTTGGCCATTAGGCCTAAGTATTTCTTCCCCTTCTAGGAGCTGGGGGCCACAGTGGAGACGTCACACAGGCTATTTCTGGGCACCCATCTCTCCCCTCCCTGCTGCATTTCCTTCATTGTGTTTGAGCTCTTTCCTATCCGTGGCTTTAAAAACTCCACCAATCTGCCAGGCGCCACTCAGCACAAAAGAGCAGGAGGGGCTGGGTAGTGGAAGACCCGGGGAGGGGGGAATCTGAACCCCTAAAAATAGCCCTGCCGAGTACGACTGTTTTCCTGACACAGACGGTTCATTGTTAGACCCTGACACGCCAGTTCACCATGCCTCCCCACCCCTCGACACACTCTCTTTCCTCTCCTGCCCCTCTCCGGCCCAGTTTCCTGTCTGCTCCCATCCCTGTGGCCAAAGCTGGAGCATATTGTGAAGCCTAAAGCCTGGCGTGGAGGCTTTTGTTTCTGTGAGTACACGTCGGACGGCAGACTATGGGGCTGCCCTCCAGCTTGCCTTGTCCCAGGGCACCCACCACTCTCGGTTCCTAATTTCACCTGTTCCCAGCCACAAGCCCTGTCTGCCCCAGCTCTCATCTCCCTTTCTGCCTTCCAGAGGACCCTCTTGCCCCACATCATGACACACTTTCTTCTGTGTGTCTGTCTGCCCCATGCAACCTGTTCGTTAGCTACTGCACAGGCCCCAGCACTTCAACTACAAATGAAGGAGGCACCTCACAGTCACACGCTACCGAGCATCCTTACTGCTGGCTGCACACCCACGACACGATGGTGTAACCAAGAGGCACAACAGACCTATGCCCAGAAGGCTCTAGTTATGACCCTGCATGATGATGTGATGTCATCACAGTGATATCAGATAAGGCGACCAGAAGAGAACAAATGGAACACCCCTTGTACCAGGAAGGTACTTTTCTCCCACTTTGCTGGTTAGGGCATAGGGCAAGGATCTGTGGCTGGAGGACCAGGTGTAGTCGCTGACTTAATAGGAGCAGACATATACTCCTGCCCATTCCACCTCCTTGAGTATCATCCCAGATGTAGTGAAGTCTGAAGTACATAAGTAGCCTAATATAGCATGATACTCAGTTACTGACTATACACACCAGAACTACAAAATATGCAACTACAGTTTTAGCCAGACTGCCTTCTCCCACTGTTCACAGTCATTTCAGAAGTGTCTTGCATACAGAAAAACAGATGCAGAACATATTTCCCTTCCCTTACTCGTAGCACAAACTCGTCTGAACAGTGACAGTTGCTTAATCCTCTGTACAGCATCTAGCACAGCGGAATTCTAATTCTTGACTGGGGACTCCAATTGTTCTTTATTTAAACAACATAAAGACCATTAAGAAAGCCTTTATGTCTCCCAGTGTAAAACTCCATTGATGGCACAATAATATATGATAGTATTATAAAACAAACATTCAGAGAAAAACTCTACCAGACAAGCCACAGAGCTAGCAAAAGTTTCCTTCATCTCAGAGGCATGTTCTGAACTTTCTCCAAGCATCTTACCAATGAGATGACCCATTTGGTGAGGCAGGAAGGCCACAAACCTCACACCATGGAGCCATTCCAAACTCACACAGGCCTTTTCGAGAGCATCCTGCCAGAAGCTTTTTGGATAACATGGAAGAGGCAGCTGGCAGCCCTGTGCTGAGTACAAGCAAAATAGCATGTCATAGAGAGGTGATTTCCTCAACACATTGCCTCACTGCAAATAGCAACAATAAGGATTCCCACCAAACCAGGAAATGTTTTTGCCTCCTTTTTTCCCCCTGATCAGGTAACCAGAGAGACCTACAGAAATTAAACAACTTGCTTAAACCTACATTATGACTCTATAGGAAAGCAAAAAGCCAAATGAACAGCACCTATGAACTTGGGAAATGCCTTAACCATAAACCCATTGCTTCTCATGCCTTACCAGCTTGTGAACACAAGCAATAACCAGATTCTCAAGCACAGACAGGATCTCTAGGAGCTGAGAAAACTTAATCGGGGAAGAAAACCTGGGATCTGTCTATCACTTCAGACACCCGTTGCTTAGTCACTATGTCCAGCAGCTACACTACCACAGCCTAAAGGAGAGACTTTCAGTATCTGTTCCTCCACATTTGCACCGCACTGGTTTTGTAGGAGTTTCCCCCACCCTTTATCCTATAAACACTGTTCTAGCAGAAATGAGAAATCTGTTGAGCCAGAAGCCTATAACGGTAAAAGAGAAACTATTTAGTCTCTCCCGCTTTCAATTCTGCCAAACAGCAGCATTGCTGGTATACTATAAAGGACCCCACATGTATAATTTCGGATTAGCCCCACTCACCACCACTCAGAGGACACTGACACCAACACCCACTTCACTGTCTGTATTTCCACCTTCAGATGTCCCTCTTTTATTATCCATTCTGCTAATCATGTTACCATGGGAGAAGGAAGTTGTGGGTTAACCTGTCTGCATAAAAACAGCAGTCCATTGCACTTGCATTATTTTAATGGTGATGCAAGGCTAAGGACTGAGAAAGAATCTCTATTATAAGGACTAAGCTGGAAGGGAGGAAATAAATTAGTTTAGGGGTTTACTCAAGCATTAATCTATTTTGATCACTTTCTGTAGAAGATAAGAGCTGCTTTGTTATAATCTTATTTTTTGAAAAAAAAAAAAAAAACAACAAATAGCTCAGGGGATGCTCACTCTTTTAGGGATAAAAGCTAGCCTGTTATGTGCTATTTTTAGAAGTCATTTAAAACCTGACTTCTTTTATTCTGGGGTCTTCTCTTGATCATTTTGTGAATCATCTTTTCTATGAGAGAGTTATGTCTTGTTTTAGCACAAGCTTTCAACTAAGACTCCTTTTATTGCATCTGAACATCTAGCACCACAAGGAAGAGTTCTTACGAAGAATTGCCAGCTATGATGATGGTCTCCAGCTAGGACGGACTGCTACTTCACCCCTTCTCTCTGTCTCTAGCAAGGCAAAATATGATTTGGTGGCAGGAAGGGGGAAGAGAGGAAAACTAAGTTTGCAAAAACCACATGTCCCCCTTGCAAACACCTCTACAAGAGGGGTGTCAGCTGTGATGGGTAAAGTGCTAGCAGCTGTGGCAGGCAAGGCCAGGTGTTCTTGCAAGTGGCAGGCTCCAGCACATTTGTTGTTTCTTATTTCTACTCGCTGAGCTAAGTCCCTGTAGGAAAAGCACTGGTGGGTCTGCACAAATGATCTCCTATTGTCTTCTCTTGCAAGGCTGACCATATCCTCCTTCTTTTCTAGGCTTTCTCTTCCTGCCTTGCACCACATCCCTCTTCACGGTCAGGCATGTGCCTAGGTTAAGTGGAAAAACAACTTGCCTTTCTACTGTGCTCTCAAATGCTGAAGGTACCAACCAGGGAAATCGGCTATGCGGGGAGATTCCTTCTGCCTGAGATTTGAGTGCCCCCTCTCTCAGGGTGTATAATATTAAAATTCTCCGTATACTCCCTCAGGGAAAGCCACATTTCTGCTTTAACATTTCCTTACCTGCGCCCTGGCTGTTCTAGCAGGAGGTGTTTTCTGTGGGGATGTGCCAGGTTGTGGAGGATTTTTTAAACTTCTTTGGCACATTTGCTTTCTCTTTTCCTCTGCTTTCAGAAATATCACCAGCCCTGCAGTGCTGTCAGCAACATTATTTAGTTTGAATCCTACTGAGTCTCAACACCTCCAGGCAAAGGTGGCACAAAGTTATCTTCTTTCCATCACAGGCCAAAAGGGCTTGGATTGCCTTCACTCTGACACCTCATTGTCTAAATCTGTAGTTCAGATTATTTCCTGACTCATGCTAAAGTTATATTGGGTGTGAATTATAGCAGAAAGTACTCAGAAGACTTCAGGCTGGAACCAATAACATTCTCTCTGTGCTTTGCAATTACACAGCTTACGAGGCTGCCTTCAACTTTTATGGGTAGTGCAGCATCGTCGTAGCTGGCCAGTATGATTGGGACATCTAGGGAGCCCTCTCCTGTGTAACTGGGGTGCCTATAGCAGAACTGGTGTCTATTCTGTAGACTAGCAGAGGGGTTTTGTTATCTTTAGCGTAAGCTTTGGCTAAGAAGCCTGACTCCCTAATGCTGCCCTGCTATATTTAGACTCTCTTCTGGTGTGCCCACCCAGTGCTGTTCCCCTTGTTTGTTTCCTACCAAACAATGAGACCTGAAAGAATTGCTTGGAAAGGGGCCAACGCTCTTGCAAACGAAACTGTCAGGCGGCCAAGCTTTGCAACCGCCCTTTGTAACATACTGTACTGGGAAATGGGAAGCAATTGTCCCTCTTGCTTCAACCTCCAGCATGGGCTTTTTCCCCATGCTAAGAGCTCTGTGGTGTGGCCCTGTCCCGGGGACTGTCTTTGAGGAGGTGTCAGAAGACATGGGGGGATTGCCAAGGGACAACAAATCAGGGTGGCAAGGAGCAATATAAGATCTGCTCTCTGTTCTCCCTCACCTCTAATCCTGTATTCCTGCCAGGTCGCGTTTTAGCAGCAGGTTGTTCCTGGAAAGCCTTTGCTATCTGCCCTGATTGTAGTAGAAGCTGCTCATGTACATATAGGGTTACAGGTGCGGTCAGATGCCCTTCTCACTCACCCTGTGTTTCTTTTCTGTGCTCTTGTGGTGCTTGGCTACCATGTTCTACAACCTCAGCACTGTAGGGCGAGAAAAAAAGCAGCCCCAGCCCTACTGGTAAGCAGAACAAGAACCATGTTAAGATTAGTTTTGCTTGTTTTAAACAAATGGAGCCAAAGAAAAAAACAAAGGAAAAGGAAAAAAAGCCAGACAGGGAGAAGAGAGAGGAGAGAGATTTCTTTAAGACAGAGGGGTCTGTCTGATCCACAGTAGCCTAAATGATGAGAGCCTGGAAATTGCAGATCTGCATCCAAAACGGAATTTGTTCCATTACCTTGGTTCCAACTTTGTTGCTTCGTTTGGCCCCCTGAGCCAAACCCTCTCTAGCCACAAAAGGACATGTGTATCCCTGAGGGAGGTTCCAGGAACATCCTTCGGTTGGATCTGGTTTGGGTTTTCCTTTAGGCCCATAAGAGAGGTCAGAGCTTGCAAAAAAAAAAAAAAAAAAAAAGATGCCAACATTTCCAGCAGGGGAAGAAAGGTGCCGAGTACCAGAATCATAGCAAAATTTAGGGCAAGAGAAAGATCAGCTAAAAAGGTATTTGCCCAAACCACACAGGCTACTGCTGGTCCTGCCTGAGAAGAGGGGTGTAAATCTCCTGTGAGGAATAGGGGGAGCGCACGTGCCCCCAGTGCCAGAATGTCAAACTCTCACTCCACTGATCACCACGTACGCACTGTTCTCTGGCAAATTTAAGAGGTGCTGGGACGAATCCAATGGTTTGAGTTATAGTTACATAGCATCTTTTCTGTAATGATACCAAGTATTTGCAACTTGAAAATGGAACCAACTTTTAAGAACAGCTTAGGAGAACACGTGCTGGCAGGGAAAATGCAGCTGGGGGAGAAATAAGTAGATAATATTTTGACACCATGGGCACACAGCACCAATTGACAGGCTGGACAGCAGTCTTAGACAGAAATTGTGTAGATGAGTGGAGAGTACAGGGAGCAGTTCAGGCATTACAGCCAGAAAATCAGGTAAAAGGGAGAATTTAATGCAGGAAGGAAAGGCTGCATTTCGGACTGACCGCTAGCAGACAGTGTGTATAGGCACAGTAAGCAGGACCCTGCACTGTTGCACTTTAACATATCACAGAAGACTACAAATATCACTAAATAAACTGAGTCAATTGGGGATGGCCCTTGCCATAGGAAATAAGGTGGTTTCATATGCATTGGGGTTTCTGGCCTGTAATATTGTCATACGTAGCAACTGTCTTAAAGTCCCAGCTCCTGGAGTCAGGGGATTTCTTGTAAGAATCTCAGCTTTCAGTATAAACCAGTACCAAAAAAGCTACATCCTTCATTAGTGTAAAATTAGTTTAGGAAATTTTAAAGACGCAAACCCTAAAAGCTCAGAAAATTTTGGATGGCTGCCTAAAAAACAAAGGCCTGTCTCTATAGCAGCTCCTGATTTGGTGCACACAGGCTGGCCGAGAAATCTGGGATGCTTTTGGTTCATGTTGCAGTAATAAAGGGGGTTATTTCATACTTGCTGTTTATTGCAGAACACAGATCCGCTGTGCTCAGTGACTAAAGATCATTTGTGGAGCCTTAATAGTCAACAGGAAATTATATTCTCATTTTGCCAAATCAGTTTATCACGATGCCATTATGAAAAGACTGTTCATCTATTTTAGTGGTTGCTTAGGAGATGCGAGAGGGATTGGCCTGCAGCCACTTCCCTCTTCTGACTCTCCCCAAGATAGCGCTGCAGCCCCTTGCCTATAAGAAAGCCACTGGGCAACTGCTCGAACGGCCATGGAGATTTTACACTCGGGCTCCTTTTGTGACCTGTTGTGGCAGCAAGGCCAGGTGGAGGAAGTCCTGAACTCCAGCTGAACGGGAAACAGAAAAGCTTACTAGCAGGGAGGATCAGGGGAAGAAGGTGGATTAATGACACTGAGAAGCTCTGGGATGGCAAGGAAATGGCTGCTGAGGTGGTGCTAATTCTCTGAGGAACCCGTGGCAAAAACCTGTGTTTGGTGGACCCTGTTCTGGGAGCACCCTCTTGCAGAAACTTTTGTTTAGATGTGAAATGGATTAGGAGGACTGCTGGGGGAGGAATCATAGTTGCCTTTTTTTTTTAATTGTGTTTTTAGCCTTTAGAAGAAATAGATCTTCCTTTTAGAAAGTGAAGGTGTTTGTCTGAAAAATGAATGTGAAATTTTGACACTGTGTTAAAGGCCTAATCTCACACCAGCAAAGTGAGGCAAGTCACCAGTACGAAGTCTAAGAGAAGTTTGCTGAAGTCCGAAAGCTCCTTTCGCTACACTTTTCTGGAAGTTCTAGGAGGTTTTCTGAAATTTATTCATTATTATGATTTTTTTGATTCAGTAACTAATGTTCTGATCAGCGCTAAGATATTCATAGCAAGTTGGAAAACCAAGGAAGACTAGATTTTCCTTTTTGGTCTCAGTATAAATGAGATTTGAAGGACTGAGATCTATTAGCTCTAAAACCTTGTAAGACATATTGACCAAAAAGAAACAATTCAATTCACTACCTACAGATAATATGTCCTTTCCTTGCTTAATCAGTTTTGATCAACTTGTCTTGTATACCCTGCACAGCTACTATGTAGCTTCATTATCTAATAAAAAGCAGAATTAAAATGCTGGCTTTCTGAATTCCAATTCTCATCCAAAAATAGCTTGACACAAATCAAAGTAAAAAAATAATTATCATGTAAATAAGCAAAGCCATTCACTATTTTCTAACATAACTAAATGCAAATTATGGATCTGAATAAATGTGAGCAATTAGATTGCTCTATTTACATGTGCAGAGAGCCCAGGCTAGCAAAAAGTTACCAAATTTAGTGGAAGGGCTATTTTTAGTTTCAAATCAGGATGCTTTAATTACCAACTAACAGGAAGCAACCTTTTTAGTTTAGTTTAGTTTTGTTTTCTGGTAATTTTTATGAGGTTTTGGAAATAACTACAAATGTGAAGCATAATTAAAATAGATTGCTCCAATCATCCCTTTTTGCTATCTGATATTTTTAAATCACACCATCTTGAACAGACATTATCACACACCAGTCTTGTGGAAACTTTACAAATGCTTTTCTAAGCTACCCCAGTTCATGCCAGCTCGCAGTTGTCTCCCTTTTAAACTATCTGGGCTACCCACAAATGAGTTTGAGCTGGATCATCTCCTCTTTTCAAGTTAACTTTTGCAAAAAGTAATACAGTTCCTCATGTGTTTGCTGGTTTCGCTGGCTCTTTATGGCCAGAGCAGAAGTGGAGAGAGCATAGCAGTGGAGACCCCCAACACTTAGTATGTGCTTAGCAGCCTCCAAACAAAAGAAAAAAAAATAACAAAACAACACCTTTTCTGTTCACTATAGTCTAACACTACCTCCTGCTTATTATAGGCATGTGAAACCACAGTCACTCAATACCTGAGGGTTATAAAAATTTTTTTAACTTGCTGCCTAAGCTTTGAAGTGCCACTGCATCTGAGTACAGCTCTCGCATCGGGGGTAGTTAGGCGCCACATTTCCAGGAGACCTTGGAGTCTCTGTCACCCCTATCAGTCCTCTTGCTCTGCCCTTTCCTGGTACAATGCTTCCTGTACTTCAGCTTTCCATGCCGTCCTTGGGTTCCCAGAGCCCATTTTTAGGCTGCAGAACAATAGCAATTGCTGAAAATATGAAATGGGAGAAAAGAAAACATTTTGGTAAAACACTCACACACTGGGAGTAGGATATAAAAATAAGAAGTGACAGCTCAGCTCCAGGGCCCCAGGATCTATGGGTTGTGGATAAAAACTGCTTCTATTTTTCATCTAGAATCTTACCTCTTGTTCTGCTTCTGAAAAATGCCAATAAGGAGACAGATCCTCTTTGTCATCGCTCCTAGGAAGTACATTCCTCCTGTGCCAATACCATCATACCTTCTATTACCGTAACATATTCTGGATCGGTCTCCCTCCTTTTATTTGGCTCCTAGAGCTCAGTGGATAATTTTGCAATGAATTGTTTATTCAGCAAATCTCACTTCTTTTTCCATTTTTGGAGTATCCCAGAGCAGATTGCAATTTTTTCAGGTTCTTCATTACCTTCTGTAATCTGGCAAGCTTTCTGCAGTTTCTTCCTCTCATCCATGGATTGAGTGTGAACTTTGAGGGAGATATTTGGCTAGTCGTGGTTTCAGGCATATGGATGGGTCAGTTGTGAGGAGTGAGACTGCATGGCTTGAGAAAAATCAAGAGCATAGTCACATGCCAATGTTTGACTGCAAAAAGATCATCACTATTACTTTAAGTTGCTATTAACTTCTACACCTGTATCTTTCACTTAAGGAAAGTGAATGTGAAAGAAGGATGCTGAAGGGAGAATCATTTAAATATAGGACTGCATGTCGAAGGAGAATAACTTTTTCATTATATTCAGAACAGGATGTAGCCTCAGACATAAAAGTCAGAGAGAGAAATGACTGAAAAATGATATTGTCAAGCTACCAACAGCCGCTTCATTTCATTGCTATCCTGGGACACCCTGGTGTTTTCCATGTCCCCATCCCAGCTCCTGCCAATTTGTTGTTCGGTTGCAGGAGGCGATTCTGAAGGCAAGCGGAGCAGGTAGTCACACAGGAAAAATACAGAACCATCCTTCCTCTGAACACCGTGTGGGTGTGGGTTGTCATAGCAAGGAAATCCCATGAAAGGCTGTCCCAACATTGGTATAGTATGAAGGAGGGCCCTTGAAGGGAAGTGCTTGTCTTGGCTGACCTCCTGGGTTGTGTGCTGGCCCCACCTTGCTGTAATGAGAGGGTTGGTGGAAAGCGCAGGTTTGCTGCAGGCTCCCGTCATCCCTGAACTCCTTAATTTACCTTTCCAGTGAGGGAAGGAGAGGCAGGGAGTGGAGAGGAATAGCGACGACTTCTCTGAACAGGCACTGAGCGAGAGCCAGAGTACTTTGGGGAAAAAGGAGAAAACAAGGGAACTCCACCCTTTTACCACAGAAACGTCTCAACCACATCCCAAACCCCAGCTAGCTACAGAGTCCTTCCTCGCATTGAGAAGCAGGCCGGAAAGGGAGCCAGGAGAAGTGGGATGTACAGGGACCCAGAGATATTTTTAAACATGCTGGAGGTCTGGTTGCATAGTTTTGGCCTGGTTTTGTTGGCACAAGGCCCTTTCTTCCCTGGTTTTGATAGATCACACTTGCTGAGGAGGCCCTCCTCGTGTATCAGGATGAAATTTTCTGGCTGACGAGACAGGTCTGGGGACAAGTAACCAGCAGCAGCAGCAGCTTTTCTAGCCGCGCAGCTTTTTCTAGCCGCGCTTTCTCTGCAGCCTGTTTGGTTAAGGAGACTCTCCTCTCAGACCTGCTGCTCTGTGCGCAAAAGCAGGACTGCCAAAGAGGACCTGCTGTGGGCCTTCAGATAATGTCACAGGTTTGACTGAAGGCCCTTTTCCTCCCACACAGCTCTGCGGCTGTCAGCTACCGCTGGAACCTCCATTCCCCATTGCAGGAGGCAGACTGCCACCGTGCCATGTTTGACAGACTTTCTACCCTTACAGAGCTGTGCCTCAGGGCCTCTTACTAACTTGCTAGCCACAGAAGAGGACCACAGGTGGTACTGAGGAGGCACCAATCCAATACGGGACATGAGCTGTGACTAAACATTGTTTGCACACTCAGGATATGCGGAGCATGGACAGGGAAAGGATTGTGGCTCCATGCAGGGGGGAGGCTTGGGTGCCTTACCCCTTTCAGAGGTGTAAGGCACCATTGCTGAACAAGAGGGTCAAAACGAGGCGATGAAATCCTCCCGATTAGGCTGTGGAGGGAGCACACGTCTGTGCTGGCTCTGCACCCAGTGTACCTGGTCACCCTTGATCCACTGGGAGATGAGGAGGAGGAACTGCAGGCAGGAGGGGCCCAGCCGCTTCCTCACACAAGAGAGAGCTGAGCTGATCTCAGCCCATGTCATGCTGTGGTGATGTGGTATGTTGCGGTGATGTGGGACATCCTGTGACACAACTTGTGAAAAAGCGAAGAAAGATTAAAAGTGCTAGAGAAGAAAAGCCTTTGTGTGTTTATTTTTGGTAGAAACAGGAAGGATGCTGGTGAGGCTAAAAAGAGCCCAAGCAGTGTCCTTTCAGAAGCCTACACCTAACAAACTATGTATTTTCCTACACATGGTAAAGGCAAGATCTCATCCTTTACGTAATAGCTTTCGTGGAAGAGGCATTCAGTTAGATGGGAATTTCTTCACCTCCTGCTGAGAAGCAACCCTTTCTGGGTGGTAACAGAGCAGTCATTTAACTGCGAAGGTGATGAAAAGAAGCATACATCTGAGAAATCAAACATGTGGAAGGTAGTGAGTTCAAACCTGGCCAGAGTAACAGTGCCATAGACCTTTCCTGAGGAAGGAAACACAGGACCTCTAATAAACACCCTTCATTAGGGGCTTCAGTGTTCAGCTCATCTGAAAGGGAGCGACTCCACCGCTTGCAAACTAAGCCACTCGAATGAATCAGCTGCTCTTGTGGGTTTTGTTGCGTGCAGGGGGGCCCTTGATCCAAATGCTGATCACGACTTTCGTGCTTCACATACGAATGCTGCTAGAGCTGCAGTCCTAAGCGAAAGGCTCCTCAGCTTTTTCTCTCTACTGGTTTTGGTTTTAAAGCAACTCAAACTGGCCAAGAGGGAACAAGGACATAATATAGCCTCTGTTGCTGATAAGTTAACTTTTTCTCTATGGACCTATATTAATTGCTTCTTTCATTAATGGTGTGAGCAGGTAGATTTAATTTTTGAACAAAATCACAGTAGCTATTAGTAACACCTGAGCCTGCCTCTCTGGGCAAAGTACCCCTTTAGAAATCCCTGTGTCTTCAGTAGCTAAAGCCCTTTAAACATGTCAATCATTTTCCTCCGAGGAAAAATTAAAATCAACCCTGACACTCTTGCTGAGATGGCTGCAGCAGGAACAGCATGGCCTCCTCGCTTGACACTGGAGGCATCTGTGGGATTTGGGACACAGTTTGACATCTAGTGGTAACGCGTGGTATAATCCCAGAGCTCACACCAGGAAGTGCAAGGGTCACAATCCCGGATCAGACAAGCTGAGAAAGGATCCCTCCATCAGCCAAGGACTCACATGTATGCTGCGTGTACAGCCACATACCTTGGTATTATGCATCTTCTAGCCTGCACTGACATTTGGTTAAGGGAGAAAAACAGCTGAGAGGTAGGCCCAGGTCGTATTTCATCCAGAAAAACAATATCTTTTAAAATTTGTGGTTTGATCTCTTTGCTTATGATCTCTTGGATCATTATGCATGCTTTTAACCATGCTAATGAAGCACTAGCAGGAGGGTCTTAACCCAAGTAAAGCAACAGAATATGTCCAATTAGTTAATTTTGAAGTCTGCTAGGAGGCTGAGGTTAACGAAATTTGGGATATTTCAGCTTCAGATTTGATTGGTCCCATTTATGATTGCAACCAGGAGAGCCTCATGGAGCTGATCTGCTGCTAGGAACTGAATAATGAATGCACAGACAGAGCCATCTTTATTAAAAGAAAATGTAGGAAAGAGTAAAATGATTCAGGTGACTTGAGCGGCAGCCCAACCTAACACTTCTGGAGGGTTACAAAGAGAGTGAAATCTTCCTTATTCTTGTACTTCTCCACATTTCCTACAATCAGAATGGGAAAGTGTCATTATCCCTTCAGAAACATTATTTTAGCCCAACCTACACTCAAAATCTCATAGGGAAATCGCATGCCCTCAAAAAGTTTGGTTTCTCTAAGAAACTCAGCTTGGACTGCAAGGGTGAGCAGCTCCTCTGAACTTGCAAGATCTGCTTCTTACCACTAAAGTCAACCCGTACAGATAGATAGTGGTCAGGCAGTTGCTCTATCTGCCTGGAAACATTAGATTAAGTATGTATACAGGGATTAGTAACATTTTGTCAGGGATTAATTTGGCTCACTGTGTACAGCTGCCAAAAGGAAAAGAATAAATGTTAATTAGAAATTATACGAAGAGTTTTGAAGCATTTAAAGCAATTGTTTTCTTTCTATTTCTTTTTAGAGAAAGAAAAAAAAATAATGCTTAAATCAGAATAGCAGTTATGAGTTAGAGCTGATGAAATCACATACCCTGTCCTCCAGATTTAGAAGAGTAGAGAGACTCCATTCCTCCTCCCTCTCTGGGAAGTAAACCCATTTTCTGTGTGCATTAAGGCAGGGGGTAGTGCTCCATACTATCATTACGTGAACCCTATGTGCTACATTGCAAACCACATTTGAAGTCCACTCTCTGGTGCAGAGAGTGATGTCTGCTCCCTGGGGAGCAATTTCTCAGTCTCTGGAGTGTGTTGAAGTGTGCAGTTTTAACTCCCCCCCAGGACGTAGCTCAGCTGGTTACCTGAAAATTGCCTTTTCAGCCTTTTCTTGGCAGAAACAAACCCAAGATTTGTGAGTGTCCAACAGATAAATATGGGGTTGTTCAGCTGAAAAGGCCAAAAGCTTTGGCCCGCTTTATCAGCCTGCCTGCTTAGAAGCACTCCTCTGTTTACTAAGTCAGGCAAAGGGCCTGGCTGAAGAGGCAGGATAGGCTGGTTTCCCCTGGCAGGTGGATGGGAACCAGGCTTCTCCTCTGAGTAACTCTCCAGGTTGCAGAAGTCTCCAGGTGCAAGAGGTGAAAAGGAGTAAGAAGCATCAGGAGGCTGGTTTGTGGTAAGGGAAATCTCCTATTGACCCTGTTCTTGCTCTGTCCTGTGGCCCATTCACGCACCATAAACAGCCACAAGGTCTGAGTGTGCCTCAGTCAAGGCTTCAGACTCTGTCCACAACCCTGTTACACACTTCACAGCTGCTTGCTTCCTCAAACAGTCAAATGAGCTGTTACGGTTTCCCTAATGAGACCCTTAATTCTGAGGAGAGAGACAGAGCATCCCCTCCCATCTTGGAGCAGAGAAAATCTGCACAAGCAATTCCCTAAAAGCCTTGCATTTCACTCTCTTCTCTCTATCATCAGGTTTGTATCTTTTTTTTCTCTTTTTTTTTAACCCAGCTGCAGTCAAGAGCTCCTCAGGGCAGGAGCTATGTCTGTCTATCTGCCCGGAGGGTGCAACAAACATTTTAGGCACAAGACAAACAATGTAGTAGTGTGCCTCTAGAAACCAGGCACTACTACAGAAAAGAGGAGAAAATCCAGCAGTAACAGGAGATCCAGGGCAAAAGAATCAGCATCCTGGCCATTGGCAGCTCTAGCATTTTCTAGCTGGTGGAGATCTTGAAAGAAAATTTTATAGTAGGTACGCTTGTGCATGTATAATGTGATAGAAGATTAAAGGAAGAATATCAGACAAGAACAGTGAAACGTTATTCATAATCAAGATATTACTATCAAGGTGAGAGTATATAGGCTTCTTTTGGGGGGGTGGGGGTGAAAAACAGAAAAAATGGTCATTACTTCATAAAAGACCTTGTAGCCTTCTCCTACTTGTCCTGTCTTTGCAATCAGCCTGTGTTGCTTCATGTCCATCTCCGAGCCTGGGGACAGCCAGTGAAATCCCCGCTGAGGACTACTGCACAGGGCACAAATGCAGAAGAACTCTAAAATGTTTAAGCTTTAGTTATAAAGTGTATAAATCTATGGCAAGTCATTATGAGTACTCGTAACAAGTTTCCATGGATATATGTTTTTAAATAACACTTGAATATTTTGGAGAGTGACAGCTCAGATGAACCCAAAAAGACCTGTGTAGGAGAAAGTTGTAAAGGTTAGTCCTTTACAAGGTAACGGCCATGTCTTCTGTCTTCCAGCATAATACAAAAAAATGTTCTTGTCTTTTGTTCGTATTATCTTGATAATGATATCCAGTGCTGTTCTTGCTTTGCACAATATTGTTTCCTTAAACACCTGTTGCCTTGTGCTACAACTATACATCGCTGTTAAAACAAAATGACAAGGAAAGATTTTAGTGAAATTTGTAAAATACTGGTGGGGCTGGATGCTGCAGTCCCCAAGGTAAGAACTGCCCCAGTCTTGGCCTTCAAAACAGGAGGAGGAAATAGGATTTTCATCCCTGCTTATAGAAGTTCTCCCTTCCCCTTTCTCCTCCCATCATCTCCTCCAACAGCCAGATCCTACAGTCTTCTCCAGCTGGGAAGGTGAAATCCTGAAAAATCAGGTGAGTGCTGGCTTCTGCTGTTCAGAGAGGAGACACGGGTCCTGGTGTTCTACGCTGCAAGTCTCTCAGCCTTAGGGGTGTGCTGTATTGCCTGCACAATATCAGCTCTCTACGCTCTTGTTCCCCAGCTGACCTCTTACATCCTAAAAAGCACAATAAAACAAACACCAGTTTATTTGCTATGGCGAAACAGCTGAAAGAGGCCATGTATTTCAGTGCCTCAGCAGCTCTGATGCCTTTTGCAGGGACAACAGAGCAGGGGCTTTTGCAATCCATTTCTGGATATTGTTCCTATTTATCACTAATGCCCCTTCAGCTTATAGCTGTGCTGGCTTCCTTTTACTGCCTCAGGCTCCCCAAGCCTACACAGACAGTGCAAAGCACAGAGCCAGGATGGCCGTGTATGCAGCAGCTGGTGACCGCTACCTGTTGTGCTTCCAGCATCCCTGCTGCGATCCCAGGAAGAGCCCCAGCATCACCACAGCTTAAACACGAACCAGACAGCCCAGTGAAGCCTGCCTGTGTGTTTCTGGACAACAGTTTCCTTCATAACCCGGACCTCGGACACTTATTCTCTGCAGCAGTGCAGCTCACGGGCAGAGCCCGTGCTGAGGTACTGGAGGAGCAGAACTTTCCGTGACCTCTGATGGGTGCTCTCGTTACGCGATGCCTTCGCAGAGGAAGTGCCGTCATTGCGCTGGCTGGGGCCTGTGCCCGCCATGTACCCGGCGGACCTTCCCCTGAGGTCCCATCTCGCCTCAACTTTAAAAAACTAAACTGCAGCAGCTCCAGGGCTGGAGCTTGAAATGTTTTTCCCAACAGATTTTCAAAGGAGCTGTTGGGGAGGATTCTTCTGCCCCAGCTGGGTGATGCCTATGTCAGAGCTTGTCATCTACAATCTCTCTTTTTATGATCAACCGAAAGGAACAGGCACTTGAAGGGCATGGTTCATTTCTTTTTGCTGACTATAAAGGCAGTCCATGATGATGAGCCTAGCTGCAAACGTCTGCATTCAATCAAGCTGAGGGAGATGAATTCCATCCCGGTGCCCAAAATTTTTGGAGGCTCTAAACATTTAACCCCATTGCTTAACATTCAGAAATTATTCCACATTTTTTAGGTTGGAAGCATTTCTCTTTTTCTCTGGCAAGCTCAGTCTCTCCCTTCTTGCACGCTTTTAAAAAAAAAACATCATCATCTTGGCATCATCTCAGACTAAAACGGTGGATGCTAGTTAATTGTCTAACAAAATTGGTTGATTAATTTTTTATCTATCTATTTATAAAACTCCTTTAACACTATGAAGTGCTATAGAAATGCCATGTTGCTGTCAATAATTAATGCAGTAACATCTGGTGGGCACAAAGATGGATCACTGTCCCTCAAATTAAGGTACACTGTGTTAACTTCAACACTATTTTTAGGTGAGTGCAGCTCATTAAAAGCCTTCACATAACAGTTTTGCTGAAAGAACGGTCTTTGCCTCTGACAGCTTTTATTGTTGTTCTTGCTGTGGCTAAAATAAAATAGTAGCCCAACACTTTGTTTTCATCAGGATTATTATAGATATTCTTCCCATTCGTGCCATCCTGCTCAGTTTCTGGAACCACCCCAGCAACTGGGATACCTGGTTCCCTCCCAGTGCTCCACTGAGCATCTGTCCCGTGTGCCTCTCCAGTACCCTCCCCAAGAGGTAATTTCTGTGAGTGAGTGAGTGAGAGTGTGTGTGTGTGTGTGATGGGGATGAGAGGCAAGTGGCGTCCTTTGATAAGTCCAGAGAAATGTGTTGTGCATTTGGGTTCCAACTGATCCCTCCTTTTCAAGGCTGCAGGAAGTAAATCAGTCGTGTTTTAAATGATCCCACGCTCCAGCTGCTGCAGATTTGGAAATTGTTAATGAATGCTGCTCACAGCGTTATCTGCTTGTGGCCATATGGCTCTGTAGGGAGAAACTTCCATCCTGAAATATTCTGCACACCTTTCCGCTGTATTTGCAGCGCTGCTGGAAGGCAACCATCACCTGTCTGGAGGGTGACAAACAACTTGTGTTCAGTAGCCAGTGCATTGCAGCTGGGCATCAGGGAGGTTTTTTTTTTGTTTTTTTTTTACACAGGCTACTGGGGCAATTTTTTTTGTTTTATGTGCCAGTGTAAAGGAGACTTTAAAGGCCTTGACTCCTAATGATGTGTGGACAGCATCCTGCTTGGCATACTAATGCATGAAATGAATCCTTTCTGATGACATATTCTGACTTGGAAACTCTCTGATTCCCTTCTTAAGGCTCAGCAACCTTTGGAACAAATGTCCATTCCTTCTCCCCGTATTCCAGTGCCAAAATCCTATCCCCTGTGTGTGGCTAGTGTGAGGCTTTATCATATTGATTGTAGACTAATAAAAAAATATTAAAAGGGACCTCAAACATTCGTTTTATCCATCTCCTGCCCAAAAGAGAATTACCTATATCTGGGCCATTCCTGGCAAATATTTATCTAAGTTTACCTTGATGGAAACTCACCCATCCCAGACAACCTACTTCAGCGTGTCTCTAGCCTTACCCATAAAACTTAAATGTCCAGCTTGAATTCCTCTTGCTGCAGTTCACTATGTGTCCTTTCCCCAGCATAGATATGAAAAAAGGATTATTCCCATCCTTTTTGCTGTGGTCTTTTATGTGTTGAAGACTGTGCATCACATCCTCCTCCTCAGGCAATGTCATCTTCTCTAGATTAAGTTAGTCCAGTACTTTCTGTCTTTTCTCACAGATCTTGTTTTCTTGACCATTGACCTTTGTTGGCACCCTCCTTCTAGACTCTGCCCAGTTGATCCACAAACGTTTTGAAGTGTGATGCCAGTTGTCGAGCTGAGTTCGTACCAATACTAGTGCTGAAGGATTACTTCCCAAGTCTTAACAGGAGTCTAGCCATGCTTCTTAGTATGGTCTTACACATTTTCACAACAGTGTGACATTGACGATTCACAGTCTTATTTTGATCTGGTGGAAACCTTTCCCACCCATCCTTTTCTCAAGTCCCTCTATACAGGTCTGTTACATAGATGGCAACAAACAGTTGCTTTTCAGTATCTAAGGGACTTGCTTCTCTTTGAATGTTACTGACTTTCACAGGGGAGAGATGAAAAATCCCCTGTGGCTCCCAGATATACCTTCGAAGAGCAATCTCCAATATCCTTAAAATGATTACACCAATTTGCATAGCTGTTCAAAAATAGGCTTCTCCATGTGAGGTCCTTTTAACCCCTATATGAAGCTTTCACTCTGTTTTGGCTGACACCAACTGGGTCTTGGCCCTCCCTGGCAGCAGAACGGAGCTCCCTCCAGCAGTGGGCAGGTCAGGAAGGGCTTGGCTTGAGCTGTGGCATCCCATGAGTATGAAAGAGAGTTTTGTCGCCTGTCCTACCGGAAGGGAGGACTCAGGGTAGTTTAGAGGCAGAACACTTACGAGAGCCCTTTGTTAGAAAACCAGTGGCAGAGCGTATTATCTTCTCTCATTGCTTCATCGTGTAATGGAGAGCCGCAACGGTCCCTTTAACATTTAACTGCAGCTTCAAGGAAAGGCCCCTTTGAGTGTTGTTCCAAGGGCTTCAGAGCAGGCCAACAAAAACAGGCAGGGATGATTAAACTACAGACCAGCTGAGGTGATCTTGACACGACTGCTGATGTTCAGGTCAGCCCGTGCCTGTCTTCCGTCCAGAGGATTTTCCCTTTGACAGAGGAGGGTCCTGCCACCAGTCACACAACTTGCTAGGCTGAAAGAGGGACACAGTGCTCAGAGAGGAACTCCTCAGTGGCCCAGGGGAGGCAGATAACATCCAAAGGGGCTGCTCCACCATTTTCATGGCTGTTAGTGTGCGTACATGGCTGGAGGTGAGCGCTCAGGGGAAGGTCCGTAGCAAATGCTGGCTTGATGGCTGTGTGAGGAAGACGTGGCAAGGTGTCAAAGGCCTTACTGAAGTCCAGGTAGACTTCAGGTCTACCATAGGTGGGTTACTCCTCATCTCCACAGTATCATGACACCACCAAGAGCTTCCTACCTGCCTGTGGCTCCCTTCCCCTCCTCCTATTGCTCAGCCAAGTTTTTTGTCCTCTGCACTCCCTGCTTGGCTGAGAAGAAAACAGCCCTGCAGCAAGGCCGAGGACAACACAGAATTGTCAGCCTCTGCTGCTGGTGTCAGGGTCAGGCCAACTGGCAGACAAGGAACCATTTGAGCTCAACTCTTTGGCAAGCTAAATGAGCAGTGCTGGGATCAATCACACACAGGACTGTAGATATTCATCATGGGCTAGATGTACTGTTCCCAGGGGATGGTGCATGCCTGTCTCAGCCTCTGTAGTTAAAGAGCTAGAGTTGGGGAGAAGACCTGAACCGTATGGAGAGACTTCCAGGAAAGTTAATGCCCTACGATGTTTCAAAAAAACTTCTTTTCTCAACAGAAAATCTATAACTCTTTTAAAATGAAGCTAGTTGCTGATCTAATTCCAAATGCTCTCTGCTTGACTTGAAAGTGATTTCAGCAACGCTTTGATCTACACCCAAAAGCCACTGGGAATAGCACCAACTGCTCAAGCAGGCCAAAGCCAAGAAAGGAAAGTATCCTTGCATTAAAAAAAAAAGCATCCTGGTTCCTAGGCCTCCACCAGATCCACCCTGCACCCAGGCAAATTCACAGGCTCTTGGGAATGCTTCTGTTCAAAAACAACAATACCCTCTGGAAGGTCGTGTGCTGTTGGGAATGTTTCCCTTCTCTTTCTAGATCACTCTATCCAGCCTTCTAATTACAGCTGGCTAGATTATTTTTACAAATAAATTATCCGACTAATTCAACCCTTTATCCAGCTCATGAATCATTAGCAAACACACTTTGCTTTTTGTTGCTCTTGGTAATTATTTCATGAATGGTTCATGCAAATAAACTTCAGTCTGTGGGAGGTGTCTGCAGCTTGCTCCTCTCGCCTCTTCAGGCCGTGTGAGTGGCTCCCTCACTGATGTGCTGTGCTTTACTGCTCTTGAACTGCATGTCAGAATGCTTTTAATTACAAGATTTCTCCTTCCTCATGCAGAAAATGCCCCTGCCACAGCTGTGTCCCAAACGTTACATGCCAGGCAGAACCCCATTTACACCAGTCCTCATGAATAAGAAACAAAAGAGAGTGGGGGAGGAGTGGAGATGAGCAGCTGTGCAGAATCTGAATAAATATTCACTGATTCCCTTTTCTGAGCATCTGCTGTCTAAGTCTCCTTCTCGTGCAAATAACACATGAAGTGTGTGCAGGGAGCGCTAGGAGACAGCGGTATGCCATGTTTTTCTAGGGGCTGGCCCACAGAAGTTAACAAGTCCTAATAATGTTTCCAGACAGAAATAAAGATCCTTCTCGTTATTATAATCCCTGTTGCTGCCTCATCTTCACACCTTATGTTTTAAGGAAAACATTCTGTTGGGATAGGGCTCCACCAGCCCCATCCCCCAGGGGCATGCAGCTTGGTATATCCAAAGGAGCCAAAGGAATAGCAGAAGTTTTCATGCTAGAGCAGCTCTGTTCATCATCTACCATAGTATCTTCTCCTGAAGAATGATCAGACAGATGTCTTCTAAGATGTAGTAAAATAGCTGATGACGCATCTCATATTTCCATGTGTATTTTGGAAAAATGCCTTCCTGAAGGTGATCCACTTAGACCTTGACACATGACAATTGGCACGCATGGTTGTTTTCACCTACTGGGTAGCCCTGCAAATTCTGCTTTTCTGCAAAGGCTAAGCTCTTCCTCTCCCCCTGCCCTTGATTTCTCCCTAATATACCTTGCTGTTCTGTGTTGAATCCACAGCTGTTCTGCTGAGTGTTGTGTATCCTTTGTGCCCATGTATTACTGCCTGTAGCCCAACGCAAAAAGAAAATACTTTCTGCCCTTTATGAAAAAAACCCACAAAAATCCTGGAATAATCAGTTCACACTTAGCCCTAAGGCAATTGTTCACAAGATGCTATGAGCCAGCTCCCTGTGATTCTGCGTTCACGTTCTGTTTAATGGCGCTCCCCCTGATTTACAACCTTTTATCTGCCATGCCTTGAAGGCACTAACAGAACTTAACTGCCCTGGCTGGCTTACCTGGGCCCTCTATCCATGCACCCTCTTGCCCATTAGTCCACACCTGAGCTTAAATAAAGCTCCTGGGCTATGTTGCCTGTGTACCTGTTCTGAGCTCCGTCCCGGCTTAATTGTTTTTCCAGAGAGATGCTGGATCCACCTTGTAGAAAGCCTTGTCTTGTTCCCTGGAGGGACCCTGGACTTGACTCATCACCTTGCCTTGCCTGGGGCTGTCAGTGGACCCTGTCTCTATCAGCACCCTGTCTGGTGCTGTGGGACTGTGCCTGGTCGGTGAGGGTACCACCTGTGCTGCGATCACCCTTGTCTACCCTCTTGTCCTCCCTTATATTATCCTCCTGGTTGCTTTATGCCACGAACAGCATACTCCAGAGGGTTGTCATTTACTCAGTGTTGCACCAGGAGTTCACAGAGCCGAAAAGATACAAAAGCCTGCATATACACCAAAATGTGTGAAGCCTCTGACTTCACAGTAATATGACTACCTCAAATCTCTTTCACTCAAAAGTAACCATAAGTGGCTACCATCTAATAATGGCTATCTCTTGTGGATGATCCTGTCCTGCTGCTCTTGAGGAACTGTCCAGGTCACAAAACTGTCACCAGAGTTGTCCCCCTTATACCCAGTCTCATCAGAAGGGATGAAAAGTTGCTGGAGCCTGTCCTACATTTGGAGTCATGTCTCCTGTGGAAGATGGGGGATTTCAGTCTCAGAAGTTGTCAAGCTGACATCTTTCAGCAACAATAAACTCAACAAAGAGAGTGAAGGGCACTATTATAGAAAATTAACCTGGTTTCAGACTATATATAGCCCCTATATGCATTGCAGCCATTCACAGGGCGATTCCTGCCATGGTATAGGGTTTTCTATTGCACAGTAGCCCTAAGCTGGAGGTGGGAGAGTGTCTTGCGGAAGCAGTGTAGGAGCTTGCTGTGCCAAGTTCATCAGTCCACAAAAAGCCATCACAGGCAGCTATCTGTTTTAAGAGGCTGTTTGGCTCTTTTTGCTTCCAGAGGGTTTCATTTATTATTGTGGTTAGAGTGAGCTGCTAATATGTTCATCAAAGGCTTGCTTTTCTTTTTTTTTCTGGACAAAAACTGAGTTTTCAAAGGAACGGATGCTCATGAGAAATGTTTGTTCCCTTAGAGATTTTAATATTTCAGAATAAAAAAAGCACTTGATTCTTCTCCAATTTTTTGTTTGTTTAGGCTGAGGAAGGGGTATTAAAACAAACAAACATTTTTCTATTAGAACTGAAATAGGATGAAGTTGCTTGATATGACTGAAGAAAGATTGTCCACTTGAAATGAAACAGAAATTATGATTTAGTGTTCATTCCTAAATGAAACAAAGTTGGGGGTGGGGGAAGCTTTGGAAAAAAATGGAAGCTGCATATTTGCGGGGGGACGTCATGTGTGGAAAACAGCCACCATATTTTGCTAGTCCTAATGAAAGGTAAATGTGTTTGGGTAAAGTGATGGGAGTTTATAGTTACTGTTCATCAATTTTAGTCTGACCTCTGGCTGTGCATTTCACAGCCACAGACTCCCTGTTGATATTCTTTTTCTAGACCTTTGGCTTCATTGAATGCAGAGTGCTTTCAAAGTGTACATTGCAAGGAGTGAAACTAATAGCAAGATTGCAGTCAGCTAAGAAAGCGTGCCAGACTGTGAAGATGCTCTGGCATCAGAGCACTGATTTGGGACCCTGGCAACAGGATCTGTCAGATAGCTCTTACTGAGTTGTAGGCTCTTAGATAATGCAGATTACTCTTGTTCAAAAAAAAAAAAAAAAAAAAAAGGACCATAGTGTAATTTAATTCAGGTTGAAAGGGACCTCAGGAGGTCATCTGGTCCAATCCCCTGCTCAAAGCAGGGTCAACTATGAGATCAGACTGAGTTGCTCAGGGCTTTGTCCAGTCTGATCTTGAAAACGTCCAAGGATGGAGACTGCACTTGACCCATCAAACTAATGGTTAATGACCTGAACCACATCATCCCGAACCATATCATCCATTTTAAGCATTTCTTTATCTACTCATCTTCCCACCACAGCAATATATCTGATCATAGCAGGAGAATGTGACGCTAAAAGAGCTGTTCAGAGAGGAACTGTCTCTAGCAGATAACTACCCTGCTGATTGACCACCACTTCGCTGCTGTCTCACTGCAGTATTTGCATGCATTCACTGTTAAATATTCAGATTCTTTGGCGATAAACATGAGCAAGGACAAATAACAGACTGAGCAGCTCTCCATGTCACTTTAAAATGCATCATGTCTAGCAAACTCTCTAAGATGCTGCTTAATCCACAGGTATTCGCATGGAGTCCTAACCTCCTTAGACATTACTTTTTTAGATCCATGTCTGTTAATCACCTGTGATGCTTGCTGATAGGTAGGCTGACATCAAATACGTGCTGTGTAAAATTCAGAGGCACAACTGTTCTTAATCCCGAAGATACACTTAATGTTAAAGATTCATATTTCATCCTTGCAAGCCCATTATAATAGCTCAATGCTTATTATAAGCACCCAGGGAATATCTTTGTGTGTAGGAGACCTGTCTAACACATGTGGTGTCACAAGTGAATGGTAAAGTTCTGCAAATTCCTAATGTTCATTTCTGTAGTCATGGCTATAACGGAGGCTGGGGTTACTCTCCAGGACTGGACTGGATAATAATTGGACTGAACCAATACCGATAAGTTCAGGTGGCTTTCAATAGCCAAAAAAAGGAAATCAGGTGTGTCATTATTCACACAGCTGCCTATTTTTATTAGGACTAACTCCTGAATCAATTAGTGGACCATGCAGTGTGGCTGTACACTGAGAAACTGTAGTACGGGACACTGGAGAGGACAACAGATGGAAAGGTGGATGCAAAGTCATCTTACTGCCTGTTTCATCATGCACTCTGTGAGACTGGGCTCCTGGTCGGTGAGAGTGATCCTTGTCTAGAAGACACTCGGTGATCATGACAACAGTTACATTTTTCATTTATTTCTTGTCAATTGGCTGTAGCAGACAGCTTCAGCACATAGCCATATACTCTTTTATCTACACTGGCATATGCCAAGATAGATAGAGTCTAAGTGCCTGTATGTCTAGAAGCTTCATCCTTAAGTCCTTACAGGAGTAGAAAAATCTCAGAGTCTTACTGAGCTGCCAGAGCTCTGTCCAAAGCTGCCTGTGAGGGTGTCTGCACTGCTGCTTTAGGGACACAGCAGCCTGCTCCCCCTACTCTTAAAGTCCAACTGCACCTTTTAGGGATCCAGGAGATGGCAAAGAGCATGGCCCCACCAAGAGGTGGCCAGAAAGAATCAGTGACTCTTGACTTCCGAAAAGTTCTTGATTTTTATTTCCCACAGGATACAGCGTTTTTTTTCTCCCTCCCTTAAAATTATTTTTTTAGGGCATAACAAACTGTTAGTCTGTTAATGTGTTTCATTCCAAGGGCTGGTATGTTCATAGGGGTGATTCTTACACAGACAGAATTTTCAAAACAAAGTCCCTGAAGAAAAAGAGGTTTCTAATACCTAATGTGAATGCCTCTGTACATATTCTGGGCCTGATTTCAGGAATTCAGGTTTGGTATATTTTTTTTTGCCATCATATTTATAAGACATTATATTATGGATGACTCATATTTTATATGAAAAAAAGAATCTTTTGTTAAAAGAGTTACAGATGCCTAATGCTAAAATCCACCTACAGAAATGGTTACTGGCAAAGAAAAGTCCTTTAGCATCCCCTCCTTTAACATATCTCAACCCAATAAAAGATATTCCCATTTTCAGCTAACTGAATCCCACCTCAATAAATAAGAGACAGGTACTTTGAAAATGTGCAGTAACACAATAAATGCCAACTTTCTTGAAAGTTGCACTGAAAGTCAAAAGTTCACCTCTCTGAAAAGCCAAGATGGATGTGCATTTTCTGCAGCACAGAGGGTGTCAGATGTGTTACATTTCCAGGGGGAAGGAAGAGGTTGTACTTGAGATTTTCCATTTTAGTGCATTTGAGAGACATTTTTATCCATTTACTCTTCTAGCATCAGTAGCAAGAAAGTGTGTGTGAAAGAGATTACTGAAAATATAAAGCCATTCAATAAATCAATAGTGTGCTTTCACTTGGAATATTGTGTTCAGTCGTAGTCACCAGCCATCAAGCAGCTGCAGTAGAAATGGAAGAAGTTCAGAGACCAGTGACATGAATGATTATCTGCTTGGGAGACTGCTGTTGAAGAAAGATTGAGAAGGATGCGATCCTTTAGTTTAAAGAAGAAACAAATAAGAATAGTTAGGTTAGGGGAATATAAAACAGTAAATGGAACAGGAAAAGTAGAGTTAGCATTTCCTGGGACTCTCCCCATTAAGACAAACACTGTGCAAATTCCCAGCCTGGATAATCTTTGCAAGTCATTTATTATATATTATTATAATAACTACCATTTAATACAGCATCATTTAAAACTGTGTGCTTTACAGACTTAAAGACAAGAAGCACCTTCTAAGCATTCTGACTTGCCGTCCTGCAGGACAGTTGTCACCACTCCTGGTCAGCACAAGTCACCACAGAATGAAAATTCTGCAATCATCACAATCATAAGTTTCAATAAATATTTCTACCAACAGGTACAGAAGTGCCGTACCCTTCTTCCTTCCTCTGTCTGTTTCTTTTCGACTAACACTGCAACGAAGCACAAATTTTCAATAACCTGATAATTAGGGACAGCTAATTTAGGTCCTGTAACCTTTAGGGCTCAGTGAGATGATTCCTTTGAATGCATCAGTGTTCAGCAGCTGAACTTTCTCTGCCAGTTTGGCAGGTTTTGGCTCTCTTTAGATGCTTCAAAGTCTTTTCATAGTCTTTGATCTTATATTATGTGGGGTCCAAGGGAGAGAGGGGTCAAGCCACATCATAGCTACTTGGGACTTGGTCAGTTTGTAAGAAGCATTGTGGTACAGTTGCTTTTGTTAGCAGGGGCTGGATTAAGTCGACCTTGCAGAACTCCTGCATTCATATGTTCCTAAATAATTGCACATCTAGCTGCAGAATTTTCCAGCTGTCTAATTAGTAAAGTGTGTCCAATATGAAACCCTGCAGCATTTTGCCCCATTGCAAGCTAAACTTCTGGTCATACTCGTGGTTCTCTCTGCTGCAGGCTGAACATCTGACCCATAGGACAGTTTACTCATCTTAGTTTCCTTAAGTGTTAGCTGCTATTTCTTTTATTCTCAATGAATAATATCTTATTCCCTTGCTGAAATAAAGACAGCAATTAGTGATGGAGCAAAGTGCAGCTACATGCTGGGGGAAGTGGTGGAATTTGTGAGACTTAGTTGAAAATGCAAATTTGTCATATTATCTCAGAGTCTGGTAGAATAAATCCTGACACTTCAGTCCTGAAGGCATGGAGCACATTTGCACAGGGAGGCTTGGGGTGTAAATCATGCTTTGCTCAGAGCACTATGAACTGTGGTGCCCATGTCCTGAGGTGAGTCCCTGCAAGATCACTATTTAAGCACCACCAAGGCATGTTGCAAAGCAATGCCGTGATTTTTTTTGTCTGTAGCCTTCACTGGGACATCAGGACCCCACGACACTGAGGGCCAGGAAAGGTAACAGCCACCTGACACCATACCCCCATCAGCCCAGGGTTTCACTTCAGAACCCCCTGCCACCGCCGGGGAGCCCCAAGCTTTTGTGGCAAATATGTTTCTCTTCAGCCACACTACTGCTAAACCTTTTTGCCTGTAGCACTGCTGACAATCCATCCATGATTAATACTGTTCAGATGGAGCTGAGTTCCCCTTCCATTTTATCATGCAGGCAGCAGTATGAAAGCCTGAGGAAACAGCTGATGTGCCCCTTCCTTTGATGTATTCTCTTTTAAATGCTTGACTCAGCTGAGAGGTGACCAAGCATCTCCTGAATGATTTGCACTGGAGCAGGCACCTGAGCTTTTCCTCAGCCCAGAGTGACACAAGTGTTGGTACTTGGTGACTTGATGCTCACAATGCATTGAATGTGACAGGGGAAGAGATGAATCATAGGCAGGCAGAGAAGGTGGTTGCAATTTGGGACAAAGGAATAAGGTATCTACCCTGACCCATGTTCAGTGGCAACAGAAACTATGGCTTGCAGCAAGCTGGACAACAATATTCCACATGCTTTTGCATCGAGACAGTGTTGTGAACATACACTGGAATCAGATTTTAGACTAACTGTCACTGTACACACTGCATTTCCCAGATAAACTGCTCATTGCCCTCTTGGGTGTTTCCTGTTTGTTCGTTTATGCTGTACAAGAGAAAGCTGAGGCGTATGAGCAAATAAGATCTCTGTCCAGTGTTGCACTTAGTGATAAAAGTGTCAGAGGCTTGTGGCTGAGAGTCTAAACTGACAATAAGCATGGACCAAGAGCAAGTTTCTGATAAAGGTACGTGTTGTGCTAGGGAGATTTGTTTTTTCTTGCTTTGGTTTGTTCCCTATTAGCCGCTGCTGGAGGAACACCAAGCAGTGTAACCAATGAGTCTTTCCCTTACAGAGGAGGTGAGAACAGGGGCTGGGTAGATGCCTGTCTCGCTCCAGGAAGAACCAACGTTGGCTGTCTCCCTGCAGCCTGCTCCAGGAGAACACAACAAGCCTGCTATGGGTTGAGAAACCACTTGTCAATTGAGTCAACTTCTCTTTCCTGGTGAGCCCAAAGATTTGAAACTGACGAGTGAGACCTCAACATCTGTGGGATTGGCTCTTTAAAAACAAGAAATTTTTCAAGGGATTATACTGAAATTTTAATCTATATTATCACTCTATCTATATGTGCATGACTATCAGCATTGCAAGATCTCCTGTCTCAAATGTATTATTTGGTATTTGATGTCCTCTGCTGCAAAGATTTTTCTCCCATCTAACTGTCTGTTCCCTGCTCAGCAAACGGTCCTTGTAACACAGGCCCCAGGGAAGCTACAGAGGAGACATCCTGTTATGATAGACAGTTGCTCGTCTGCCTCCAAAGCTCCTGCCTGCATGACTTAATACACTACCCTCTGAAAACCCCTGGGAAGATGGAGAGATGTCACTGATTCCCAGTCTATTGCTAAACAACTATGCATGTGACATGGCAAGCACCACTGGCCCAATTTCAATGCACCCTGAACTAGAGGGAGAGCGACGCAGGCAAGAAAGACATTTAGCTGGAGCACAGAGGGAAATATTCTGGCTGACCTTATGGCTAGTAGCTAAGGGACTCCCTGCCCTCTGGAGCAGTTGCACGGATTCAGCTGCGTCCTGGACTCCTTATCTCATCATCTTTGGACCAAAGTACAAGAGGTACTTTTTCCACTAACTCCCCACAAACGTCCCTGCAGCTGTAAATATGAGAAGCAAAGACATTTTTGTCTTCCTTTCTTTAGTATGTCTTGGCATTAAATATCATATCATGAGCTTATTGAAGGCAGACAGACTTGACAGGTGCCAAGTTCCGATGCAGTAGTTATTACGGTTCTTGTAGGCAAAAGAGCAAGCCATCTCCAAAGCTAGCCTCTAGCACTGTTATAAAACAAAGATGCTGATACAATCCTGATTCCAGATCACATACTCCTCACATACCCTGAGAGTCGAGCCACAGTGTGCAGGAGTCAAAAACTGACATTGAACTCAGCTCATCACAAATAAACTGCACCGATGCAGCAGCATATATGGGAAGAAATGTTTCAGCTGGTCATGTTGCAGTGCAAAGAGGCTCTGTAACAAGCAAAAGAAATTAGAAATTTTCATTGACGTAATTGGCATTGCTGAAACCTGGTGGGACAATTCGCATGACTGGAATGTTAAAATCCATGGGTTTAATCAGTTTAGGAATAAGTGAGTAGATAAAAGAAGTGGAGGTGGCAGTCTGCATTAAAGACATCATTACTTGATTTAGAGTTATTGATAATCCAGAACCAAAGGATGTTGAATGCATACGGATTAATGTGTTACCTAATAAAACCCAGGAGGCATGCTGGTACAGGGATGTTCCAGACTGCTAAATCAAACCAGAAAATAAGGTGAGTTATTCTATAAGCACCTGTCTTTTCTTCGTACCTACTGCAGAAGGAAAAAATGAAAGCACTGTTTTAAGGAGCTTTGATTATAAGGATATATGCTGGAGCTGATAGAGTTTAAAGGTTTCTAAATTTATCAGCAGTCCTGGCTAACCAGGGAGTTCCCAGATGACTCAAAGTTAGCAAATGTGACGCCCATCTACAAGAAGGGCCAGAAGGAGGATCCGGGGAACTACAGGCCTGTCAGCCTGACCTCGGTGCTGGGGAAGATTATAGAGCAGGTCATCTTGACTGCCATCACGTGGCACATACAGGACAACCAGGTGATCAGGCCCAGTCAGCGTGGGTTTATGAAAGGCAGGTCCTGCTTGACTAACCTGATCTCCTTCTTTGACAAGGTGACCCACCTAGTGGATGAGGGAAAGGCTGTGGATGTGGTCTACCGGGACTTTAGTAAAGCCTTTGACACCATTTCCCACAGCATTCTTTGGGAGAAACTGGCTGCTCATGGCTTGGATGGGCGTACTTTTCGCTGGGTAAAAAACTGGCTGGATGGCCGGGCCCAGAGAGTTGTGGTGAATGGAGTTCAAACCAGTTGGCAGCTGGTCACAAGTGGTGTTCCCCAGGGCTCAGTA
>NW_008824032.1:4390857-4411537 GCF_000699105.1 Pygoscelis adeliae | reverse complement strand
CAGGCTGGATCGATGGGCCAAGGCCAACTGTATGAGATTCAACAAGGCCAAGTGCCGGGTCCTGCACTTTGGCCACAACAACCCCATGCAGCGCTACAGGCTTGGGGAAGAGTGGCTGGAAAGCTGCCTGGCGGAAAAGGACCTGGGGGTGCTGGTCGGCAGCCGGCTGAACATGAGCCAGCAGTGTGCCCAGGCGGCCGAGAAGGCCAATGGCATCCTGGCCTGTATCAGAAATAGTGTGGCCAGCAGGAGTAGGGAAGTGATCGTGCCCCTGTACTCGGCACTGGTGAGGCCGCACCTCAAATACTGTGTTCAGTTTTGGGCCCGTCACTACAAGAAGGATGTCAAGGTGCTGGAGCGTGTCCAGAGAAGGGCAACGAGGCTGGTGAAGGGTCTAGAGCACAGGTCTTATGAGGAGCGGCTGAGGGAACTGGGGTTGTTTAGCCTGGAGAAAAGGAGGCTGAGGGGAGACCTTATTGCGCTCCACAACTACCTGAAACGAGGTTGAAGTGAGGTGGGTGTCAGTCTCTTCTCCCAAGTGACAAGCAATAGGATGAGAGGAAACGGCCTCAAGTTGCACCAGGGTAGGTTTAAATTGGATATTAGGAAAAATTTCTTCACTGAAAGGGTTGTCAAGCATTGGAAGAGGCTGCCCAGGGAGGTGGTTGAGTCACCATCCCTGGAGGTATTTAAAAGACAAGTAGACGTGGCGCTTAGGGACATGGTTTAGTGGTGGACTTCGCAGTGCTACATTAACCATTGGACTTGATGATCTTAAAGGTCTTTTCCAACCTAAATGATTCTATGATTCTATGACTGCAAGATGATTACATTAAATGTGGGCAAACAGAGGGCAGCTGCAAATAGCTAATTTCTCAACAGTAGAAGAAAAATACAAACAAAATTGATGGGGGAAAAATTAGGCATGGAAAATGAATGAAAATTGGCAGGTCTTACAGAAGCGTTTGTTAGAAAAAAGTATGGCTTTGCAATCAACAAAAGGCATGCTTTGGCTGAGAGCTCATCATCCTTATTCAGCTGCAAAGTCAAAGCAGCAATCAGGAACTGGAAAGACATGTCTGATAAATGGGTTATACTGTATCAAGAAATAGATGGCAGTCAATATAAATTGGAAGTCATGAATATAGAAAATTGATAAAGGAAACTAAAGACACATTGAAAACAAGTGACTGGTAGACCTAAGGACAATAGGGAGAAATTTGTGTTAGGAACTAAATAAATTCTATCAGTTGCATGGGTCCGTGACTAATGGAGTTAATATTTTATTATATATTGGAAAAAGGGAGACTGATTTAAGTACTTCTTCTGGTCTATATTAAAAAAAAAACACAAAACATCATAAGAGGATGAAGAAGTACTTTCCAGTCCATTAGTGCCTGAAGATATTAAACATCACCTGCTAAGGTTAGATATTTTAATGTTTCCAGATCTGAATGACTTCTACCCAAGAGTCCTAAAGAGTTTGCTGTGTTACCTATTGATTAGAGACAGTAACATACTGTAAACAAATCTTGTCATGGAGGAAAAATCTCAGAAGACTGGGAGAACGCTAATGCTGTGTTTATGTAGCAAAAGATGCAAGCAGCTTGTTCTAAGTAATATGGAAATATTACTTGGAATATTACGTCTGGTCAGATAGCCAGACATCAGCTGCTGACAAAGTAATGAGCAGAAGTATAATTAATGCCAATCAACATGTTCTTACTGAAAGAGAACATGTCAAACCTGTTGTGATTTTCTCGGATTCACAAGTTTAGCTGATGAAGATAACCACACTGATTTCTGTTCACTTAGTAGCGCATGATATTCTGATTAAAAAATAGACCTGTGATGATTTTACAACATCCATAAAGCACATCATAAATGGATTAAGAATAAATAGCTGTAAGACCTCTAAAAAGAGGTGTCAGAAAGAACACCACTTCAAATGGGGAAGGTGTCTTACACAGCTCCACAATCAGAACTGGGCCTGATGCCTAATGATCTGGAAGTAAATAAAATATTGCAGCCAGTAAAGCTTATAGAGACATAAAGTTTGGCAGAGTAGTAAATGTAAGAAAAAAGACAGCCATGGACCCTGAATTGCATTCAGTAGCAAGTGGGTGCTTACAGACAAAATGCATTTTGACGTGGTTCAATGCAAAGCTAAGAAGAGCGAGCGCAAGCCATTCCTACCAAAAGTGCCTCTGTACACATCGACTCTGAATAGGATGTAGAGGCTATGGCAGACAAGTGATAATCATCTTGTACCATTGTGTGATAAAGGGGGCTAGTAAGAGCCTTGAATGCAGAAGAAAAAAATGTTTCTTACTTCTCCAGTGCTGAGAGGTTATTTTATGTTTGTATAACGATATTAGTGAGACTAAGTCTAGAATAATATGTTCAGTTCTGGTGTCCATCCCTTAAAGGACGCTGAAAAATCAAAGAGAAAAGAAAATAGCCACTCAAATGTTTAGAGGGCTGGAGAAAGTGCCTTACAATGGGAATCTCAGTGTTTAGTTTGTTTAGCTTATCAAAAAGAAGACTTAGAAGTGACTTGATTGCAATGTACAAGTACTTTCATGGGGAGAGAATGCCAGCTACTAAAGGGGTCTCTAACCTAGCAGAGAAAACCAGAGTAGGAGTCACTGACTGGAAGCTGAAGCTGGACAAATTTGTGCTGGAGGCGAAGCATGAATTTCAGCAAGGAGGGTGGTTAACCAGGAAACAGCCACTGGTGTAAGATACGGACGTCCCATCCCCTGCTGTCCTTAAATCAAGACTAAATACTCATCTGAAAAAAAGATGCTTTCATCAAACACAAATTCTTCCTGTCATTACAGTGGCAACGGAATAAGAATGCAAAAGACCCGCAGTGCACAAAAGGTCAGACTGCTTGATTAAACTGTGATTCCTTTTAGCCTGAAACTCGGCAGACCCAGGAATTACATTTGTGTTCACTTGGTCAAATGAGCCGTGCTGTAAAAATCTGATCTCCAAGAAATAAAGAGAGGGTCTGTTCTGCTGACTGCGAACGTGTTATTCCCCTTCTACTGACCGTCTGCTGTGGAAGCAGATGGGGAGCTTGGAGAATCACAACTAACACTAGTGCTGCTCCTTCATCTGTCTTCCTTTTTGTTGCCTTTAGAGGTTTGGGTAGCAATCCCTAAAAATCAGCAAAACATGAGCACAAGATCATCTGTGGCACAGCGTTGTGGAGAGTGTTGAACTCATTTCTCTCATCTGGAGGATTGTCTTTAACCAAAACCCTTTGGTGTTACTCAGTAATATTGTGTTGTGCTGTAGTGTAGCAGGGAAAGAATTTGTACAATGCAGGACCAACTAAAGGCAGCCACAGAGCCACGAAAGATCTTTAATTCCCAGGACAAAACAGCACTGCAGTCCAAGATAATACTTCCAAAACAGTTTGGGGCTGTTTTAGTCATCGAGTCAGACTGGCTGCATAGCACAGACCATAGGAGGGTAAGAATCGCCTAGATTTATAGGGCATCTCCACCACTGACAGACCATGTACTAATGCCCACTAGCCAGAGGGCACGGCACCTCACCTCCTATTTGAGGTACGAATGCGTGTGTACTGTTTCTCTGCCTGCCAGCCCAGGGGCTGGCTCCTGCAGGTCGAAGTGGCTAACTCCCCCCTCCAGTCTGAGCAAAGGGAAAAGAATGGAAAAAGCCAAAGCGAAAAAAACTCAACTTCATCTTGCAGCTAATTATTAATCATATGCGGTTTCCCAGCATTTCCAGAGTAGTTCCTTGGTCCCCTCAGGACTATGCCTTAGCCTTATGAATCAGAAACAAGCTTTTCTCTTTTTCTGTCTTTGCCACATCTTTTTCCGTTCTTTTGCCTCTTTTCCCCTCTCCATCATCACACACCTTCATTCCTTTCTCTGATCCTTCTTTCCCCAGCTCCTAATTTCCAGCTTCTGTTCCCTGTATCTCCTTCTCTTCCATCATCTCTTTTGCTCCATACTGTTTTCTCTCATATCCCTCTCTCATAGCTCTACAACAGCAGTGCCCTGACACAGAAAAAGTGATCTGTTCCTATAAGAATAATGCAGCTGCAGCTCCGGCCTATTTAATGAAAGCCTCTAGTATATGGCAAGAACGGCTTGTGAGTCCCTGAGGTAGAGGTAGTATTTTGTATTAATATTTGATATCTTATTTAGGATGCAAAATCAGATGCATGAAATCTCTCAGGAAGAATTGAATGCAGAGTTCTGTTTAAATGGTACAGTGCCAAGCCAGACTGCCGGACCACCCCTTCTTGTCTTCCAGACAGAACTCTCTGAGCTGCCCTGGTTTTAGATGGAGCACAACCTGCTGTCAATCTAAGAACCAGTCCCACCACTCTGAGAACTGGTGGAGTGCCTAACCCCAAATGCTGAGTCAGATCCCTTCCCACATACCTTAGATCAAGCAAAGAAGAGGATTGTGTGTTTTTTACTCTCTCTCTCTCTCTCTCACACACATGTGCAGAGGGACTTCACCCCCTCTCTGCATCCACATGTATGTGGCAGGGTGGGTGAAAAAAACCCTGTCACTCACTCTCTCAAAATGCATAAAGCCAAAGTGATTTGGCCCCTGTTGAAGATGAAGAGTTCCCAGCTTTCCCCTCAAAGCTTCATCCAATTAATGCTTGTACCCTCCTTCACGTTACCCCCAAAACCTGTATGTGCACCCCTTGCCCTTCCTGCAGATGATTTGGAGACCCTCAGCTCCAGAGCAAACTCATTCTTCCAGATCTGCTCCTGCAGCTCCTGGCTGAGCTCTTCTCTCCCCTTCCTGAAACCCTGTATCTCAAGGTGGCACTAGCAATAGCCTCTTACCCTTCCCAAGCCTAAAAGGGGGGGTAGCTCTGGGCATGTTTTGTTCTCATTGCATTTTTCTGTACTTGGAGGAGCAGGAGGGAAGGTGGATGCATTCTCTATTTGTCTCTTTTCTACCCCTACCTTGAAAAATATCTCCTTCTTTCCTGAGAGAATATGATGGGGTTGGAGGGAGTAAGGAACAGGGGGCAGAGGCAGAACCTGCCTCTCGCTGGAGCCCTCATTGCCTTTTCTGCTCCAGGAGGCAGGTGAGATTGGGGAAGATCTGTCCTTCGTGCCACAGTCATGGCTTGTGTTCAGACAGGCATCAATGCTGCAGGACTTGTAGTCAGACAAGAATCACGAGGCTTGGGAAAAAATTATTTCTCTAGCCTGGAATTTTGGTCTCAGGAGGTCAGAGCTATAAGAAGCTATGATCTTTGTGTACCGCTTCTTGAAGCTAACGTTCCCATCTATTCTGCCCCTGAGAAGCCCTAGCACAATGGCTCCTCACTGCGTGTCTACTACCCTTCGTCTAGGCACTTTCCAAAACTGCCCTACCTGACAGGGCTCCTTTCTTGAGGATGCAGTATCTCAGCGTGAGAGCAACCTCAGCAAATGGGGCAGCGGGAGAAGGGAGGTTACCTGCCCCTGAAACACCCAGAAGGGAAGTAACAGGATTAGCAAGGAAAAAACATGCTTTTTTTTCCTTCTGGGCTTGGGCAGACTGACAGGCCCAATGAAATGTGTGGGTGTCACTTGGCAGGTGTGAATCGTTCAGGCAAGCTACAGTACACATATTTAGTTGTTTTAAACTGTCTTCATACATCAGACCTCGCCACCCCTTACGCAGATTTATTGCCGCAAACTTTCATTGAAAGGATTAATGTCATCCAGACCTGGCTGCTTTGGACATTTGCATCAAGGCTACCAGCCTGGTAGTCGACATTTCTTCCATGGCCGTTTCTTTCCTGAGTCATTTAGGAGAAGCTCAACGCAGAGAAGGGGAAATTCTGGCATCCTTGAGGTGAAGCAGTGTTCTGTCAGTAAAATGACTCTCTGTGGCCCTTCTCTGCTAATACACAGTGCATTGCCTCTGCTGAACAGAGAAATCTCACCCAGAGCCGGGGGGCAGGTTTGCAGAGGAGGTATAGCCAGAGGTCTGAGCACGCATCTGGAAAGTCACACGTTCTCTCTCGTTCTCTCGTTAAACTCTGAGGCTGACTCACTGCATGGCCCTTGCAGGCAAACCACCTCCCTTTGCTGAGCTTGTTTTCCTGTGTGTGAGTTAGGGCTGATGGTAGGGACATAGCGAGGTGCAAGATGGGGCGTCTAAACTTACTACTGTGAGCAAAAAATCATTGTTCATGTTGAGCAATTAGGCGTGTGTTTGTGTGTAGTGTTTGGCAGAGTCCGGTCTTAGATCTGGCTTCATACAATCAGAGGATTTTTTTTTTCCTGAGGAATAGTGATCAGCTTTATCTCAAGAATAAATTGGAATAACTTTTCAGTTCTTCTAATTTCCTCATGGAAGCAACACAAATATTTTCCTACCCCAGAGCTAGCGCTTCCTTCTCTCTCTCATTCACTGCTGGCTACACAGGAGCTGGTGGGCAATTAGTTTTCTTTCACCAGGCTGCCTGCCAGCATGGTTAACCTACCAGCTCCTCAGCAGAACCATTACACTTTTGGGGAAGCAAAAAACCACTGCCACCATGGACAGACAGCCCTGCCTCCCTCAGTCCACGCAGTGCACATGCACAGTTGCTCCCCGCATGCGTGGATTACGTCCTCCCCATGATTAACAGTTTTTTCCACGGCTTCTCGATTGTTTTATTCACCTCAGGGCTGCAAAACTGAGTGACATCTAGTTATATGCGCATCCTTGTCTCTCCGTATTTAAGCAAGCTGGAGGATGCTGGCCTCTCACTACAAGCACAGACCTGAAGGCTCTGCAGAACTGTGTTACTGCCAGACAGCCTCTCTACAGTACTGTACCGTGGCTCCCAAGGACACGTTTTTTTTCTGATATAAAATACACTGTTCTTCATGTCCTTCTCTTGGCTACTGCTCTCAGTTGTATTTTGGTCATATACATTTGTGCTATTAATGGTCTCCTAAAATCAGAGCTTACCAACATTGGCTCTGGGCCGAGGGCTTCTTTTATTGCATCAAAGGTGCATTGACATTCTTCCATCTAATTTACTTCTCTTCTTTTTGGCTTTTTTTCAGCATATGGGTCAGAGGGACATGGTAATAAGCAAAAATTCAAAAATAGAACTCTGATAATAACTTTCTACCCGTAAAATTGTCTTGCTTTTTGGAGCTAGGAATTCAGCATTTCCCCTACGACTCCAACTTTAGAAACTACTTGGTTTTGATTTTCCCAGTGCCCATCAGATACTTTAGGTATTGGGTCTCTGAACCAGCCAGCGTATGTTTAGCAGGGAAGGTAAAGAAGGCGGCGGCTGATAGCCACCCCCACCTTGACTATTTAGTTTTTGAACTAATTTCACTGAGGTTGAACATTGCTTCAATCAGTTCTGTAAGGGATCATGTCCTCTAACTAGGCTGCCATATCCTTTGCTTGGGGCTGTAGAAATAAATCCATGAGATGCTGGAAGGCTGCCTGTGGCCCCCAGAGTCCAGAGAACAGTGTAGCCTTTCAGAGGTGACAAAGCAGGTTTGCATTTGCATCCCTCCCCCAGGGCACTCAGTCATACACACTGGCAAGGTCTAGTGTGGAAGTGTATCTGGCTCCGCTTTGCAGATCTAGCAGATCATCTAGGTGAAGCAGAGGGTAAGCGGCGCTTCAAAGCAGAAGTTAGCTCTTGGGAAGCACCGAGTGCTGTGAACAGTCAGCAAAGGCGGTGATTCTGTTAGCTGCAGACACCAACACCTGTGCTGCTTCCTTTCTTCAGCCAAGGTTTGGAGGACTGTTTGTGGGGAGAAGCATGTCTTTTTGATATCATGCATTGGTCTGCGTTCACCTACGTACGAACATGTTGCCAAACATGTTAAGGCTGTGAGTTCTTCCTGCTAGCTGTCCCTCTGGCTGCATACCTCCCCTTTCCCCCCATGCCTGTGTGCTTCCACCTACAAAAATTAAAAAAGGGAGGGTCTTTTTTTTTTTTTCCACTTCTGAAGTACAGTTCAGAGCTTCCTGGGATTTCATTCAGGCCAGAGTCATAGTAAATCAGCTTCAAAGATTCTCCACGAACTGCTCCATCCCATAATCTTCACATCCCCCTTCCCTGCTCAGCCCAAACAGCTCTTGCCATTTTGCCGGTTGTTTATCTTCAGTTGCAGGTAGTAACAACAAAGCTCTTCCTCATTGCCAGCCTGATCAGTTTTGTCAGCCAGCCTGCCCTGCTGCTTTTGTCTGAGGTTTTCCCCTGCAAGCTTCTCTCTCTTATCTGTAAACTGTGGTGGAAGTGTTTGGGGTTTAGCTTTGGACTGAGGTCCAGGAGGCTTTAGGCTGTCAGCCATTCAATACCTCAAATGGAGAAGGTACTGCTGAATACTGCGCTTTACCTCCCACTGGACAAACAAAATGTAGGACAAAAATCACCTGAGCTCCATTCACCTGCTTGTTTCTTCTTAGGGCCCGATTTATCCTCCCTACTAATTCATCCATCCAGTGATGATGAAAACACATTCAAATGGCTTTTCTTGGGGGAAGAAAGCCTGGAAGTAGTCCTCTACTCCATCACAGTTTCTCAGCCTACTCAGAAATGTTTAACCAAGTCTTGCAGGGCTCTTCCTGCTGTAGTGCTGTGTAATGGAGCTCCCTCTGGCCATCAGGTCATATTATCACAGATAATCAGAGCGTATCAGTTTCACACAAAGCTCAGCCAGACAAGCAAGACAAGACAGTCTCCAATGCACCATGAATCTCTCACTCACGTCACACACCATTTTGCTTTCAGCAAGACCACCTGCCACAGCATATAATGTATAGTACCCGTCTTACAGGGCAGCAGTGAAAATCAGGTTATAGCTGTAAAATGTTTTATTGCTAAGGCCTATTTATTCTTTTTATCCTTATTCTGAATCCGAACATCTCAATATCTATGTTTCTGTGTTTGGTTTAGGGTTTTTTCACCATCATGCCTCAGAAAACACTTCCTTCTGCTCAGTAACACCAGACAATAGAGTTTTTCAGACTGCAGCAGGGGAGGAACCAGTGTGCCACAGTACAGATGATCACAAGGTAAGGAAATATGGCCAGGAACCAACACAGAGTGCAAGAGGTTTCGTGCTCAAAGGAAAGTCACGTGGAGGAACATGGTGAACCCGCATCCAGCTTCCCCGCCGTCTTTCAGACTGCAGTGAGCAAGGAAGGATCATGTGGGATCACAGAGACGTGGTAGGATGTTACTCCCAGCTGGAGCCATGGTCAGGGATGAGTTAGAGGTTGTTTAGGAAGGACAGGCAGGGGAGAAGAGGATAGGGAGTTCAGTCCTGTGTAAAGGAGGTCCTTGACTGCACAGAACTGCAACGAAGTGGTCAGCCTCTGAATCGAGATCAGCAGAGAAAGAAACATGGAGATGTTGTATTGGGGTTCCATCACAAACCACCTGACCAAAAAGAAGAAGTGAATGAGGCTTTCTAAAAACAGCTAACAGAAGTCTCCTTACTGGAGGCCTGATCCTCACAGGGGATATCAACCATCCGGATATCTGCTGGGAGGGCAGCGGGAAACCCAGGAATTTCCTGGGAAGCTCAAAATGCTACAGGGACAAAGCAATGCTCTTCTTCCTGCTCACAAACAGGGGAAAATGGTGGTGAATGTGGCCACAGAAAGCAGTTTGGGCCACAGTAAACACACAATAATTGAGTTTAAGATCTAGAGGATGGCTGGGAAGGTAAGCAGCAGTTAATACTCTGGACTTTCACAGAGCAAACTTTGCCTTTTTTTAGAGACTTTCTAGGCAGAATCACTTGAGAAGCTGCCATGAGGGGTTAAGATACCCAGGAGGCCTGACTGATTCTTAAAGCAAAATTATTGAGAGCTTAGGAACAAGCAATCTTACTGGGCAGGAAGACTGGGTATTTCAGCATAAGGCCCATTTGGATAAGCAAGGAACTTCTCAACAAATTAAAATGTGAAAGGAGAGCGTACAGGCAGTGGAGACAAGGATAGACATCAAAGGAGGAGTATAGAACAATTTCTTGGGTCCTTGGGGATGAAATAATGAAGACGAAAGCAAACAAGGAACAGAGCAAGAGAGATTGGAAACCTCAGCAAGAAATGTCCAGATGGGATTCATTTTAAAAAGTCAAGGCTAAAATATTGCTAGCACATACTCAGCAAATAGAAGATATGTGAAATGTTTCTGGTAACAGCATAGGTCCTAGGGAGAGGAAGCACCAACTAAACAGAAGGTTTTAATATGAAACTGTGCTGAAAACGGTCCTTGTTGCTTTGGGCGCCTAACAAAGATGGGGAACAATCTGACTCTGGCAAGAGTTTACATCAGCTGTTTACTTGTAGCACTTCTGGCAATTTCTGGAACTGAGAATCAGAGAAAAATGATGAGACCAGTCAGAGGGCTAGAAGGTCAAATTTGCAGCAAGCATTACAGAAGTTAAATCTATATCTGTGGGATATAGATGACCAAAAGCAAACACAGCTATCCATCAATAGCTAAAGGGCAAGGCTGCTAAGGAGGCAGGGAGACAAGCTGGCATAAGTAGAAGCAAAAGAGGATATTTCCAACTCGGTGTCAGGAAAGTTATGTGGCCAAAGTTGCACTGGGTCATGGAAAACTTTCCTGTGGGTGGAGATGGAAGCTCTCTCTCCTTCATTTCACTTGTATGGTGGCCTCTGTGCTGGGTAACACAGAGTGATCTGTGCCACCAATGGGTGGGAGTTTTTGTAGTCAGGACGTGAGAGGGACAAGGGGAAAATGGTGTCAGGTCCTAAGAAGGCAACAGTGCCACTACGCTGACTGCCCAGGGTTTCTGCCCGCCATATGCTCTTCCACCTTCACCTGAACCAAAACGTCCACCAGGGATGGCTGCAAGACATCAGGGTTTGGCTCAGAATACAAACCTGATCTCTCGTAACCCTTTTTTTTTTGGTCTCATTGTAACAGAACTGACTTATCTCTACCTAGAATGACACAGCACAGCAGGAGCTACAAGCATCTCCCATGGACCCCTTTCCTCTCTCCAGGCAAGAGCGTTAGTCAAGTCGCTCAGTTCCTTTGCAGTAAAGTCCCACTCAGTCAGATGAAAGGGACACAGACAGGATTTGGATTAAGAAGATGTTGGAAAGCAGTGGGGGAAGGATGTTGGATGTCTGGGAGAAGTGAATGCTTCCTCAGTGGGGGCCATTTGGGGAGGAAAAAATCAAAGTGGGGCCATATAGACATAGACCCCAGGAGCAGAGACCTGCACATCTGGGGCGAACTGAGTGCTATGTAGGGTAGGGAGAGGCTGCATCATGGTTCCCCAATCCTCCCCACCACACACACCCCTTTCCCGAGGGGCTGCCTACTCACTTTTTGCATCCTATCTCCCGGCTCTTCCACGCTGGGCCTGCGACTGCAGATTTAACTCTTAACACATGCTTCAGAGAGAAGTGGCAGCTTTGGGTAACTGCAGTCTGGTCAACTGGAAAGCTGCCCTGTCTGTGCAGATGGCAAAAGGCAGGCGATTTCCCCATCTCCCCCGGCCGGCTCACACCTTGCAGTGCCCTGACTGAGCGCTGAGCTGGCAGGAGAGGAATCCCTCACTTGCCCCTGACAGCTGCCGAGCCGTTAGAGAGAAGAGCACTTGGTAATGATGTGTATGCTTTGCTCTGTCAACACGAAAATTTGTCCCCCTGCTACCCTCCCCAACTTCACCCTGCGGCTGGGTTTCAGCCAGTGGAAGCCCTTCAGAAAATGGAAATGGATGCATCTTTCACAGTCATTAGTGTGGATCGTGCTAATGGGATGTCATGATAAATACTGACAGTTAGCTGAGGGCAGCAGCGTTCACTGTGAGACTCCAAATGAGAGGGCAGCAGATGCTACAACAAGCTCAAAGTGTGCCTTTGGAGGGGGAGGATGCAGTGGGAAGGCAAAGGCAAGCTGGCGGGCAGGCAGGCTGGTGACGAGGTAACAGAGCTTGCTGCTTCAAGGTCACCAGCCTGAGAGCGGTCCTGGGTGCTAGCAATGCTGCAAACGGAGAGCAAGGGGGGTAAGGCCCTGCAACGGGTGGGGGTTTTGCATATTAGAAAGGCGAGGTGCTGCCGAAACCTCAGGAGGATCCCATGTTACAACAGATGTTAGCATATGTGGGGAGCCCGGGGAGGAGAGAGCAGGGGGCTGCAGGGCAGGAGGGGAGCACGGGCAGGATCACATAAGTGCTACTGAGCACCACTAGCAAGGGTAGTTTCAGGGAAGAGATGAGATGCTGATGTTCAGGGGAGAGGATGACTTGACTCGCATTATCATTTGAGCTCACACGCACATGAAAAAAATGAGCTTAGAGCTTTGGTACCTCAGGGAACTGACCAGCATAACTATTGTTAGATAATTACACCATTAAATCTATGCTAATACTACTAAGGCTGGTCATGAATTTTTTAACAAACCAGTGTTTCATTGGAAAATACCAACTGATTTTATCAAAGATGAAACTTTTCTCAAGGACAAGCACAGTTCAACTAAAAGAAAAAAAAAGAGACAATAGGAGTCAGAACACACACTTATTATAGTGAAGTGTTTTCAGGACATTTCTCTCTAAGCAGGATTTCCAGGTAAATGTCCATCCATGAATCAGATAGTCAAGGGACCTCAAATTGTGGATCCTCTACCCATAGCAGACACCGATCAGCAGGCTGCTGAGGAGCTCTTCCTGATCTCTCTGATTTATCGTCCCTGCAGAATCTCAAAAGAATCTGATTTTCATTCTGGTGCAGATCAGAAAACAATTTTTGCATCCTGAAGTTTGGTAAGGCAGGAAAAACTAGTTCATTCTCTTCTCTTAGTATAATGCACCCTCAGGGAAATGCTGTTCTAGAATAAAAGCATTTTCTTACTTTGGAGTAATTACTCTTATTCCAGAATAGATTATGCACATGAGGGATTTAAAATAACATAGCTAGAGCAGTAACTGTTATTCTATTGCCACACTACTCAACTTCCCAGTATATTCAAGTCTTAGAGGATACAAAAGTAAATGTATACTCTTTTTCTTATTGAGACTATTAGCTCTCCTTAGGTCAATGTTGTATATACGTGCCCTATTGACAAGATTAGTCCTGCCTGACAAAATCAGATCTGCAAAGACAGGTGAAGGATGAACCATGGCTTGTTCAAGGACTTAACATTGACTTTACTTCTTGAGCAGCAGTGGTGTGCAGTATTGGTGTGCACACATGTCCACGCAGGGACATGCCTGCATGCACACATACATGGAGCCTTTGTACCTTCATGCTTATTTCATGTCCCTGGCCTGATCCTTGGCTGATTCTGAGATGGGAAGCGCAGAAATAACGATGAGGTCTCTCATCACGGATGAGACTGAAATAAGGAGGGAGTACAAGGTGCATGTGGTGTCAGCACATTATGTTACATCTACCCATCTTTTTTCTCCCAGTATTTCTCACTGGAAGTAGCTCTGAAAACATCACAATAATGACTATTGGAAGGATTTGTGTGGGCGAGGTGCTGAGAGCCAAACAAGCCCAAAGTCTGAATTGCTGTTTGAGTCTCCCACGCAGAGTGGCCTCTTCAGCACTGAGATGAGGTCAACAGATGGAATAGGATGGAGAGGAAGGGAATTCCATATCGGTGCTCATGAGCTCATCCCATTTCTTTGCACAGAGAGTATTTCCACCTGTTTCAGGTTGGGTGAGACTGCCTCTTACTCTTAAAGGCAGCCCATCAGCATGAGCACAACCCGTGCAGAGGATTGTCCAGGGGTCTGAAGGCTTTCTGAGCCCTCTTATGGCATTGTCACATCACACTGTCCCAGCACCACTTTGTGATGCTCTGTTTCAGGCTGGAAAAGAGAGTTTCATGTTGCAAAAATTACTTAACTGGCCATGCATTACAAGCACACAAAAGTGACAGCTTAAAGGTTGAGATGCTTTTAACAAAAAGCCCAGCACAGTGGCCTTTCCATTTGCTAGTGTAGCACAATACAGCAATCACCAAGAGTCCTTAGTACTTCTACAGACCCTTACATTTGCAGCCTGTTGTCCTGTTCAAGTCCTGGGTTTTGCCCATGGACACATACTTCTTCACTGCTGATTGACGTATGGAAACAGCATGTCTTGGCATCCAGCTATTTTTATTTTGCCATTTCACTCAGCACAGCTGTAATCACCTTGGCCTGAGCAGTGCTCAGGAGATTTCCAGAAAGCAGGTGAGGAATGTTAAATGCACTGAATCCGTAATGTCCAAGCTATCTCCCAAGCAGAAACCTAAGCAGGACTACATTGGAGTGGTGGAGGCTGTTCATGTTGCGGGAGAGATTGCAGGCTTAGAGGAAACCGTGTTGCAAAGCAAACTGCACACCATGTACTTCTCTGCCTTGACAAATTCTGCTCTCTCATCAACAGATTCAGACCTCCCCTAATGGAAGGCTCTGCTCACTCAGCTGCCCAGCCTTGCAAGGCTGGTGTCAGTAGTTGACATAGTCAGAGGGACTCATATGCGCAACAAGACTGGATGAACAAACGTCATAAGTGCATACCAGCAAAGACCAGCATGCATCTTTCTGTATGTCCACAACCCACAGCAGGAGGCAGATTCTGTTCTAGCAGAGGGTGATCAAAAGCTTCTGTCACATTTGTGAGATCTCTTTGCATGCTTGTGTTGGAGGAGGCATGTGGCTGAGTCGGAGAATCCATAGGGATTCATGGCTGCCTCTCATTTAAAGACCAAAAATCACAGCTAGAGCTGTTACCCAGACCAGAACACCTCCACGTCAAGTGAAATTTCCCATCTGACCTCCAAGCGTAGATCTTTCATGCAGGACTTTACAGCTGCGACTCCACCAAACTGCCGGCATGCTCAGATTCACATCCAAGCACTAACCCCGCGAGGGGGTGGGGGGGACCAAGCGCAGAAAAGCCCTGCTCAGCCACTAGATGTTGCACAGACACAGTACTGGATGTTGCAGAGGGCGGCACTGCCCTGGCATTTGCCTCCTTCCCCATCTGGATGTATGGACTCTGCCCCCATGTGTCCAGTGCCAGGATGGGAGCCAGCCTTGGGGGCACATACAACTGACGGTGATTGTGTGTCTCCAGGACAAGCCCGTACTGTGTGAGGCAGGTTCCAGCCTGTGCAGGCAGCGCTATTTGACCCTTCCGCGGACCATTCATTCCCCTCGTACAAAAGAAAGTCTTGTTTAATTTGATGTCGATGAAAGACGTGGAGCGGAGAGAAGCTCGGAAACAGAAGCCACTTTCTTATATAGCCAAGGACCTGGGTGACAACTGCCCTCTGTTCTCCACCCCCAGCCGCCCTCTGCCTCCCAAAGGGAGCAGACAAAGGACGTGTCATGATCTGCTTTTGGAAAAAGGAGGACTTGACATCGCTGTCAGTGGAGCAGTTGTGGAAAGCAGGGCCCTTCGCATCCTTCTGGACGTGAGATTAATATTGGCTGTTAGGAATGGCGGTGCAGAGAGATCTGCTGTGGTCGGTGCATATCGAGTGACAGCGTCTCCTCGGCAAGATCGGGGTCTGTATGACAGCACTTTCAAAAGCTATGCCTGCATCAATTTGATGTAATGGCATGGGGGATCTGGCCCATGCCTTCAACAGATAGCTCACTTAAGAAGTAGTTTCTTATAAAAGCAGTTACTTACCTTTATGGAAAAGCCTTATCGAATTTAACAGAGATGAGACTGACAGAATGGCATAGAAATTATTCTTAAAACTGGTATTTTAATAGAGAGTGACTTTTTTTTTAAGCCATCCTATAGAAATCAACCATCAGGATATAACTCTCTGCTCAACATTAAAGGATGGCTCATAAATTGATCGAAAGGTAAATACATATTTTCCCCTCTCAAAACTTTTCCAGAGGGGTGGGATGCTGAAGTGCCATCCCCCGGGTGCATAATGGAGCCCCTCTCCAAACAGCTCAATAGTTCAGGGAGGCCAGAAGGGCTGGCTGCCTTCAGGTGATGGCTGTGTATCTTCAAGTTTCTCACCTGCTACAGGGGCTAGGGAAAATTCAATCTGAATTTGTCACCTGAGCTTGGGTTTCTTTAAACTTCTCCATCAATACAATGCTCCTTCTCACCTCCCTGCTCCCATCCTATTCTCCCCCCCCCATCACATGGGAATATTCCCCACTACTGGCGTGAGACCCAAGCTTGAGACTTTCTTTTGTGCTGCACTTCTTCGGCTGGTGGGCAGGAGTGATTTAGTTTTGTAGGACCTGGAAAAGGCTGTCACTCAGGCTCTCTCTAGCCTTTCAGGGATAGACCCCATCCCTCGGGTGCAAGGTACGCACAGCAAGGCAATTAACCCGTGCAGAAGGAGCATGAAGGCTCTGGCATGCATGCAGTGATCCTTACACACGCTGCATAACTGTAAGCTGATTCCCAGGGGTTTTTTGCAAGCTCGGAGCCCCTCTGCAGTAACGGTGCCTCACGGATGGCTAGGAAGGAGGCAGAGAGCCCTGGGAACCCCGAGCCAAAGCACTGTCGGAGGCTGCGAGCTGAGCCCCTGCAGCGGCTCCTTGCCGCACCTTTGGAGTTGCGCTGCTGAAAGAGCTGCCTCCCAGCTGAAGAATAACAGATGCATTTACCACACATCAATCTGTCTCTGTCTGGGTCCTTACGCGGCCCCCATCATCATCCTATTCAAGAGCCTGCAAAGTGTTTAAAAATAGCAATAACACTAACAATCTCTCTTTCTTTCCTCCCCAGCTTGTAGCAGAAATAGCTTGATTAGTGTACAGTTCTGGTGCTTCAAGGGGGAGAGAAATGAAACTGCAAAGCTCGCAGAGCTGCTTTTCAGCTTTCTTTAGGCAGCAATTGCCGGCTACTTCGTTGAAGCACAGGCTCTTCAAAGGATGGCAGGTTTTAGATCAAGGACTGCTTGTTCTGTCACACATCTTCTGAGGCAAATTTACAATGAGGAGAGAGGCATTGCCGCAGCTTTGGACCTTAGGAGAGACACACCTGACCCCCCCTCCCCACCTCCTGCCATCACTCCTTCACCACATCCAGAAGGCTGGGAAGAAAAGGAGTTTTGGGGGGGTCTGTCCTGGGAGCAGAGGGGTGGCTAGGCAGAAGATAGCCCAACAGGCTCTCTGAAAATATGATCAGGCTGTTGCCTGACCAGGGGCTTGGCAGACCAGACGACCGGGGTCTCATCACGTCCCTCAGAGATGGATTTCAGGGGTGACTTTGAGGGAACCGCTTGTCTTCTCCAGGGCTCACCCCCACGCTTAGCAGAAAGGGGGTGCCACCTCCTCAGCTCAGAGGGAAGGTTTCACTCGCTTTAGCATGTGCTGTGTTTTGAGATTCGTATTTACAGAGGCAGTGTGATGCCACTCCCTAGCAATGCTTTATGGGCCACGTCAGCTGTGGGCATGACTCTTGACTGACCTTTTCAGTAGGTTTCCCTCTCTTCCCCACATCCTCTCTCTGCCCTCCTCCAGGGCTTCTGGCAGCGCTTCCTCACCTTTTGTTTGTGAAATACACCACGCCAGCCGGGAACCAGCAATGGCTCTGCTTGCTTCTCCCCTCCTTTGAGTGCAATGAAGAGGCAAGTTCTCAGCACAGCTGCTAACAGATGGGTACCCACAGCACAGCATCACACACCTGCCCACAGCAGAGGACACCGTCAAGGTCCCTGCTGCCCTGTAGCCAAATCCCTTGGCAAAAAGCAGGGTGGGAAGCATGAACAACTCACTCCCCCAGTCCTATAAGGTGCCTCGGTGCCATGCATTGCTCGTAGGAGCAGCAGCAGGAGCGGTGAGCCAGGACAGTGGGGAGCAGCTGCAGCCACTCAGCCCAGATGGAGTAAGACCTCGGGAGGCTTGCAGCGCTGAGGCAGAGCTTACTCCTTTGCAGCACGAGTCAGCACGTTTTCCACGGCGTTTCCTCTCCTGTCACTTACTGCTGCAAGACTCAGGGATGTGGTCTGCGGGTCTGCCTCAAGGCTGACACAGCATCAGGCCCCTTAGGGCATGGCAGTGAAAAAGCAAGAAAAGCAAACTGCAGGAATAAATTGCGTACAGATTGCAACAGTAAGCTACCCTCTCCAGCAGCATCTCTTCCAGGATCTTGAAGCACTTACCGCTTGGGAAGGAGCTTAGCTTTGTGGCAACCTCAGGATGGAGATTTCATGGAGCTTTTCACAACATGTTGTACTTTCAGTGGAGGAAGTGTGGGCAAAGAGAGGGGCAGATGGCCTGGGAAGGCACAGCGTGCCAGGGGAGAGCTGCCACCCGTCGCACTGGAGTGTGGATTGCTGCATTTGTCTGGGCTGGATACAGCCATGGTGGCGGTGGAAGGAGGAAGGTCTTACCAGTTCAGCAACTCCACTGCTATGTGGCTGGGAACACAGACTGCCCCGGGCAGTGCTTTCAGGAGGGATAAGGAAGGTTATGGCACACTGGATACCCCACTGTTGCCTCCAATAAATCTACTCTGGCTGCTCTAGCCAAGAGAAATGGCTCTGCACCTTCCCCAGACCTGAGTCTCAGTCCAGAAGTGTGCTGCTTGTGCCAGGAGCCAGCTCTGACCAGGTAGGGGGAGCATATTCCTGCAGTGCTGACCCTCAGCTCCTCCAGTCCAAGCATGGGATGCACTGCCTAAACTGTGGCTCTGTGTGTAGCAGTGAAACAGTCATGTCAAAGGTTGTGGACATAAAAAGGGAGAGCCTGGAGCATGAGTAAGCAAAGCCTGAGTGGTTTAGGCTTCCAGAATTGCCAGCAGTCTTGGATCTGATGTCTTCCTGCTGCCTTTGCACTTGGGAGAGATCCCCAGGAGTCAAAGTCCTTAACCAACCTCTCCTAGAGAGGTCCCAGGGTTAAGGTGGTCACCCAAGACTCGGGTCCAACTCACTGACCACACAAGATATCTGTGGCTAATAATCAGTCAGTTATCTCCTCCACATGTCCCTTCCCCGGCCACAGAAGGAGGATAATGGCTCTGCCCTGTCCCATGGGGATGCTGAGAGACTCAGTGCCTTGCAGGGGGAGGCAATCAATTTCTTTGGTGCGGGTTTGCCTAAAATCAAGGTGCTGCGGAGCTGGAGCAGCCCAGCTAGCTAATTCTTGGAGCAGGGTAATGCTTCTGCCAGTAGTGCAGGATTAATTCAGGCTTCTGCTGAGCCATCTGCGGGGAAGCGTCTCGCCATTTCCTGACACACACACACTGGCTTTCAGCCCTGAGTGCACAGGACTCTTCTGGGCTGACTGTACAACCTGGGGACTTTGTGCCTCCAACACTGAGGATGGGTGGGTGGGTGGGGGGATGGTTGGATAGATGGTTTCCTCCTAGTGAGGGCCAGCCTGGGATGCCAGGGCAGGACAGTGCAAGCCCTCAACACACTTGGTGAAGGAGAGCAGCGATTCAAGCCCCGCTCTGGCCGAGGGAGAGATGCCTGGGGACACAGCCAGCGGGTCTGCACAGCCATGAGCACAGCAGTGGTGAGCGTGGCAGCAGGTCCTGACGGGGGCTGAACACATCCGACTCAGAGCGTCCATTTGGCAAGGGGAGAAGCAAGTGAGCGAAGGCACTGGCATGCACACGCCTGCTGCTTTGCCTGTGTTGGGTTTGCCTCTGTGTTGCACTTTGTAAATGTCATTTGGGCTGTAAAATATCACTTGATGTCTGTCTTTCTGAGGTGTTTTCAGCAATGTCTGCTCCAGAAACGTGGCCGAGACCTGCCAGCTAACCCGAGAAGACAGACTTCTCTTGTTCTTCTCCAAAAGCACTTTCCAGCCAAGGATCTCAAAACATTTTGCCCTGCTTAGTGCATCCCACAGCAGGAGCTTTGTTACCTGAAGCCAAACTTGATCAACAAGTCCCCACCTGAGCCTGGGACTGTGCTACCTTCTGTGCTGCGTGGTTTGCTGAAAGCTGTGGCAACCTCTTCAGGAGAAACTCCTGGGATGTGGGAGTCACAACCCTCAGGAAAGTAAGTGGGAGACTCGCATAGTGCCCAGCCCTATGCGAGGAGGAGAGGCCTGGAAAGACGGCCCCTAGAGCAGGACTAAGGTGTGACAGCCCTCACTTCTCCTTCTGCCTTCCGTGCATTCAGCCCCAGTTGAGAGGTTGAAGAGTTGCTTCACACAGACCCCTTCAAGCAGCATGGTGACTCTGCGGCCAGGAGACACAGCTCGTAAGGGAGGCAGGCAAGGGAAAACCAAAGTGGCCCCGTCTTCTGCACCCACATAACCTGCTCCTAGGCAGAGGCTGTCAGACAAAGTGTTGGCTGTGGCTGCTCATGTGGCCAACGGAAGAAATCACCCAGCGGCCGCTGCAGTGGGAAGTGGTTGCACTAACACTCCTTGCCTACCTCAGAGCTAGAAGGGAAACTGAGGCACACAGTAGCAATGCCAAAGCCCAGAAGCATTGTGGCCCCCGACTTCGGGCCGTGCCCGGTAGGTTGCCTTATCGTTAGGCAACCCTCACGGCCTGTAGCGGTGGCGGGTGGCTCCTGCTTGGAGCAGCTGGAGCCTCGGTGGGGAGCGAGAAATCAGTCCAGCACCCGGTTAGCAGCAAAACGAGCCCCCCAAGTCAGACCGGCAGACAAAAAAAATCCCACCCCCTCGCCTTCAGCGGGGAGAGCACCGGCCGGGCCCGGGGAAGGGAATCCTCCCCCTTCGAGGGAAGGGCCCCGCGCCCGGCCCCTGCCCGGCCGCCGACCCCGGCCCCG